>NC_046299.1:934285-1245714 GCF_004115265.2 Rhinolophus ferrumequinum
GTGACAAATTTTAACTTGTTTTCCATTCGACGTAAAGTGTGGGACAGATCCTCGTTTTTCCGAGTGAGGCGTTTGTTTTTATCCAGCAATGGCTTGTACTGACTCTCAGCTTCTCTTAAACGCTTTAACTGAAAGACAAAATTAATTACAAAGATGTTGTTTTGTTTTTGCTTTTTTTTTTAGTGGTGACAGCAGGTCACCATACAGAGTCAGCAAACAGAGCAGAACAAGCTTGGGTAACAGGGAAGTGTCACAGTTGGGGGGCCGTCAGAGCTGGGTAAACTTGCCTGGGCCCGGACCCCCGGGGCTCTTTGAAAAGCTCTCCCAGGGAGACACAAGTCAGTGGAAAATCTCAGCAGGTGAAAAGGACTAACAGTGATGGCGCCACGGAAGGGTGAGTCCTCACACATCCCAGATAACACGCAGAACTGAGGGCACTCTTTCTCAATAATGCAGCGCAGGAACCAGCCAACCAGCACTTGAGGTCCACGTCTGGCGCCCCGCGTGGTTTTGTTGATAAAGTTTTATTGGAAACAGCCAGGAGTCCTAGACGCAAGCCCCACCATGTCACCACCACTCCTTTCCATGGGGAATCTTGGAAGTGGACATCCCAGCTCCCCTCACACTGCAGCCGTAAGCCCGTAGGAGCCAGAAGACACCCCCATCGCCGGACCTAGCCCCGCCCATGTCGCAGCCCAGCCCCACCCCTACGCCTCCGGCCTCACCAGCTCATTCCTTTCTTCCGACAGCAAGGCATTCCGGTCCTCCAGTTTCCGAATGATCGCACTTAGCTCTGCGATTTTAAGTTGGAAGCGCCGAGCATCCTTTTCATCTAACTGCTGTTCCTAAAACAGAAATCCACTGCAAATAACTGTAGGTAGACACATAGAAACCTTTGCAAATCCCAACATGCCACAGAAACCGCGTGGTGATCGCCCAAGATTCGAGGGAGAGCCTCGCGGCTCGGCAAACTGCACGATGGGGCAGAACGCAGGAGCAGACATGTCCAGGAGAATGCAAATGGGGAGGGTGAGGGCGTGCAAATGCAGGTACCCCCAAGTGTGGGTGATCTCAGAAGACATCGGAAGCAACCCCATGCTTTCCTTGGCCACTGCTGCCTGCCCCCTGCAGGGTCTGCCCTGCGCTGCTGGCGGGAGGTCCTTTCCTAGTAGGATAAGGTGAGCACAGGAAACGATATTCAACCTAAATCTTCCAGTGTTGGTTTCCCAAGAAGTGTGCCCCTCCGATCGCGTTTCTGAAAGGTCACTTTGTTAAGCCCTGAAATTTCACTGAAAAATCAGTGGCAACATCTGAGGCTCTCTCTGAAGGAAGTGCAGTCTGTTGAGTGCAGTGCCTGGGCAGGGACTGGTTCTAGTTCAGGTTATGAAAGTTTATAAGATGTTGTCTCCTAGTCTTGAAACGTCTTTGTCCTGGGGCTGGCTCAGCTTACACACGGTTTTGTACCAAAGCAAACACACGCGTGTCCAGGACTGAGGAATGGTTCCTCATCCAGCAGGTGCAGGAGAGGCTAGGGAACCGACCAGAAGGACCTCACGAGGGTCCATAAAATTTAGACACCCCCCCCCAATTTCCCAGAACCACTCCAGGGGGCTCTGAATGAGGAACAGTAATGAGATGGATGGTGGTATGGCAGTGAGGTTGTCGGCTGCCCCGTGCCATCGTGGCAAGCCAAGGAGAAGCAGGAAAGTGTCATGGTCACATGAAAAGCGGGTAGGAGGCGAGTGGCGAAACCACTGCTCGAGGGTCGAAGCCGGGATGAGAGCAGGGAGCCAGTCTTCCCAGCCGAAGGCAAAGCCCGTGCATGGACATGGAAGCAGCACAGCGTTGTCTCCCACCAGCCCAGGGCAGGAGCCTGTCCCAGGAAATACCAGGGACCCTTTGCAATCTGGGGGCCCAGTCACTCAGGTGGGTTCCAGCTAGAAGCCAAAGCCTGGGAAGGAGGGGGTGCGGGGTGGTCCATGACAGGGGGACCTAGTGAAGGTAGTGCCGCACCACATCAGCAAGGAAGGGAGGGGTGCGGAGACTCTGCCCTCCCAGCCAAGCCAGAAAGCGGAGGGCTCCGAGGTCTGGCTGGCAGGCGCAGACTTCACGGCGTGCCCGGGGCGGGAGATCTGTGCCTGCCGTGGCCATGGGCTCTGGGCCTGCGGGTGGAGCGGGAGGTGCTTACAGGGCTTGCTGAGGGCTCTGAGGCGTCTCCTGCACCACTTGCATAAGGAACTTCCCGCCTGGGGCTACCCAGGTGCCGATCGGCCTCTTTGGCCTGTGACAGCTGCTCATCTAAGGCCTGTTTTTGGAGCTGCAGTCTCTGAGCGTGACCGGCTTGCACCCCTAACTCTCTCTCCAGCACGAAGACTGCTCTGTCCTTAAATTTTATCTCCTCCATCTACAAGGAGAACAGAACACAATCACAGGCAGGCAGGGTGCAGATCTGCAGTTACCATAGGAACAAGCAGAATGCACAAGCACGAGGAGGGGCCCCATGCAACAGCCCTGCCAGTCCTGCAGCGTCTGGGCTCCCAGAGGCCTGGAGGGCGAGCGGGAGCCCCACTGCTGGGCTGCAGCGTGATGCCCTGCCTGGGCTGGCCACTGCCTGGCAGATCAGACCTGCTGGCACAGTGGATTCCTGGCTCTATGTACCCTTCTCACCCCAAGCCCCAATCTGGCAGGACCACGCCTCCCATGCTGCCCTGTAGGGTCTCTTAGGTAACGGGGGAGGGGAGGCTGGCGTCATCTGGCTGGGTCCAGGGGGCCACGTCCACCTCCAGCTCCTGCTGAGTGAGGGGCAGAGTGTGGGCGGGTCTCCCTGAGTTCCCTGCACCCCAGCAGTAGGAGGGTATAACGAGGAAGTTCATCTTAGAGCAGGTGGACAGTGAATGGGGAGAAGGGGCAGCACCGTCTGAAAGGCCCTCGTAGCCTCTCCTCTCCGCTCCGAGGGGCACCTGGCCTGGGCAGGTGTGTGGAGCCAGCACTCCGCCTCCTTGCTCTGAGGTGTGGACAGGAAGCAGGGTGCTGCCCCACTGTTTGCAGACAGAGCTGCAGTTTTAATTAATCTGGCTTCCAGCTAAGGCTGGGGGCGTGGGGGCCCTGGACAAGCAGCTCCAGACAGGAAGGCAGGCGTGCCCAGTGCGCCTGACCCACCCAGGCCCCCATAGGCTGCAGGGCTGGTGGCTGAGGGGGCCACAACTCTTACCACTCCCCCTAATTTGCAGCACTCCTGTGCTCAACCTCAAACAGCTGGAGAAGCCACCTGTATCCCAGTCCCTCCTCCAGGTAGCCATAGGTGCTTCCTTGGCCACAGTGGGCCTCCACCCTTGGAAGGGAGGGCAGGACCCACCCCAGACAGAAGGAGGCGCCATGGGTATGGCGTCATTGCAGATAGCACCGGATTTATAAGAAGCCTCAGTTTGAAACATATTTGCAAACAGAGCGGGATAGGACATCTCCCTGCTCTGGTTGCTGTTTAAGCTTAAAATAAGCTAATAAACCAGCCACCTGCTGAGGTCACGCTTGGAAACAAAAAGGTGACGCGTCTAATTAGCCCCATCACAGAATTCACGGGCAAGCGATGAACTGAACAGAATAAAAGAAATCCTTAATTGCTAAATTCCCATTTACTGGAATACAGAAATGCAGAAAGAGGCAACACAGTCAATTAGTGTAAACAAAGAGGCCAGTGAAAATAAAATCAGATTAATAAGCCACAATATTCTGTGGTCTAACATTTGCACTCTTACACACAGGTACCTTAGAAACATATTTCTTTCATCAGGAACAAGAAAATCAGTCACTATACACACATCCCACTGAACTCAGCAATTTAAGCAGATGGTTTAGACCAGAAGCCAACCTCCCTGAGAAGTCACCCACACGTGTCACGTAACATAGCTGCGTTACAGAGTCATTCAGATGTTGGGTTCGGGAGCTGTCCACAAAGGAAAGAGGAGGAAGGTTGTTCCACAGGCAGAGTTTGATTTTTTAAAGATGGAAAACTCAGTTTCAGATCAGTGAGTGTCTCCGTCTCCTGGGGGGAAATCCTAAGGAGCCGTCTGTGCCCAGGACAGCCCCCAAAGGCAGACGCTCCCCTGGGAGACACAGCAGATTACGCGAGGGAGGGTGCCCCTCACTCGCTGGCAAGTGGATTACATTGGATCTCTGCCTAAGGCCCATGGACACTGCTATGGGGTTGATGTTTGCTTGGCCGTATCCGGCTGCGGATCAGGGGCATACAGTGGTGGCTCTTACATGGCTGTGCGCCTCCTGAGGCCGTGGGTCTCCCACGCAGTATCTGCCCCCCCAACCCCCGCCCCCGCTCCAAGTTCTCAGCCAAGTGCATTTTTTTACATCCTCTTCTAGTCACACACCACTTACCGACGGGGACACATTCTGAGAAATGCATTGTGAGGCGATTCTGTCATCGTGCGAGCATTACAGAGGCACAGACACAAACGTAGACGGCACAGCCCACCACACACCTGGGCCGTATGGCACAGCCCGCTGTTCCTGGGCTACGGCCTGCACAGCATGTCACTGTACCAAGTCCTGCAGGCAACTGTATCACAATGGTACCACACAGTAACAATGTGCTATAAAAGATAAAAGACAGCACACCTATATAGGACACACCAGGAGTGGAGCCTGCAGGACTGGAGTTGATCTGGGGGAGTGAATGTGATGGCCTGGGACGCAACAGTGCACAGCTGTAGACTTTGTAACACTGCACACTTAGGCTACATTCCATTTATTTATAATTTTCTTTCTTTAATAATAAATTAACTTCAGCTTACTGTAACTTTTACTTTATAAACATTGTTAATTTTAACGTTATGACTCTTGTATGCACACTTAGCTTAAAATGCACATTGTACAGCAGTACAAAAAATTTTCTTTATATTTTTATTTCATATATATGTGTATATATATGTGTGTGTGTATGTGTATGTGTATATATATATATATATATAATTTTTTTAAGGAGGGCGCAGCTCACAGTGGTCCATGTGGGGATCGAACCAGCAACCTTGGTGTTATTAACACCACGTTCTAACCAACTCAGCTAACTGGCCACCACTTCTTTCTTTATATTCTTATTCTTTAAGCTTTTTATCTACTAAAATTAAGAGAAAAATTTTTTAACTTTTTTGTTAAATCCTAAGACACAGACACACATAGTAGCCTCGCCCTCCACCGGGTCAGGGTCATAGTGTCACTGTCTCCACATCTACATCCTGGTCTCAGGGGCAGTGACACCCATGGAGCTGTCATCTCCTGTGACAACACAGCCTTCTTCTGGAACACCCTCTGGAGGGCCTCCCTGAGACTCTTTTTGAGGAGGTGTCACTCTTGTTAGAAATATGTGCAGAATGGTTTTCTTGGTTTCTTTTCTTTCTTTTTCTTTTTTCTTTCTTTTTTTTTTTTTTGCATCGTAGATTTGCTTGTAAGCAGATAACACATCTTGAACAGTCCTCTCCATTAATGAAAACCTTTCAGTGTTGGGGCCACATTTTCAGACTTTTTAAGGAGCTTGTTGAGGTCTACAAAGTGTCTGCTAAACCCTCAGAGTGAGTGTTCTTGGGGGTTCTTCTTCTTTCTCTTCTCCTGCAGTTTCCTCTTCTCTTGCCTCTTTGTCAGCTGTGTGTTACTGTTCCTGTTCCACCAACCCCTGGTTAGACGTCTCCTCAGGGACCCCTCTAGGAGCTCCCCGATGCCACCCTCATCCAGGTCAAGTCGTTTGCCATCTCTGCCACGCCCTGGTGACATTTGCCGCCTCCTCCTCCTTGGCAAACCCTTTGAAATCACGGATGAGCCTCTTGAACGTCTTCTTCCAGACGCCACTCCTACAGGCCGTGGTGACGTCGCCCCAAGAGCCCAAGCAAGGCTCTCGATTCAGAGATGTTGTGATCCTTCCGGAACTGCATTCATGTCCTCTCAGTGTCCTTCTCAGGGGCAGCAACAGCCTGACAGCACAGTGGCCTTAAAAGCTGCTATAACTCCCTGACCCCCTGGTTGGTCAGAGGTGGTGTTTGGAGGGAGAAACACAACGGTGACATTGGGAGCAAGGTCACTGATAAAAGGAGGTGTCTGGGAGCATTACCAACAAGAAACACAATCTTGAAAGGTATGTTATTGTCCACACAGCACTTCTCCATTTGGCTGGTGAAGCAGCAATTCGGGAGGGCTGCTTGGAAGCGGCGCTGTGCCGTCCGTGCCTCCTGACTGGCACTGGTGCTGTCTGACATGCTTGAAGGCTCCGGGGTTCTCAGACCACAAAGGGTCTCAGTTTGCAGCCTGCAGCACTGCCCCCAGGCAAGACTGGCATCCTGTGTGTGAAAGGCCCAAAACCTGGCACTGACTTGGCCTCCTTCTGGATGAAAAGTCCTTTCAGGTCTGTTTCCAAAACAGGGAGGTTTCATCCAGATTGAATGTTTGCTCTGGCGAGTAATTTTCCTCCACAATCAGCTTATCCCGAGTTTCCCAAAATTCTTCAGCTGCCTTCACATCCGCACTCGTAGTCTGACCGCTCACTTCCACATCGTGGAATGAATGAGGATCCTTGATTCATTTAAACCTCCCGAGCTGGCAGTAGGCTCAGCGTCACGGTCAGGTCCAGACTTTTTCTCAACATCACAGACTAATTTTTGCTTTGGCTGCGATAGTCATGGTGCTGAGAGGGATACGCTTCTGTGCCTGGTCTTCATTCAAAGTCACTAGAAGTTTCTCCATGTCTCATCTAGGCCCTTCTCGAATTTTTGTTCGTCTTGTTACCTTCGATGAAGCAGATCCTTTAACAGCTTCTGTCACTTTGTTCCTGTTCAGAATGGTGGCTGTGGTGGTATGGGCTGTGCCTGGCTGGCGAGCAGCAACCATCACTGACTTCCCACCTTCGCAGTCCTTAATCACTTTAATTTCGTCTCCAGGGTGATCACTCACGTGGCCTCTTACTGGCAACATCAGCATAGATTTCGTGTGTTTCAGGGCCATGATGAACCCAACAAGATGAGATTCCATCCAGCACAAGAGAAAATGACGCACTCAGGAGACACAGCGAACACCAGATGACGGAGACTGCTGCTGGCCTAACACTGCACACGGTCTTACAGCAAACTCTTTTTGTAAGTACCGTGTTTCCCGGAAAATAAGACTGGGTCTTACATTAAGCTTTGCTCCAAAAGATGCATAAGAGCTTATGCGTCATCAGCGGGTATCATCCTGAAAAATCATGCTAGGGCTTATTTTCCGGTTAGGGCTTATTTTCGGGGAAACACGGTAGAAAGTGCACACTCTAAAATAACGATAAAAAGTATAGTAAATACATAAACCGGTGCCATGGTCATTTGTCATCGTCATCCAGTGTCATGTACTGAACACAGCTATATGTGCTGTACTTCCACACAATGGGCAACGCACACACACGTGAGCAATGGGTGCCACTCCTGTGTTGCTATGGCGACGACATCACTAGGAGGTGGGGATTTCCCAGCTCCACTGTAATCTGACAGGACCTCTGCCGTCTGTGCCTGCCGGCCCTCGTTGACCAAAATGTCCTCACGTGGCTGTGACTGTCCCTTAGACCCCGAAGGCCCATCTGTGAAGGAGAGCATCATATGCACGCACGGGTGCCCAGGTGAGATGGGAAAGGCTTTGTTGGGCTGTGGGGAGCCCCCTTTCATTGAAAGGGGGACGTTTCCAACTCGAGGCCCATGTAGAAGTATAGACAGCGGGACGGAGTCAACAGGCAGCCAGACGGGCAATCCAAGCCTGCACTTGGGGTTGTGCCCTGCGTGCAGCTCCCTGCCTGTGACGGTGGGCAAACCTCACAGCTCAACAACTGCGTTGGTCCCCCTGGGGCTCAGATGCCCCTTTCCCTCCCAGGGGACCATGGGGTCCTGGTGGCACCACTGCAGAGAGCTCCGGAGACGTGTCTATGTCACTGCCTACACCCTCCTGTGACCAGCGCTCCCAGGAGCCCAGGACAGGGGTTTTCCAAGCTGCCAGTGGGGCGTAAATTGGGCAAGTTGGTCGCCCTCCGGCTGCCTCCCCTGTGCAGAGCTCGGCAGCGCTCCCCAATGGCCTCCCGGTGTCCATGCCTGTGCCCTCACACCACAGTGCCTTTGAAATGTGGATCTGACCTCATCACTCCCTGGTTTAAACCCCCTCATGGCCTCCCCGGGCCCAAGAGTAAGATCACAAGCGAAGCGTCCACAGGAGTTCCAACCCCTCCCCCACCCCAACCCCTCACCGTCAGTTACAGAAGGTGCACGGAAACAGGAGGAGGCCCTTGGGTTGGGGTCCCTAGGGAGGAGTGTGTGGGAGGATACTGAGCTGGGGGGTCACCGGAGGGAGGGGGAAAGGTACCCTCCACACCCGACTCACCCCCAGCAGAGCACACTGAGGGCAGGCACACAGAACCAGGGCCACTGGGCAGGGCCTGGGAACCTGCATTTGCCAGCACCAGCTGACTGAGGAATGTGTTGACTGATCTAACCACTGCCCACAGTGCTGAGGGCCCCTGAAACATGGAGCCAGCACCAACCCCAGTGTGGCCACTCAGAGCTGGGGCAGCTCCCAGCTGGAGTGGGCGGCCACTCCTCTGGGGTGGGGCTTTACTTCTGGGACCCTCCCTCACCTTGCACAGTACAGGTGCACACATATCTGCTCCAGCAGATAAGTAAGCAAAGAGTCTGGCGGCAGTTGGCTACGGGCGGCTGGAATTCACCCTCAGTGACCTTCAGCCAAAACGGAAGCACTGCCCAGGAGCCACAGGCAGGGGGTGGGGGTGCAGGTGTTGGCAAAGTGGCATCTACACGTGATAAGGTTGTTTCTGAGACAAACTCATGCCCAGGCTCTGCAAGACTCCGTCAGAGTGAGGACCTTGCACACACAGCCGGCCACTCATCTGAAGCCAGTCTCCGTGGAAACAAAAGCCCCTGAGAAGCGGGGCTGGGCCATGCCTCCACGTGCCAGCAGCAGGGGGAGACTGGCCCTCACTTTACAGCAACCTTTTTATGGGGCTTAATTACTGCTGTTTGCTAGTATTCCACTTTAACTAGCTGTCTAGGCAACTGCGCGAGGAGGGGATAATATGCATCACAGACTAGTGTGTGTGAGAAAGCGGAAATTGGTTTTGCCTGCACTTCCATGGTTTTATGGAATTTAGTGACAGTCTGAGCTTGGATTCTAGCAAACGCGCTTAAGTGTGCAGCAGCTGTGTGCCTGACAAACATCGCTCTCAGATTCTCTAATAACTGGGCATGCATGTGTCCAAGTTGCTCTGGGCCCAGAGTGATACCCCCACCCCGCCCATCACAGCCTATCCTCAGAGCCATCACCAGGGAGATAAGGCCGGGGAGGCGGGCCTGTCCGAGCTCACAGAGGACGTCAGAGCCACGCTGGAAGCAGAACAAATCCACTCCTTCCCCTTCACTGCGAGTGAAAATTTGGTCAGAAACACCCCTGGGACTAGATTTCTCCAGGGTTGCTCTGGGGGAAGGTGGAGGGAGAACACTGAAATGGTAAACAGAGGAGTTTCTCCAAATTGACTGTGGATTCTATAGGGGAAAATTGTGGAAGACTTTGAAATAAGCAAGAAAAGGAGCAGACAATTTCTGGCTCCTTTTCTAAGAATGCTGGAGCTTGAGGCTGTCCGACCCCACGGAGCTGTGTGCCTGCCTCTTTGATCCTCGACTCTGGAGACAGACATTTACTTAGAGGCAACCGTCAGCGACACAGACGTTTCTGTCCACAGGTGTGCAGGGGTATTGCAAATTACCTTTGCCCAGCAGGCAGCACAAATCTCTGTACACCAAACCCCCACTTGAATTAGCCACACATTTTGCTTGTTCCCTCATTAACTAATGAGTTAAGTAAATTTATTGACATGTATGTGTTCATTGTATATTCGTATGAGAATCATGACTGTACCTTCTGTTAAAATGTATCTTCTAACAGTGTAGTTATGATCCCAATAAAAATTCCAACAGTTTCCTATGTAGGAAAAATGATTCTGAGGTTTCCATGGAACTCTAACAGGCCAAAAAGGATCAAGTCTCTCTTGAAGAAGAACAAAGTAGGAGGACGATACTCCAAAAATCAAGACTTATTATAAAGCGAGAGTAATTAACATAAAATGGGCTTGAAGAGGGACCAATGATAGAACAAATTAGAAAGCCCACTCATCCAAGAATGCTTAATATATGACAGAGGTGGCACTTGGATTGGGAGGGAAGGTGGTCTTCTTAGCAAGGGCTGCTAGGACAACTGTGTGTGTGTCCATAGGGAAAAAGACATAATTGGCCGCTGCAATGTGCACATACATGCACTCACACGTGTGCACACACACACACAATCCAGGTGGGGCAAAGACCTACACAGGAAAGACAAAACTATAACGTTTTTAAAAGATAAAACTTCAGGGCTCCAGAATAAAGGGATTTCTTAAACAAGACACAAGAAGCACCAACCCTCTAGGAAGAGATCAACAAATTAGATCATTTTAGAAAGTAAAGCTTTACACCACAAAATGACACCACTAAGAACAGGAAAAGAACCCAGAGTGGGACGGTGCTTGCATTTCGGTAGAAACGTAGGAATCACCTGGCCCAAGCCTGCAGGAAAGCCTGCTGGGATCCGCCTCCCACCCTGACATTGATTTGGAGAGAACTGCCGGCTAAGTACGCTCGCTGACCTTCCAATCCCGGAACTGCGGTCCAAACACTGGCTCCGCTTGGGTTCCAGCTCACCCTGGGACCGCAGGAAGGGGGAGGCTTGGGAGCCGCCTGTGGGGGGACGGGATGCTGACTTGCGCATGTCTCCTTCTGGCCCAAGCCCGGCACAGGAAGTCAAGCTGGAGGCGAGCGGCAGCGGGCAGAGCTCTGCCTGATTCTCAGCCTTCTGCGCATCTCCCTCCATCTCAACAGCCTGGCGCCCTGACCGCCCCAGGCCCCACATGATGTGTGCGTGGGCCGCCCCAGGCCCCCGGCGCCCGCGCACGTACCAGTCTGCGGATCTCGCGCTCGCACTCCTTCTTGATGCGGCTGATTTCCTCCTGGTGCAGGTGGTACACGCTGCGGATCTCGGCGGCCTTGATCTTGTCCGCCTGCACCACCATGGTCAGCGCCTCCTCCACCTGCTTCTTAGCCCCCTTGAGCTCGGTGATCTCCTGCTGCATTTTCATCTTCTCCACCTCGAACCCCTTCTTGGCCTCCTCCTTCACCTCGGACAGCAGCACGGTCTTGACCTTGTCGGGGCCGCTGTCGCGCAGGGTCTGCAGCAGCGCCTGCAGCCGCTGGTTCTCGTTGTCCTTGATCTTGATGACGCGCAGGAGCTCGGCCTCGTGCTGCCGCAGCAGCGTCTCGCGCACGGCCTGCAGCTCCTTCATCTTCTCCTCGTGCAGCTTGGTCTTGAGCTCAGTGAGCAGCACGGCCGCCTTGTGCTGTTCGTGCTCGCGCACCTGCTTCAGCTCCTGGTTCTTCTCCCTCTCCAGCCTGCTGACCTGGAAGAAAAGAGACACGGGTCGTGGGAGGCCCCTCTGCACTTGCCTGGACACTAATGTTGGAAAGCTTCGTTTGCGAACGTGGCTGTGAGCTTCCGAGGGAGAAAGTCTCCGTAAAATGTCATTGAAAATGGAATGGAGCCTCATGGGTGGAGAGCGCAAACATGCGCCTACAGGCGTGCGTCCGCAGGAGCGCTCAGGCTGGGAAGTGAGAGCTCCACACCCTCTCGCACCAGAGTTGTGCTCCGCTGCTCTGCCAGGGACAAACGAGCAGTGGATGCAGAAGCATCACCGCGCAAAGGAACCTGCTGAGGACAGCAGGCAGGACGCCCCTTGGGCACAGCCTGTGGGGAGCAGAAGGGCTCCTG
Source organism: Rhinolophus ferrumequinum (assembly GCF_004115265.2). Taxonomy (NCBI): domain Eukaryota; kingdom Metazoa; phylum Chordata; class Mammalia; order Chiroptera; family Rhinolophidae; genus Rhinolophus; species Rhinolophus ferrumequinum. The sequence continues at coordinate 946,163 of NC_046299.1, forward strand.
CCTCTGCCCACATGATGGGGGCAGCGTGCTTACCTTCTAAGACATTCTCGGCAAATGGGGACCCCCAGCTGGGCGGCTGCGCCATCTGTCTAGATGACGTCTGATATCTAGACTTTGGTTAACACTCAGGTTTTTGACTGTTATACTTTCATCTAGAACCTGCGACCTTGGCTAAATGACCACACCACCCACCATCTGGCACAAAGAATGGCTAGAATCCAGCTCTGCCTGGGTCTACGTTGGGCCACCCAGGCCACAGGACCCACAGCCCCTGTGCCTCTGTCCCGGCACTGTCTCCTTCATGCCAGGACCCTAGAAAGGCTGTCACCGGACAGATACCTCATACCTAACTGACCAGAACCTTCTCCCCCACACCTGGCAACTCTAAGCCCAGGGCCCGCTGTGGCCTTCATTCAGCCAAGGGGCCCTGCTGGGCCTGCTATATTGGAGTTCATTTCCACTGTGAATAGTCCAGGGGGAAGGGGTGGCATTCCAGGGACGGTGCCACTAGACGAGGTCCTGCTGCAGAAACACTGACATCCAGGGCTGTTCCTACAGGGCTGAGGCTTGTGACCACACACTCCTCTGTGGGTGGGGGTCCCCCACAGCACCCATCTGCTGCCACCTCCCCAGAAGTGCCTGTCCTCCCCAGCTGCCTCGAGAGGCCTCAGGGCCCCAGGACCGGCTTGGCGGACAATTCCACAGAGGCCTGGCTACACCCTGCTCTGGGCAGACCTGGGCCTAGAAAGGTGAGGAAGTGAGAGGGGGAGGGGCAGGGACATGGATACCCACCTTGCTCTTCTCCTGCTGCAGCTCGATCTGGATTTCTGTGAGCTTGGCCCGCAGCTCGTCATTGGCAGCCTGCAGCGCGCCAAGGAGCTCCTTGTCTGCCTTGCTGCGGCTGCCCGTGCCCTTCTTGGACATGGTGAGGGTGGCTTCAGGGGCACGCAGGGCGGGCCGCCTGTCTGCGCTGGGCTGTCTGCGCCAAACTGGGGCAGGTGTTGCCTCGCTGCTGCTCTGCTACATTTCCTCACTCACCTAGAGGGTAAGCACACCTGGGTGAGCAGACCGGCCTGGCCCGAGCTCCCACACACGCCCTGTCCATGTGATGAGGGAGCACCACCAGGCCCACCCACCAGGATGGCCTGGAGGGTCAGTGGCACCCAGCTCAGGATGGGCTGCTGCGGCCACATGGTATTGTGGTGGCCCACGGTTAGCTGTCCGTCTCTACTGAAGCCCATCACCAGGCCACACAGTTACAGCGGAAGGAGAAAACGAATGCACTCAGAGCACACAGACACTCGTGACTGGGGTTCCAGAGACAGCCAGTGGAAACGTATTTTTCTGGGAGAAATATGGCAAATGTTTTTCCCAACAGAAAAATAACTTCCAGTCTAAATCATGTAAGTTTACTAAATGGGGGTGGGGGAAATCTCATGAACAGGTAGATAACTGAAAACGATTCTGTGACTCAGAAATAGGCCCCCTGCTAAATATATTCCTAAATATTGGACGATTAGTTGGCTAATTGTGAAAGAAAAGTCAATCTATGGAATACTGCCTTTCTAATATAAAATTCTAAATGGATTAGAGACAATTAAGGGTGAAAAACCAAAGCATTAAAATTGGTGGGAGATGTAGAAATGAGCATTTTTGAAATCTCTGGAGAGAGAGGCCTTTCTAGGCTGAAAGAAGATAAAAGGAGTTCACAAAAGGAAAGATCAATCGTTTCCAGCACAGAACAATTTTACATCTTTATGACTGATGTGTGATGCAATTAGGAATCTAAAAACAAGTTGAAACAATATTTGCAGTAAAGACAACAAAAAGTTAGTGTCTTTACTATATTAGGAGATTGTGAAACTCAATACTAAAAACACTCAGATCTCACAAGATAAATGGATAACTATCAAAGAGATTATCCCAGAGTAAACAGAGAGGGAACAGGGAAAATAAATATGTAAAGAAATTAAACAACAGAATTGTACAAAATTAATGACCCACAGATTCAAGGAACTCATAGATCCTCAAACAGGAAAAAAATTAAATACATCATAATCAAAATGATGAAAACCAAAACTTAAAAAAAAAAAAAAAAATCTTAGGGCAGCCGGATGGCTCAGTTGGTTAGAGCGTGAGCTCTGAACAACAGGATTGCTGGTTCAATTCCCTCATGGGCCAGTGAGCTGCGCCCTCCACAACTAGATTGAAGGCAATGAGCTGCCGCTGAGCTTCCTGTGGGGCAGCCGGATGGCTTAGCTGGTTAGAGTGCAAGCTCTCAACAACAAGGTTGCCGGTTCAATTCCCACATGGGATGGTGGGTTGTGCCCCCTGCAACTAAACATTGAAAATGACAACTGGACTTGGAGCTGAGCTGCGCCTTCAACAACTAGATTGAAGGACAATGACTTGGAGCTGATGGGCCCTGGAGAAACACACTGTTCCCCAATAAAATTAAAAAAAAAATCTTGAAAGGCACTAAAGGAGAGAAGGGACACATGCCATTCAAAGGAGCAAAGATAAAATTAGGCAAGCTAGAAGAAAATGGAACGATATCTTTAAAGTGCTGGAAAACAAAAACATATGTCAAACCAGAATTCTATACTTGGTACAAATGTCTTTCAAAACTGAAGGATCTGACCACCACACACCCATTAGAATGGTTACTGTCAATTTTTAAAAATACAATTTTCAAAAAAACCCCAAAATAACAAGTGAGGGTGTGGAGAAATTGGAACCTAACACTTGTGCACTATTGGTGGTAATGTAAAATGGTGCAGCTGCTTCCGAAAACTGTCTGGAGGTTTAACCAGATATTACACATGACCCAGTAATCCCATTTCTAGGCATATACCCAAGAGAAATGAAAAAACATGTCCACAGAAAGTTCATAGCAGCATTATTCATAAGACCCCAAATGTGTAAGTAACCCCAATGCCCACCGACTAATAAATGGATAAATACAATGTGATATAGCCAAACCATGGAATACCACTCATCAGTGAAAAGCACTGACACACATTACAATGGAAATGAACCTTGACAACATGATGCTAAGTGAAAGAAGCCAGTCACAAAAGATCATATATTGTATGATTCCATGTATACGAAGTGCCCAGAATAGGGAGCTACATAGAGAAAAGTAGAGTCAAGGTTGCCATGGGCTGGGGACAGAGGGAGTGAGAAATGACTGCTAAAGGGAGCAGACTATCTTTCGGGGGTGACGGAAATGTTCTAAATTTGTGGTGATAGTTGCACAACTCTGTGAATATACCAAAACCCTGTGAATTCACACTTTAAGTGGGTGAGTTATATATTATTAAAGCTCTTACCCAATAAAAAGGAGAAATAAGGGCTTTTCAGACAAACAAAAGTTGAAAGTATTTGCTTCCAGCAGTTCTGCACTACAAAAAAAAGTGTTAAAAAAAGATGTTCTTCAGGCAGAAGAGATATTATCAAATGGGAAATTAAATCTACTCAAACAAATGAAGAATGCTGAAAATGGTAAAAATAAAGGTATATATCACGGACTCTTTTCTTATTTTTAATTCTTACAGATCATTGAAATCAAAACTAGTGATAATGCATTGTTGGGTTTATAACATATTATAGAAGTAAAATGTCTGAAGAATAGCAAAAATATGGGAAGAAGAAAAATAAAGTCATTGATTATATGTGAATTGTTATAATATCTAGGACTGTGCTAAGCTAAAAATGATATTGAAAATCCTAAAGCAAGCACCAGATATTAAATTAAAAGAGAAATGTAACAAATAAGCCAACAGGGGAGGTAAAATAAGATCTTAAAAAATACTCAGTCCCAAAAACAGGCAAGAAAAGAGAACAAAGACGAGATAACACAAATAGAAAATAAAGAGCAGAAAATTAAGTGTAAGTCCAACCATGTTACTAAATATTAAATGTAAATGGGCCAAACAACACAATTAAATGGTAAACATTTTTAGATTAGATTAAAAAAAAAAGCAAGCACCAACTTTATGCAACCTACAAGAAACTCGCTTTAAATATAAAGGCATAGATTGGTTAAAAGTAAAAGGATGGGAAAGTTATATGATGGAAGCTTCAATGAAAAGAAAGCTGAAGTGATTGCATTTATGTTAGACCATATAGATTTCAGAACAAGGAATATCACCAGGGATTAAGAGGGACGTTACATAATGATAAAAGACATAGCACTCCTAAAGGTACATGCATCAAACAACAGAGCTTCAAAAATACATAAAACAAAAACTGATAGAAATGGAAGTAGAAATAGGAATAGTCACAATTGTAACTGGATATTTCAACACCCATCTCTCAGTAAGAGATGAAATATGCTCAAAAAGTTAGGTAAAGATATCAGAGATTTCAACAATCCTGACTCAATTGGCATTTATAGGATTTACCACCCAACAACAGAAGAATATATAGTATTTTCAAGTGTACATAAAGTATTCATTGAGATAGGCAATAATAACAAATATCAACAAAGTTTAATAATTGAAATGATTCAAATTATGCTCTCAATCAAAAAGAAATTGAACTAGAAATATCTACTAGAAAGATATCCAAAAATTCAAATATTTGGAAATTTTAAAAACACACTTCTGTATAACAGGTAAGTAAAAGAAGAAATTATAAGAAAATTGGAAAAATATTTTGAACTTAATGAAAATAGGGGCCGGCCCGGTGGCTCAGGCGGTTAGAGCTCCATGCTCCTAACTCCGAAGGCTGCCGGTTCGATTCCCACATGGGCCAGTGGGCTCTCAACCACAAGGTTGCCAGTTCAATTCCTCGACTCCCTCAAGGGATGGTGGGCTCCGTCCCCCGCAACTAAGATTGAACACGGCACCTTGAGCTGAGCTGCCGCTGAGCTCCCAGGTGGCTCAGTTGGTTGCAGTGCATCCTCTCAACCACAAGGTTGCCAGCAACGGCGACTGGACCTGGAGCTGAGCTGCGCCCTCCACAACTAAGACTGAAAGGACAACAACTTGAAGCTGAACGGCACCCTCCACAACTAAGATTGAAAGGACAACAACTTGACTTGGAAAACAGGCCTGGAAGTACACACTGTTCCCCAATAAAGTCCTGTTCCCCTTCCCCAATAAAATCTAAAAAAAAAAATAAAGAAAATAAAACCACAATGTATCAAAATTTGTGGGACACAACTAAAATGGAAAGGAGAGAAAAATTTATGACAATAAATGCTTATATTAGAAAATAAAAAAGGTCTCTAATCATAATCTAATCCTAATCTAAGCTTCCATTTTAAGAACATGGAAAAAAGAAAAATAAAGTAAATGCAAAGTAAGCAGAATAGAAATAATAAAGATGCTAGTAGAAATTGATAAATTTGAAAATAATAGGAGAAATTAATAAAACTAAAAGCTGGTTTTGGGAAAATAATAATATTAATAAACCTCTGGAAAGACTGATCAGGACAAAAAAAAGACATAAGTTACCAATATCAGGAATTAACAAGGGGACATCACTACACATCCTACAGACATTAAAAGGTAAATGAAATGGACAAATTTCTTGAAAGACACAAACTAACAAAACTCATTCTTAACTTGAGCACCTTTTATTCATTCAAGAAATTGAATTTGTAGTTAAAAAAAAAAAAAACCTTTCAAAAAAGAAAACCCTAGGCACAGATGTATCCACTGGTGAATTCTACCAAACATTTAAGGAAGTATTAACAAGTCTACATCAACTCTTCCAGAAAAATGGAAGAGACGTGAACACTTCCCAACTCATTTTATGAGGACAACATTACTCTGATATAAAAACCAAAGAATATCCCTCATTAAGATGAATGCAAAATCCTTAACAAAATTAGCCACTTGAATTCAGCAATATATAAAAAGGATTAACACAATATAACCAAATGGGGCATATATAAGGAATGCAAAATTGGTTTAATGTTTTGAAAAATGAGTCTATTCAATTTACCATATTAATACATTGAAATGAAAAAACACATTATCTTTTTGAAAGATGCAGAAAAGTCTTTTGACAAAATTCAAAATCTATTCACTACACAAACTTTCAGCAAACTAGGAATAAGAGGAAGCTTCCTCCCCCGATAAGGAACATCTACAAACAAACAAACAAACAAACAAACAAACAAACAAAGGAGGGCGGCCTGATGGCTCAGGTGGTTGGAGTGCCATGCTCCAAATGCCAAAGGCCGTTGGTTCGATTCCCACATGGGCTAGTGAGCTGCGCCCTCTACAGCTAAGACTGTGAACAACAGCTCTCCCTGGAGCTGGGCTGCTGTGAACAGCTGGGGTTTGGTGTGAGCTGCCATGAGCTGCTATGAGTTGCTGTGAGCTGCCATGTGTGACAGTGAGCGGCAGAACAACTGGTGACCAACTGCCTCAGCAGGTGGAGCACAAGACTCTAGCATGGGCCAGGGAGCTGTGCCCTACAACTAGACTGAGAAACAATGGCTTAAAAAAAAAAAAAAAGAACGGGGGAGGGGCAAAAAATAAGGAAACAAAACAACACTATAGCCAACGTCACACTTACTGCTTTTCCCTTAAGGTAGGGAAAATACAGAACACCTCTGACCATTCCTATTCAGCACTGAACAAGAAAAAGACCAAAAGGCAGAAATAAAGAAATAAATCATTTTTATTCACATATGATATGACTGTCTATGTAGAAATCCTAAAGAATCTATCTAGAAGACATAAGTGAATAGAAGGTCAAAAGACCGAAGTAAGGTCACAGAAGGTCAAAAGAGAAAAATCAGTGATATGTATCAGTTATATTTCTATATTCAGTTGTCCCCCCTTATCCACGGTTTTGCTTTCCGAGGTTTCAGTTACCTGTGGTCAACCGCAGTCTGAAAATACTAAATGGAAAATTCCAGAAACAATGTATAAGTTTTAAACAGTGCGCTGTTCTGAATAGCGTGTGATGAAATCTCACGCCATCCCCCTCCGTGCCTCCTGAGACGTGAATCATCCCTTTGCCCAGCGCATTCGAGCTATATACGCTCTGTCCGTTAGTCACGCGGTAGCCATCTCAGGATCAGACTGACTGTCACAGTACCACAGGACCTGTGTCTTAATAACCCTGAGTGTGCACTTGTTTCAGGGGGTCACTTGCCGAGGCTCAATGCTTTCTACTCACATCTTCCACCCACAAGTCTAATGCCTTTTCCATCTTCACTAACGCTCATCCAGCTCTGTGGCCGTAACTTGTGCGGTCTGACGTGCAACAGCAAAATTAGCACCAATTTTTTTCCTTCTTCACAATTTCATGGATAGAAGGTTGGTTCTTAGCATACATCTTAGCGCCCCCAGCACACGATGTTTTTCTTTATTAAGTAGAGCGCGTTCATCTTTTCACAGAGAGGAAGTGCTTTCTGGCTTCTCTGTGGAGTATCCGAACAGCCAGCACCACCATTCTTGTGCTTTGGGGCCATTATTAAGTCAATTGAAAGTGAAACCAAGGCAAAATCCTAATTGGCTTTTTTTTGTGTGCACAGAAACTGACAAGCTGTTGCTAAAATAAATGTGGGAAAAGCAAATGTTGTAAATTAAGCAATTTTGGAAAATAACCAATAAATCTGGGGATCACTACCTGATTTTCTGCCCACAATAAAGCTACAGTCATCAGGTCAGCCTGGTACTGAGGTAAAGACGTGCGGATCGATGGGGCATTATAGAAAAACAGAGCCCCATATTGTCTGGTCAGTCGGTATTTGACAAAGGATCGAAGAAAATTCAATGGAGAAAAGATGTCTTTGGAACAAATGGTGCTGGAACAATTGCACATCTATGTGCCAAACCAGACAGAAAAAAAGCCACAACTCAACCCACACTTCACATCAGACTTAGAAATCAAGCTGAAAAAGATCGTGGAACTAATGTGAAATGTGAAGCCACAGAACTTCTAAATAAAACTGTAGATAAAATCTTCATCATCTTGGATTAGGAGAAACATCTTAGAAAGTAGGGGGGAAAAAGATAAAAACCACATAAGAAAATATTGGCAAATTGAACTTCATAAAAATTTCAAACTTCTTGTCTTTGGAAGATATTGTTAAGAAAATGAAGACAAGCCATAGACTGGGAGAATATATTTGCTAAATATACATCTGATAAAGGACTGCTATCCTGAATATATAGGTTAAAACTCTTAAAATTCAACAATAAAAAGACAACCCAATTGAAAAATGATCAAAAGATTTGAAAGACCTGTCACCAAAGAAAGTGTCCAGATGGCAAATAAGCACAGGGAAGACGCTAACAGCATTGACCATCAGGGAAATGTAGATTCAAACTGCAAGGAGATACCACTACACACCTATTTGAATGGCTAACATGAGAACGCCTGACTATACCAAGCATTGTCAGGATGTGCGAGAACAGGAACTCTCACACGTGGCTGGTAGAACAGAAAATGGATCAACCACTTTGGAAAACAGTTGGTTAGTTTCTTAAAAAGTTAAACAGCCACCCACCACGTGATTCAGCCTCAGTATTTGCCCGAGGGAAATGAAGGTGTGCATCTATATGAAGACTTGAACGTGAAATGTTCACAGCAGCTTTATTCATAACAGCAAAACAACAAACAAAACAAACAAAACAAAAACTGGAAGCAACCCCCAAATCCATCACCCAGTGAATGGATAAACAAACTAGTGTACATCCATACAATGGAATACCACTCAAAAAAACAGAACAGAAAAATTAACTATTGACTCACCCATGCGACCATAAATCTCAAAATAAAAGCATTCTGTTTGATTGCATTTATATGCAAGTCTAGAAATATAAACAAATGTATAGTGACAGAAGCAGATTAGTTGTTGCCTGGGGATATGGTGGGGTTGTCAGGTAGGAGGAGGAAGGAAGGATTGCAAAGAGCAATGAAAAACTTTTGACCTGATGGTTACGTCCACTATCTTGAGTGTAGAGATGGTTTTGCAAGTATATAGATGTGTCAAACTTTATCATGCTGCTTTTACCATTTGAAAAGGAAGTTTCAAAGCCATAAGTAATATACTAAATTTGTTGTCCTTGGTATCACTGGTGAGAAAGAATAACTGGTACAGTTCGTTTGGGGAGCAATATGAGGATATGTATTTTAAAACCTTCAAAGTGCTCCTAACTTTTAACCTAGAAGTTTCATATCTAGGATTCTATCCGAAAAAGGTTATTCTAAATACAGAGAAAACTTTATGCTCAGAGATGTTCAATGCAATATTATTTATAATAGTGAAAACCTGGAAACAATCTAAATACTTATGAATTAAGTTTCTGCACAGTGAAATATTATGCAAACTTTAAAGTGATGCTTAATAAGAAGTTATTCTAAAAAGGAAGATGAATATCTCATATGAGGCGAAAGACAGAAAACAAAACTGCAATTGATAGAATGATCATAACAATGTAAAAAACAAAACAGAAAAAAGACAAGGAAGATATTTTAAATGTTTAATAATTTATCTTGTGGGTATTAAAAAATGTGATTACTTTTGTCTTTTTCTTTTTGAGATTTTCTTCTTTTAAGTTTCCATAATGAGAATGTATTCATTTTACGAAAAAAATATTTCATAAAGAAAACACATCCAATGACCTTTTAGAGCTTTAAAGCCCATCGGTCTTCCACCAGTGCCCAGAAGACATCTCTGGCAGCGGAGTAGGAGCTCAACAGGTGAACCCTGAGTGCCTGGGAGTTCCCCGGGGGGAGGACCAGCGCCCTCCTCAGCCTGGCATTTGGAGAAGAAGCCATCTCTCCTTTCTTCTCTGAGTTTGCTCCAGCAACTATTACGGTTGCCCAACCTGGTACCATGGTAGCCACCATATGAGAACATGTGCATAGGGCTCTGGGCGTCTTTTAAAAGCCACGGAGACGAGGCTTGTCTTAAATTAAACAAACATCCCTGAAAATGTGAAAAGGTAGGTGGTGAGGCCAGTTTCAGAAGCTGGGTTCCCCTGTCTTTTGGACTTACAGAAAAATTATTATTTTTCTGTTGATGACGGGTGGTTGATGGGTGGATGGGTGGATGGATGGATGGATGGATGGATATAAATGAAAGGCCTGGGAACAAGCCAGATCCACTTCACAGAACAAAGATTATCATGGAACAAAGATTATACATGGTAATTAATGATCTGAAGGATTTAAAAAGAGGGGGGTGATTAAGAAGTATTTTTAAAGGAATGACAGCAGGTTCTGGGTCCCACTGGGAGGGGATGAACACTACTTGCTGGCCCCCACATCACTCTCTGGGGCACTAGAACTCTCTGGTTGGGTCGTCCTCTATGCAGCTGGGATGGCCACCTGCGTACGAGTGCCCGCATACGGAGTGCCTGCCGAAGGGTAAGCTGCAGTGATGAGCTCGGTGAAGCACTTGGCGCTCTGCCCTCTCCAACCCACCGTCACCACCCTCTAACTGCTAAACGTTGCCCGAAGGTCCTTCTGGCCTCGGGTTTCGTCTTCTTCCCACCCTGAGACCAGAGCATTCTACAAGCCAATTTTGCTTTTTAATAAAACTCTGCAATGGATGTGCCAGCTGGCCACCAGGAGGCCAACCACACAAACCCGTGGTCTGCCGTGTGAGACGAGCATCAGCCTGAAATACGTAAAAGCCTTTCAAGCCTCCTCTAGTTTTAGGAGTTGTCCAAATGTTGGCTCTTCCTGATCAGAGTTCATGTCCGGTCGTCTGTCATGTCGACGGGAGGTGTTCCAACGTGCTTCCTGTTCTGACCCCCTCCATCCATCATCGGGGAAGGCTGGGTCTCAGCTTAACACTAAGCAGCAGACAGTGGGGACTTGGGAACCAGTGTTCTTGGGGACGAAACACAGACATTCGTCCCTTCAAAGGAAAATCAGCCGAGGCATCCAGACATCAGCCTTGACCCCCACCCCCTACTGCTGACCCCTCAGCCGCTTCCATCCACTGGGCACTCAGGAACTTCTTCAAAACCAAAGTAACCCTGGGCCACCCAGTTGCCAAGCATGGCAGGCAGAGTTCCAGGAGAAGCAGCCGCTCAGAGAGGACGTTGATAAGATCACAGCATGTGGGAAAGGCCAGGGCTAGGACTCCTCCTCATGTGGCTGAGACATGACTGGTCCAGGTAAGCGCTCCAGCCTCAAGGCCATCGTCATGGGCAGAACAAAGTCTGGCTGAGTCTGCAAGGACCCTGGAGCTTGGGGTTCACGACCTTCCTGGGTCCCACCCTTTGTCCTGAGCGGGACACTGTTCCTGCCTCCGCTAGGCTGGGATCAGCGTCTCTTGAGCCTAGTCCTCTGCATCATTGACGCAGTTCCTAGGACACCCCTTGTCAGCTGTAGCCACCTGAATGGCCACAGGTATGTCCTGATATCACTTCCCGACATGGTGAAGCGTGGTGCACACTAAGCCAGCACCTGAGAGCCTTCGGGAAGGACACCAGGGGACAAACACAGCTGCCCGCAGCCGACCGGGGCAGGGAATCAGTCCTCTGCCACCGGCAGCACCTCTTGCCGGCTCAGAGCTCACCCTGCGTGCTGGACCAGCTGCCCCGCAGGTTGGCGAGGAAGATGGGGCCAATGTTTTAAGAAAGGTACATTGTTTCTGTGGCCGCACCTGGGCTTTTCCAACCCTGGTGCTAAAGAAGGGTCTGAATGGAAACTTCCTATCATCACCCGCTCCACGTCGGCTTGTGCGTCCGTAAACAGGAGGCGACGGTAACACAGGAGGTGCAGTCGTCCTGAGTGGGATTCAGTGCCCGAGCCCATGGTCCAGCTGAACCCTCCAAGGACTCACTTGTCCGAACAGTTAGTTCCAACCAGCAGGCCAGAAGGCCCATCTCCCTACAGCTCCCTGGCTGCGGGACGTCCACAGCTGTCTGCACATGGGCAGTCTTCAAGGGGCTGCTGAGTCGTAACGGGAACTAACACAGTCTGTGCTCTCGTGGGTGTCGCCTGTGCTTACCAGGTGTGCCCTCAAATCACCAGTCAAGGACGACACTTAGGTAAACAGGCACACACCCACTTATCACCCAGCCGGAGGATGGATGGCCTGTCTCCTACAAGGTACGCATTGGTCTGCTGTCGGAGTCCCAGGGAACCTCAGCCACAGGCTGCCCTGTCATTTGTAACGCTGTCGGGATAAGCTGAAGTCCCGCGTCGGCCTGGTTTACATTCCTGTTACACAGTTTCCCTCAGGAACCAAAACAGCATTTCACTACTGATCTGTTCAAAGGCTTAGCTCTTCCGAGAATGTTCTCAAAACTACCAATCTGGTCTTGGTTTTGAAATGGTAAAAGGATCGTCATCTGGGTTGGCCCTGGTTCTCTGCACGCATGAGCTGACAGCAGAGACATGGCCAGAGCAGGTGGTCACATGGTCACACCTCAGCCTGCACGCCGTTTTCCCAGCGAGCCCGGTTTCCGTCTCCGTCAGTAGGAAATGACGTATTAACTGCCACGTTGCCTGTGCTGCTCTTCCCACAACCCTGCTGGCCCTGGTCAGCTGCCCACTTTCCCTGAGCTCCTGGAGAAACTGAGGCCCAATATAAAAACAAGTGCTTCTTTCAAAGAGAAGTGTTGGGAGTCGGTGAAAAAGCTGTTATTTCCCTAAAACACTGGAGTTCCTTCCATGACGAGTGATGTCAACGGACAAACTGTGATTCCTGATTACGTTTTGAAAAGAAGACACCATCCCCCCACAGGGCCGGCTGGTGGTGGGTTAGCGAGCCATTAACAGGTCCTGGTAATAACCAGGAAGCAAGGCGCTGGGAGCCCCACCCACCCGTCACCCCCACTGCTGCAGGAGCCAGGGAGCCGCTGGGGGCCTCCCGCTGCACTAAGGGGGCTCTGGGGTGCCTACCACACCCACCACTAAGTGCTCTCCCAGCCGAGCCCCCACCCACCTTGGAACATGTGATCAAAGAAACACTGCGTTGGAGAGAACCGGCTGCCCTGGATGCAGGAGCCTGGAGAGCTCTGAACGGCTTCTCTGTGTCTTTGCTCATTTGACATGACAGTTAGCTTCCCAGCTACACACGAACGCATTCTAAGTATGGACGCAATTCAGGTGCAATAAAGCTGTGCAGAACGGCCTCAGCCCAGCCCAAAAGTAGCAAAGCCTCTGAGCACTCAAAAGGAACTTACGTCCTGAAACCCTGCCAGTCTGCTCTCCTCACCCATTTTTCACCTTGACCGGGAGAGTCTCAGCTGGTCCAGGACCCAGTGCAGCTTGTGCATCAGCTCCAGGGCTCTGTGACTCAGCAAACCCAGCCCTTATTTTTCAGATGCAATTCACTACGCTATGACTACATCCAGGGGGAGGGACCAGCCACGTCTGTGAGCGGATGCCTGTGGCAGGATGGCCGAGCTCTGCGTGCGTGCAAATGCCGCACCCAGACTGGTGACCTCAGGAACGCCCAGGTGCGGCCAACAGCCGCCCGAGGTTGCAGAGACATCTCGGGTGGGGAAGGAAGCTGCCCGCTGCGCCTGCCCACCGGGGAAGACGCCATCGCAGATGGGGTCCTGAGAGCTGTGTGCTCCTGGGGAGGAATACTGATCTGGCCACATGCTCAGGTGAAAGCACAAGGGAGGGACACAGCACCTGCCTGGCTGCTCCAGGAGACCACGCAGGTGCTCTCCTCCTTAGAAAATGCCCTGGGTCTTGTGTAGCTATAGCATCAATCATACCGTGTTTCCCCCAAAATAAGACCTAGCAGACCATCAGCTCTAATGCGTCTTTTGGAGCAAAAATTAATATAAGTCTTATAGTAAAATAAGACTGGGTCTTATAATATAATATAATAAAATATAATATAACATAATATAAGAGTATAATATAATACTGGATATAATACAATACCAGATATAATATAATATAATATCATATCATATAATATCATATAATATCATATAATATTGCGTCTAATATAATATAATACCAGGTCTTATATTAATTCTTGCTCCAAAAGACGCATTAGAGCTGATTGTCCAGCTGGGTCTTATTTTCAGGAAAACATAAGTCAAAGTATGAATGAACTTTGACTCCAAAGGATATTTTTTATTTTAAATGGTGAGGTGACAGAAGGGATCGGGGTCCGTTAAACTCTGAAGAATGAACACAGAGAAGAATCAGACAAATGAGACCATAGCCACTGGTGTGACAGTTGAGCACAGGAGCTTGTCCCACGTAAACGCAGCTGAATTACATCATAAAAGCCCCAGAGAAGCACAAGCAGCTCCGGCTCTTGAGCAAACGCTCTTGAGCAAACGCGGGGCTCACCGGTTTCCAGCTGGAGGGAACGAGAGTCCAGCTGCTCTGATCTGACAGAGGAAACAGTGAAGGCAGTGGAGCAGGTGGCTTTGCACTCACCGCCCGGCCAGGGCATAGCTGGGCTGCGTGTGAGTCAGAACCAGCTGGGCTCTGGGCTCTGGGCGTGTGGAACCAGTGAGCACCCTCCCGGGGACGAGCGGCTCTGCGCCGGAAGTCCTGAAATCAGGACTCATCTCCTCTGCCTCAGGCTTCTTCAAATTTGGCTTTTCTTGACCAATTATTCTTCTCTGTCAGCTTGTCCATGCAATGGAAACCCTGTTTGGATTCTGACTGGAGTTGCACCGAGCTCACAGATTAACCAGGAGAGGACTAAGAGCTCTGTGACATTGCCCGCTTGTCACGGGCACAGCATGGTTCTCCATTCAGTCAGGATGTTTATGTCTTTCCGTGAAGCTGCACGGTTTTCCCCGAAGGCCTGGTACAACTTTTGATGCACTTCCTCTGAGGTGCCTAACATTTGTGCTACAATCACAAACGTGTTTCTGCCTGTGGTTGCTTCCTTTTCCTTCCCGTAAATAGCGAAGGCTGGCACAGAGGACAACCCCTGACTTTTTACATCGACCTCGTGCCGGCCACTTGCTGAAATCTCTTAACAGTTCATTTCTACCTTCTCTTGGGAAGGACAGTTTTGTTTCTTCTTTTCCAATCTTTACTCTTTCAATTATTTTTCCTATGTTCTTGTGTTAGGTCGGATCTCCTATCCATTGTTAAGGAGAAGTAATAATAATTACCATCTTTCTCTTATTTCTTTCTTGAAGAGACGTGTTTTCAATGGTCCACCATTAAGTTTCACACTTGTGCAGGATTTTCATGGATTCCTTTTATCAGGTTAAAGAATTTATCTGTATCCCAAATTCGCTAAGAGCACGTGTTTTAGAAATTGTGAAAGGGTGTTGCCGTTTGCCAAACGCTTTTCCTGTGACAGGTAGGACAACAGTCTCTGAGCCAGTTTGTGCCCCCACCCCCACCCCGGGGTCACCGGCTGGACCTGCCTCCACGCCTCCTGGTTCAGAGGTTAATATCACATCATTTCAAGCATGAGACTTGGGGGGGGGCACACACGTGGCTCTTCACAGCCCCCCTGAAATGTTTCCCACCTGAGGGAGCAGAGACAGACGAGGCACCGGGCAGCTCTTGTGTGGGCATTTGTGGTCCACCCTCAGGAGAGGGCAGCCCTTTGAAGGTCCCAGCACTGTGCCAGCTCTTCTTCCCAGCTCCCTCACCTTTCAGCAAGGTTCTCTCCCTCCTCTCATCCCCACCTGGGCATGAAACTGCAGGCCTGTGGGCCCCGGGCAGTACCCGCCACGGCCCAGCAGGTGCCCCTGGTCCCAGCTCAGTGTCCCTTTCCTTTTCTAAAATCCTGAGCGATGTCTCGCCCTCTCCCTCCCTTCCCTGTAAAATGAGCTGGAGAGAATTCTAGTTCCAACCCACCCAGCATTCTGGGAGTGTGTGAAGGAGACAGTTGCTCAGATGATCTTCGCTGGCCGGCTGGCCAGAATTCCGTTTGCTTTTTAGTCAGCAGCATTACCCTGACACAAAAAAAGTTTTCTCAGAAAGTGATGACTTCCTAACTCCCCTCTGATTCTCCAAGGTTACGGCAGCTTCCTTCTAGAACCTGAACTCCCGTGGATCAGCCCCGCTGGACAGGGGGATGGGTAGCATGGAGCTGGGGACCCGCTGCGGCACCCCTGCCCCACCGTCCACTGCTTCCATCCTGCAGCAAACTTGCAGCTGCCACGTCCGTCTAGAGGCCACTCTTGCAGCTCTGAGGACCAGGCAGCGCCATGCAGTCCTTGAGGCCAGACATCCTGAGGAGTGTCCTCTGGGCCCCAAAGAGGCGACAGCACAGAGCCACTGGAGGTGACACACAGCAAGGCTGGAAGCTGCTGGGCCTCCTCCCCCGAGGGACGGCTTGATCACCCACGTGTGGCCAGTTACCGTGGAAAACACTGTGTTTACGTAGAAACAGATGAATACCGGTGTTTTCAAGGTCCGTCCAGACTTGGACAATTCAATCACCTGCACCTTCAGCCTCCATAAAACGGCCTCCTTCCAAGAAGGACAGACAAGGTTCTCAGCAAGTCACGGCTCATATCAGAATCTTCACACACACCCTTCTGCATTTGGGGACAGCTTCTCCTGGCAGGCAATGAGGCTTCATTGTGAGGACCTACACCACTGTTCCTGGGGGGCTGCCCCCTCTGTCCCACCAGGGACTCTCCACAGGAAGGCTCGCTGGGGGAAGAAAGGCTTCTCCCCCTGCCTGCAGGTGAGTTTAGCAAACACCAAGGAATGTTCTAGAATCCCAGGCACTGCATCTGAAATGCACATGACATGGAAACTGGACACCTTTCTCCAGCAGCAGAACAAGTGTTCAGAATCCGAGGGGAGAGGACTGTTACCCAGGAGCTTGGACGGTGAGCTGTTCCCACACCGTGGGAGCCTGTTGTGACATCTCCATTCCACGGGTGCATGAAGAGCCTGGGAACAGTGGCCGAGCACCCAACTGGCCGAGACGCCAGCCTGTGACCATGGAGCAGCAGATGCTGCCCTCCACCTCTGGGGCTGGGACAAGGCTCATCTGCAGACACGCCAAGGTAACCCCGAACCCTGTTTTCAATAGCACCTTCCATCAAGATCCACGGTGACTTCCCAGCAACCTAGTGTGTCCTTGCCCACTGCTCTGTGTAACCAGTATCACTAGTCTTTCCACACGTGCATCCATGTAAAGCCCATGTGACATAAGAACACATCGGAAGGATGGAGGTAGCGTCCTGGTGGCTCTACTTGGCCAATTGTGTGTTTTATGTCCAGGTATGCCGGGAGCTTCCTTGGGAACACCGAGCTTTCTGCTGACATCTGCCTCACCACCCTCCTCCCTCTCGAGGCCACTGACACCCGCACACCTGGGAGCCCAGCACACCTGTGCCCACACGCGTTGACGAGTTCTAGAGCTCCTGTTAACAGCAACAGCAGAAACCAACTCCTTAGCCCCCATTTTACCTCCCCCTGCCACAGATATGAACAAATACTTAGCCATGCACCCCAAATCCTTCCCAATCTGCAGCCAAAGTGGCCATAGGGCCCTGACCTCAGCCTGCATCAGGAGGGCCAGAGTGCATTGCCACCAGAGGATGCAGCACCGTCCCTGTGAAATAGCCCGAGACACCTGAGGCAGGCCCTTGACTGACAATTGCGACAACAGCATGGGACGACGGGCTGTGGACATGAGGTGTTTACAGCTGAGCACCTGGCAGGGCTCCTATCTGGCTGGGAAGAGGTGCCGACACAGGCCTCTTGCAGGGATGTCAGCGGAGCCGCCCCTTGGGTTGGACGCCCCTGTGTGCAGTGGGAACACAAAACCCTTGTACCCGGCGCTAATTAGCATATTTAATCCAAAGCCACAGCAAAGAATACGCAGCATTCATGCTGTGTAGAGTGAGATGGGTGGTTGTCCCAGGCTAGCACGGCACATAACGCCCCTTTCATGGGGGTTAGAAACACAGGACACAGCTACCCTTGTTCCAGCCCACGAGGGTCCAGCCCAAGGGCCTGACACACCTGCTGCTCAGGGAGAGCAGACAGCTGCACATGAAGCACCGAACGGCAAGGCAGGACACACACGCCGCACCTGTCAGAGGAGGAATCGCCACCCCGCTGTGCCTGCACTTGGGGGCCCGGCCTCACTCAGGCCTCGCACCACGCAGTGAGGCCGTGTCAGTCAGAAGGGAAGCAAGCGCTCGCTCCATCAGAGACCCAAAGGCTGGCGTGCTGCTCGTATCATACCACTCAGCTCACCGCCAGGGCCTAGGAAAGGCCAGGGGTCACGGTGGGGGGTCCTGAGCATCATCACCTTCACGAGTGGCAGTGGCCATGCTGAGCTGAGTGCAGTCTGTTTCCTGAACATTCAGCAAAGCCTGCGGTACTTGGCACACAGCCACTGACCCAGCACCGCTGCTCTTTTCACCCCAACAGCAAGCAGGGGGGACGTGGTTTGCTGTTCCGTGGGAGGCACAGCAGTGAGCTCTGCAGCCTTGCCCCAGGCAGTTGGCCCTCCCACTGTCTGTCACGTGGCACCACCACGGGCTCTTGGCCACCTGACAACCAGCGCACTGCCCACTATGCTGAAGGTACCACGCTGAGTGGGGCCATAGCAACTGCTCTGAACACCCAGCCACACACTCATGTGTCAGGTGGGCGGGAACCCTGCAAACACTTGGCACAACCCTGGATCCCACGGGCATAAATGTGTACAGTGTTACGTCCCGAATTCAACAGAACTCACTGCCGGACAGGGGCAGCCAGGTATACATTTACCTGAGGAGCCCTTAAGCAGACCAAGACTTAGAGCGCCGAGAAAATGTAGATGGAGTGACACATGAAAGATCCTCTCACAGGTGCCAGTCGGGTCACTAGACAGCAGCCCTGCCTGGGACACTGTGACACACCCGTCTGCTCCTCCACCTGCCTGTACCTGCCTGCCCTGTGACACCCTCATGCCCTTGGGGGTCTGCCGTTCCCCCACCCTGCCCCCCGCCAGCCCAGCCTTTGACCGTACACTCGCTGGGGAGCGTGCCTGCCCCGCGAGGCCACCGCTCCAGGGGACGAGGCCCAGGTGGGACACGTGTGGCATCACTGAGGCACAGAAGGACTTTCTCCGCCACAGTTTTCCACCACAGGAAGTGCTGGGTGCCACCACAAAGCCCTGGAGAGCTGGTGCAGGCTGGCAGTCCAAACGTCTGCTCTCGTGTTGGCATCAGTGCTGCCAGCCCCGGGGTCGCTGGCATGGGCTCTAAGCCAGCTGTGCCTCAACCACAGTTCAGTCCTCGGAGGGCCACGCTGGCAGAGGGGCACAGCCCGTCCAGAACAGGGCACGGCAGAGAGCAGTCAGCTGTGTTTCACTTGGGGCTTTATCTGCTGCTTTGAAAAGAAGAGTTCCTTTGTTTTTTCAAGGCTTTTTATACCATCACTGCTCCTGCATTACAGGGACAGAGAGTGGCAGCAGCCACAGCCGGTCAGTGTCTCTGCCCGTGTGGGAGCAGAGCCTGGCAGATGTGCTGGGAACCCCTGCCAGCCCAGCACATGGCACCAGGTCAGGAAGAACTGAGCCTCCCGGCTTCTGCCAAAGAGCTACTGCCCCCAACCCAGGGACAGCCCGTTTCCAGAATGTGGGGTCTACTATTTTGGGACTCTCCTGGGGTGACCAGGGTAGCAGGCATTTGTGTTTCACACAAAACGGAAGAAGGAAATGTCCACAGGCCGTCATACGAGTTAGACGGGGACAAAAGCCAGCTGCAGGAACACTAGAAATGACCTGCTCAGATCTCTTCCCGCAGGCGAGCTCCTGCTCACAGCCTGGTGTGTACGTGCTGGCAGACCCCGTTTTTCAGGGGAGAAACCTGGGCTCTGAGGTGATGAGAAGCCAAGTCCCACCACCCACCAGGACGAGGCCACACTGAACTCAACTGTCTGACTCTGGAGTCAGACTTCTGGAGAGACAGGCAGTAGCCGACCAGAGGCGAGCGATGCCGGTGGCCACCAGCAGACAAGGGCATCTCGGGTCCCCAGCGCGCGGGAGTTGATGGCATCCTTAGAAACCTTAGAAAACTCAGCTTTGAATTATGTGCATGTGCTGTGGACGGTTAAAGGGAAAGAGGCAGCTGCAATTCCCCCGGCGAATATTTGAACAAGACTGGAGGGGAGAAGTGGTCGGAGGGCCGGGACCCCCACGGGGAGAAGGCCAATTACTGGGTCCCTCCCCCCGAGGTGTCTGACGACACAGTGGGACCACAGTCAGTGGGAGAGAAGAATGAGGAAGCAGCTGATTAGCGTCCCCCTGGCCAAGTTCAAATAGAATTTTAAGATGGAAAAAAAAGACAGTGAAGGGAGAGCATTAATTAAAACCACGGCTCGCGGCGATTTACATAGCGCATGCGCAGGCTGGCACGCTCCCCACCCCCACCCCACAGCGGGGGGGAGCTGCTGACCGCGCGTGCGTTTACCGCCACTCTCCTTTGGTCCTCCTTCCCAATTTTATTTCATCGTGGCCTGCAGGCTTTTTGGCAAAACCTGCTTTACTTTAATTTCCTCCCAAATGTTGACAGATAAAGACATTGAATTTTAATTGACTCATGCCATTTCTCAAACCATTTGCTCTGAGGGTTGTTCTCAAGACAAGTTCCCATGACACACCTGTGGCCTAACGGAACACCTGTGTCACTCCACACAAAACTGCAGGGGACATGTTTATCACTGGTGAATCACTCCCACCGAAGAAAGAATTTTCTGTCAACCTCCCAGTTGAGAGTCCAGCTTTCAGAATTGCTGCTCTGGTTCCTGAAGAAATGAGACCCAATAGGCCCCAGGAGCCCCCAAAGCAACCAGCGCCCTCACGTACAGCAGAGGGGCCCGCCTGCCTTCTTCGCCCAGCCCAGCCCCTCAGAGGCTGGGAGAAAGGCATCAGGACCAGGCGGGGGCAGCCGCCCCCATTCCTGCCGCGCTGCCTTTGGCGCTGTCCATGGTGCTGCCATTTCAGGTCTGTTCTGACCACACTTCACACTGGAACCAGGTAGGGACCCTGCCTTAATCTATACTACCAACCTGACTCATGACCTAGCTTTTGGCGTCAGCCCTGCAGGGACTGGTCCATTCGTTGGGCTGCCTGGTGGTGGCTCTGTTCTAGACTTATGCTTGTACCTCACCTGCTGACAACTCCTCTGCTCCCATATCTGCCAACCAGCCCCAATGTTGGTCTGTGCCCCTGTGGGTGAGGGGAACAAGATTAAAAAGCTGGGAGCTGGGTCTGAGTGGTTAGTTCCCCATTAGGTGCCCCAACTACCAGGCAGAGCAAACGTAACCCTCTCTGGAGAAGGGCATATTCATCCAAGGTCTCAGAAGGACACGACAAGTGTTCGAGGACAATGACTAATGAGCCACTAATGACAGCCAGGGAGACCAGGAAGCAAAAGAGCAAGAACTGAGTTTAAAAAAAAATAGAAAAAACCCACACAACCTTCAGACACTGGAGTTAACAAATACAAATTACAATGAAAAATTTTTGTATTTTTTAACTAGGCTTTATTTTCTGGAGTAATTTTGGGTTCACAGCTCAGCTGAGTAGAGAGCAGAGCATCCCCATACACCCCCAGCCCACACATACACAACGTCGTTCTATTTTTTAAAATAAATTTCTTACAAGCTTGAAAATAACTTCATGGAGTAGAAAACTATAAGAATGTCCCAAACCTCATGAAAAGAGAGCACTTTTAGAAATAACAAACATAATAATTGTAATAAAATCCACGATGGACACTTCTAGTAGGAGATTCGAGAGCAAAAGAGAGAACTGGTGAACTGCAAGATAATTCAGAAGAAGTTACCTAGAATCAAGCACAAAAAAGACAGAACATACAAAAGAGAAGTGAGAGAAACAGAGACAAGTGAGACAGTCTCCCAGAAGGAAATATGAGGGGAAAAACTTAGTGGGAGCAAAATTTGACTGAGAATTCTCTGGAACTGATGGAAGACAACAACCCAAAGATTCAAAATAAGACCAAATCTAGGCTCATCATAATAAAACTTGGGGAATAAAAAGAGACAAAGACAAAGAACATAAAATCTGCCAGAGGAAAAGAGCTTATTTTCAAAGATAAGACATTTAGACTAATGACTAACATCTCATTGGAACAACAGACGCCATAAAACAAATGAATAATATGCTAAATATCCTTTTAAAAATACCTACCAAACAAGAATTCTATTCCCCAGTAAACAGAGATTTCACCCTCACTCTTGAAGGAAGTTTTCAAACAAAAAAAGATAAAGAAATGAAGAGAGAACGATGCCAGTGCCGAATAAAGGAAAGCTTGAAGGCACAGCTCAGGCACAAGGAAGGTGATTCCAAAAGGACACTCTGAGGGGCAAGAAGAAATGAAAAGCAACAAAAGTGCTGATTGTGTGAGGAAATATAAAACCATGACTTAAAAAAACTAACAGTAATGTCTAGTGGTGTTTCAAAATAAACAAGAGAGAAATAAAATGCCAAACAACAGAAACGTAAAAGTTAGGAGAGGGGTGAACTGAGGTGAAGTGTTCCAAGCTCCATGTCTTACTTGGAAGGAAGGTTTTGATTAACTTCAGCCTTTGATGAGTTAATGTTGCTGCTTTTTAATGACAGTCATGAAAGTAATAGAAAATGGAAAATACAATGTTGAAATGGAAGAGAGAGAAAAAACCCTCAATCAATGCAAAAGAAGGCAAGAAAGGAAAAAATCGGTGCAACAAATAGAAAACACAAAATAAAATACAACCCAGATACCCCAGTGAAACCAGTAAGTGGAAATTAAGAAATATATTTCTGAGGTGGAGGTAAAATGGCAGTGATGTTGTCATCATTTTTTAAATTCCCCAAAGGGTTTCTTTGATGAGACACAGGAAGAAATAACTACAAAAGAAAAAAAAAAACTGATACATTAGATTTTATCAAAATTTAAAACCTTTGCTCATCAGAAGGTATACTTAAAATTAGTAAGCAAGCCACGGCTGAGGAGAAAATACTCACAAGACATGTATTTGACAAGGAACTAGTATCTAGAACATATAAAGAACACCAGCACTTAATAATAACGAGGCAAGCAACGGAATAAAGAATAGGCAGAAGAAGTGAACACATACTTCACACAAGTAGATACACAAACACCCACAAACATGAAAAAGTCCTCAACATACTAAGAATGAAGCAAATGGAAATTAAAACAACAAAGAGAGACAAATATACTCCCAAAATGGCTAAAATTGAAAAGCTCAAACAACAAATGTTGGCAAGGTTGTGGAGCAACTGGAACTTTCACAACAAATGGTGTGACCATCTTGGGGAAAGTTCTGGCAGTTTCTTATAAAACAAACTGACACCAACCTATGATGCCACAGTTCTATTCCTAGGAAATTTCTCCACAAGAAATGAAAGTATATGTCCACAAAAACACTTGTACAGAGTGCTCATCACAGAAGATAATGTAGGCTGTGTTACAAGAATCAAGTCCCCAAATCCCTCTCCCTAGGCTATACAAAATAATTTCACATCAAAAATTCTTCACACAACGACACCCTTGGTATTACTTGAAGAGAGGTATTACCAAAACTGCAAAATAACTGTGAATAAAAAGGAAAAACCAATGGATCCCAGCACCAGCACCCCTCATGCTACTCCCCACAACCGCCTAGGCTCGGGTGGGGGATGGGGACAGAGGACTGAGGGTGACAAGGATTAGTGGAGAAGCACAAAGGATGACAGCCACTCTCAATACAGAAAACCAGGAAGGCAGCCCCATGGCTCATCTCACCAACTACTGGACGGGCTCACAGAACCTGAAGCCAGACCCCGTTAGAGGGCAGGGCATGTGACAGAAAGCCAGGTGAGCTGCTGAAGTTACAAACGCAAGTTGAGAGGCCAGAGTGATGAGAAAGGACAGGCATGATCTGAAAGGCCAGCCTTTAAAACAGAGTTTCTGGGGAGAAAAAGGGCAAAAAGAAAGAGAGAGAGTCCCACTGGTAATCAGGAGAGATGGAGAAAGGAAGAAAAGAAAAAAAAAAGAAAAGGATGGGCGGCCGGTTGGCTCAGTTGGTTAGAATGCAGAGCTCATCACACCAACGTCAGCGGTTCGATTCCCACATGGGCCAGTGAGCTGCGCCCTCCACACTAGATTGAAAACAACAATGACTTGACTTGGACCTGATGGATCCTAGAAAAACAGACTGTTCCCCAATATTCCCCAATTTTAAAAAAAGTTCTTTCTCCCTTCTTCTGCCTCCCCCCACCACTCTGGTTCAAGCCATTGTTTCTCAGTCTAGTTGTGTAGGACACAGCTCCCTGGACCATGCTGGTGTTATGAGCCTTGCGCTCCCCCCAGCTGAAGCAGTCAGTTGCCAGTCATCGGTTGGCAGCTCACGGCAGCTCTCGCCGGCTGCCGGCCACTCACAGCACCACACGGTAGCCCACGGCAGCACAGGTAGCCCACGGCAGCTCACGCCGACCTCCGGCTGCTCACGGCAGCCCAGCTCCAGGGAGAGCTGTTGTTCACAATCTTAGCTGTAGAGGGCGCAGCTCACTGGCCCATGCGGGAATCCGACCGGTGACCTTGGCCGTTAGGAGCACGGGCGCTCCAACCACCTGAGCCACAGGGCCTCCCACCCCCCAATTTTTTTTTTTTAAAGGAGAAATGTAGAGTCGTCAAACAAAAGATCCCCGTCATCAAAACGAAAAACTCACTAAAATGTCTGGACTTCACCAGCCTGGGAAAAGGAGCCATTAAGTAGGAATCTTGTAAAATACCTCAGTACCGTAAATATGAACAAAAGGAAAGTGGAGTCCACAGAAGACTATTGTAGGAAATCAGGAAACAAAATTTCACACAAAAGAACTGACACACAGTCCATCCTGTTTAAAAGCAACGGTGAAGCAGAAGAGCACTGTAAAGCACACAGAAGTCAGCATTTGAGGTTGTGGAAAGCCACCTGAATTACACATTCAAACACTAAAATGAACCAGAAATGGGGAGAATTGAAAAGACAGTTGGTTGAACTCAGAAAAAACTAGAGGACAAGCAAAATAAAGGATAAGGTAACCAAGGGAGAATAAACCTAAATGAAAAATGTAATAAGGGTCACTGAGGAATAGGCAAGGGAAGGAGGTGACATTCGGAAAACAGTAAAGGAGAGAAGGAAGTGGAGAGGAAAGTAAATAGAGGAGGAATAATATTTATATTTTCAGAATCTCTGGAGAATGAAAACAAATCAATGGAACACAGCTAATATTTCAAGCTATCACCAGGGAAACTTTCCACCTACAGAGAAGCACCTGAGTCTCCACATTTCAAAGGGTGCACTGGGTACCTTGAAAAATAAATGCAGATGCATCAACTTGGAGAGATTCTCAATAAAACTGTTATATTTCAAAGCTAAAGATAAAACCTCCAACGCTCCAGAGACAAAGAACAATTACCTTACAGAGTCAGAGGAATAAGGCTAGCCTCAGTCTTCTAAAACCCACAGAAGCAGGAAACAATGGAGAAACATCGAAAGAAAAAGTCAATGAAAGAAACGTGAACCAAGGATATTAGAAGCAGCTAAACCTGGAGCATCCTGTGGTTCCAGCAAGTAGGACACAGTGGCCAACCTGAAGTTGCTCCTAAGGCCCAAAGCTGGAGCGATTTGTTGAACAAAATAGTATTATTATCACTGGATTTTAACCCATGGAGTAAAGTGGTTATCCAGGTGTCCCCACTTATGTAAAGAAATAATCAAGTAGGAGGAGACCCCAGAGGGCAGAGTAGATAAACACCTTGCCTGCATCCTTCTGTAAACACATTAAAATTACAAGTAAATTATAGAACAATCAACCTGGAGAAGAATCTGAAGTCCAGCTGAACAGAAATTTTATAACTAAAGATAAAGAAGCCACATCGAGACTGGTAGGAGGGCAGAGGCATGGAATGGGCCCCACACCTGTGTGTGTGTGGATGGGAGTCAGGAGACATAGCTGACCATGGAGGTTCCCCAGAGAGGAGCGAGGGACCCCAACCCCACACCAGCCTGGAGCACTGGTGCCAGGAAGAGAAGCCCCCACAATATCTGGCTGTGAAAACCGTGGAGATTCCAACCATCCGGGTGGGATGGAAGGTGGTGGGAAACAGCCATGCTCTTAAATGGCCCGTGTACAGATTCATTCGCTCACAGGCACTCACCTTGGGCTCTGGCAGAGGGGCAATAACTCGGGACGCATCGGAGTGAAAGCTGGAGGACAGTCGGCATTTTCCCTCTGTGGGGTCTGTCATGCGGGAGACCCTGCTCGCTGCGCCATATGTCGGGCGGGGCGGCCTGTGGGGGTCTCAGCTCCCGCTCCCCACATAAGAACGCAGGACATGGCTAGGCCAAAAAGAAACACCCACGGAGCCATAGGTAGGTGAGTCATACCATTATATTCTCTCCGGCAGCTGGGTGAGACACACGCAGTAGTAGCCACACGATCCGCAGTCCACCATTCACTTCTCTGCCTGCCAACCAGCCAACCAATCAACGCAGCCCCGCAGTTACATCAGTAGCCAATTGACTAACTGGTCACAGCCGACGGCCAACCAATCACAGCTGATGGCCATTCACCACCCCAGCCACCACCTCCCCACACAAGGCCGAGAGCCTGGAAACTGCTCCCTGGGACTCTGTCCCCACATGGTCCTTCTCCTGTGCACCTGGCAGGCAGCTACCATCTTTAATGTGTTAAGCCCACACCCTACGCTTATGGCCAAATCTGAATCTGATTGGTCTGGTGGGCTCCTCTGCTCCACCCTGCTGACTTACTGAGACTCCACCCAACTCCTGAGGTACTTTCTCCAGAGCAGCCAGCCCCATCCGAATTGCACTCTTTCTGGAAAACATTTGGAGTCCACAGGCCCCAGATGGGCAGCGACTAGCCTCATTGTGCTCTGAGACTTTTGCTGAGTCACTCCAGGCTCAGCACTGGCACCAAACCAAAGTCTACATTGACTTGGTGACCACAAATCTTCCCACCCTGGTGACTCCCTGAAACTCTGCCTCACCCAACTCACATACCACACGAGGCTTTATCAGCGGCTGAACCTTAAGGGAGCTGGCAGGCGGCAGCAAGCCTCAGGGTGTCTTGGCTTTTTGTGGAGCTACCCCAGGCCTGGTACTGTTGGCAGCCATCCTTGGTTTACAGTGTGGCCTCTCCCACATGCTTCTAACTTTAGCACAGGCAGTGAACAACTGTAGATCTCTTTGTTGATCCTACCAGGTAGTCCCTGGCAGGTCACAGGTAGTGGGTGATCTGGGCCTGCACCAGCTCCCCTTCCAAGAGGCCCCAGAAATAACACACTTGGAAATTGGCTTCAGACCACAGCAGAGCACCAGCTAATTAGCCTTACAAGTGGCACACACAAAGTGTGGTCTCAACAGGCACCAAAATCCCACTCAATGTGGTAAGCCCCCTGCACAGAAGCCTATAAGCTGTGGACATGGCCAAACCCCACTGCCAGTCAGCCTAAGGGTCAATCCCACCCACTGATGTGCAAAGAGCCATCACGGCTCAACTATAACAGGAGGGCACACACAACCAACACAAGGGACACCCCTGAAGCACCTGGTGCAGGTGACCAGGGAGACTGCCAGGGACCCACAGGGCACTTACTACATAAGGCCACCCGGCCAAGACTGGGAGAAAGCAGATCTACCTAATACATAGAAACAAACACAGAAGGTGGCCAAAACGAGGAAACAAAGAAATACATCCCAAAAGAAAGAACAGGAGAAAACTCCAGAAAAAGAACTAAACAAAATGAAGGCAAGCAACGTACCAGAGACAGAGTTCAAAACAATGGCTATAAGGATGCTCAAGGAACTCAGTCAGAACTTCAACAAAGGGTAGCAAGCATTAAAAAAGACATAGAAACTATAAAAACAAAAAGAACCAGTCAGAAGTAAAGAATACAATCACTGAAATGAAGAATGCAGTACAAGGAATCACCAGCAGACTAGATGAAACAGAGGATTGAATCAGTGATTTGGAAGAGAAGGTAGCAGAAAACACCCAAATGGAACAGCAAAGAAAAAAGAATCCAAAAAAATTAGGACAGTTTAAGAGACCTCTGGAACAATAACAACATTCACATCATAGGGGTACCAGAAGGAGAAGAGAGAAAGCAAGGGATTCAGAACCTATTGAAGAAATAAAGACTGAAAATTTTCCTAACCTGGTGAAGGAAATAAACATACAAGTTCAAGAAGTGCAGAGAGGCCCAAACAAGATGAACCCAAACAGGCCCACACCAAGACACGTTATAAATAAAATGGCAAAGGTTAAAGACAAAGAAAGAATCTGAAAAGCAGCAAGAGAAACACAACTAGTAACTTATAAGGGAGCTTCCATAAGATTGTCAGCTGATTTCTCCACAGAAACTCTGCAGAAGGTATTGGCACAAAATATTCAATGTGATGAAAAGTAAGGACCTATAACCAAGACTACTCTACCCAGCAAAGCTATCATTTATAATAGAAGGACAGATAAAGAGCTTCCCAAACAAGAAAAAGCTAAAGGAGTTCATCACAACCAAACCAGTATTACAAGGAATGTTAGAGGGACTTCTTTAAGATGAAAAAAAAAAAAAAAGATCAAAATTATGAATAATAAAATGGAAATAGCTACATATCTATCAATAATTACTTTCAATGTAAATGGATTAAATGCTCCACTCAAAAGTCATAGGGTAGCTAAATGGATAAGAAAATAAAACCCTTACATATGCTGCCTACAAGAGACTCAATACAGATGGAAAGACACACACAGACTGAAAGTAAAGGGATGGGAAAAGATATTTCATGGAAATGGGGGAAAAAAAAAAAAGCTAGGGTAGCAATACTTATACCAAACAAAATAGACTTTACAACAAAGGCTGTAACAAGAGACAAAGAAGGACCCAGTAACCCCATTTCTAGGTAATTATCTGAAGAAACCCAAACGCTACTTCGAGGGGACGTGTGCATCCATATGTTCATTGCAGCATTATTTACAATGGCCAAGATGTGGAGGCAGCCTGGGTGTCCGCCAATGGATGAATCGATAAAGAGGAGGTGGTACATATATACAATGGAATATTGCTCGGCCAGGGAAGGGAATGGGTTCTTGCCATCTGGGCAGCATGGATGGACCTGGAGGGTACTGTGCTGAGTGGAGTATGTCAGACAGAGAAAGACAGATGCAGTGTGATTTCACTTGTATGTGGAATCTAAGAACAAAACAAACAAAACAGAAACAAACTCATAGGTACAGGGAACATTTTGGTGGGTGGCAGATGAGAGGGGGGTTGGGATGGGTGAAAAAGGGGAAGGGATTAAAAAGTATACACTGGGATAAACCCAAGCGGGCTGCAGCAGGTCTTGCTGGCAGATTCCTCCTTCTCCCTGGCTGATGACAGTCAGACCCTTGGCCCCCTGGGCATTCCTGGTGCTGCTCCCATCCAGTTACAGACCCTTCAGCTTCAGGTCTCAGGCCGCCTCCTCCCAGCTGGCACGGAACCCCAGACGGCAGACAGACCTGGTACCTGTGGGCTCTCCTGTGAAGAAGTACTTCAGGGCAGCCCAGCCCTGTCCTCCTAGAAAGATCTGGATCGTCTAGGTGACTTTGCACCAAGGACCCCACTCTAGAAAAGCCTGGATTACAAAATGCAAGTGGCAGAATCCCCTGTGTAGAATACAAAAGACCCAACACGACGGCTTTATGTAATATAACACAAATGCACAAGAAAAAAACACCTTGACCAAGTGAGTGGAGAGACAAAGCACAGCAGCCACATTAAGAAATAAACAATCAAAAAGCTTGGCATCACGGAAGGGCCACATGCAGGACCTGCCAAGTGGAGCAGACATGAGTGGCTCTTCAAGTCCCGGTTTTGTTAATTATTTCAAATATCACAGGGATCGATGTGAACTGTGGCTACAGAGGACCATCAAACCAGAGGGGGAAGATGGACTTGGTGCTCAGGCCATCTCTGCTGGACGCTGCTGGAGGGCACCTGGCCTGGCCGGCCTGATAGCCCAGCTCCAGGCAGGGAGCGGGGTCCCGTGGTGGCCGCCCCAGAGTGCACAGGTGTGATGCTGACCTGAGAGGCTGCAGGTAGCTGGGTGGGTGTGGAGGGGTGGCCAGGAGGAGGCTGTTCAGGGCACAGCTGAGGACGTTGGCCCAGTGGAGGCCCCTGAAGTCCCTGGATGCCAGCTGATTTGGTGACCTGGACAGACCCTTCCCATCTCCAGCCTCATGCTTCTCACTTTCAGATGATTCTCCAAAACTGCCATTTCCTCCCTTGCAAGCTCCTTAAGGACGTGGCCTGAGCCTGTTTCCTGGAGGTAGCACCACCATACCTGCCTGTCCTCACGGGGTGAACGTGCTCAGGCCTCTCCTGGGCCCCTGCAGCCTGTCCCCCCCTCAGGGTGACACCCACATACCTTAACACAGGTGCAGAAGTCAGAGCACGGCCTTATCTCATCACTATTTCCTCTTATCTTTTCCTTTTTATAACAGCATTCTGTTGTTATGCGTCATTCACTGTCTTCTAGATCTTGCAAACAGCGTCATGAAAGCAAACTTGGTGCTGAAACTGGACCCTGGGACTTGTTGACCATGGCACCACCAACTGCCACCTGGAAAGGCAAAGCCGCACGTGGCTCCAGGGGGCACCAGGCATGTGACAGGACAGCTACAGGGACATCTTGTGGCTCCAGGTGGGCGTCTGAACTGCACCCTCTGCCCAGCTCCCTCTCTCCCTTCTGAACCTGCTTCTCAGCAGGTAGCATCAGGATGGATGAAATATGCCAGCGTTATGTCTGTACAAGTATTTTCAATACACACAAAGTCCTGAAACAACAAGCTGACACAGGATGCAGCAGTCTGCCAGGAAATCCTATTCGAAATCGAAATTACATCTTCTACCAGCCCCAACTGGAACACACTAGTATTAAAAACTCCCTTTTTTCAACCATATTCTTTTTTGGAAGAAGGCAGACGTGTCCAGGTAAGCACTGAGATGCGGGCTGTTTACTCCCCAATTAGTGGCAAGGACCCCCACCAGCTCCAGTCCCATCCCCAGGCACACAGGCCAAAGATGCCCCTCTCTGGGCCAGGTTCTTCCTCCTGAGAGCCGTCAGGTCACCGTGCCTTCCCCGGGCTGCGGGCTGTCCTGGAAAGACTTCCAGGAGGGATGTTTTCCTCCTTGTAGCCAAGTTCAAGGGAGCGTACTTGCCATTAATGTGGAGAGGAAATACTCAGGTAGTTGCCAAAACAAGCCTTACTTCATGGGCACAAATCAGCTTTCAGAAAGGCGCAGAAGGGGCTGGGTCTGTGCATCCACTTTTAATCCTGAGCCCCCGCAGACATAGGGTCTGGGCCCTTCCCCTCCCCAGGGCTGCCGACGGAGGGTCCTCCTAGCTCTGCACAGCTCCTGCTGCAGGTGGCAGCCCGGCAAAGAGGCTTGTCTTGAGTCCTGCTGTCGTCAACTCAGAGTCTGGATCTGCCCTCACCACCTGTCCCTTAGATTTGCGGACAACAGGCGACAGAGAGAACCTCACCACCTTCCTCACTGCAGGAAGGGAATGCTGAATCAGACCCGGCCACGAAGAGCAGGACGAATCAGGACGAATCGCTAACCCCACTGCCCCTCCCCAGAAGCAAGGTCAAAGGCAGCAGGTTTTTTTCTGGGAAAGCTGCCTAGGCCGGCGCCCCATCTCTGACTCCCGACCCCAACCAAACACTGCGCTCCGTGTCTTCCCATCCATGTCACCATGAAACAGCTGCACCGCCACCCCAGACACCGGAACACGTGAGATCACAAAACTGGGCACCAAAAAATAAAAATAAAAAACCCGCAGGGGCCGCGCCTTCCTGAGAGGAGCTCAGCCTGAGATACGTAAAAGCCCGAGTCCGGGTTCCCCGGGGCGCTAGTACCTGCACCACCCGGCCCGCTTCACCGCACCAGGCCTGTGCGCCCGCGGCTCCGCAGGGGTTCCCAGGGCAGGAGCGCAGATGAGATGCGGGACGCGTGGGGCCTAGACAGGCAGAGGGACCTCCGCCCCAGGTAGGGGTGCCTGACCGCGGGGCCCCGGGCCACCTCCGGACCACCCCCAGGCCACCTCTAGACCACCTCTGGGCCACCCCTGGACAATCTCCGGGTCACCCTAGGCCACCTTGCCGTGCAGGGCGCCAAGTCCCCGGGATGCACGGTGCCAGATGTGGGGAGCGCAAAGGCCGGGCCTGACTGCGGCGGCGCGCGGGGACCGGGAACCCGGGACAGGGAACCGGGCCTGCCGGTGGCTGCTCACCGAGGTTCCCCGCAAGCGGGTGCAGCGTCCAACGGCCCGGCTCCGCCATTGCAGTGGCACTGCGGCGGGCGGGGGGCGCGCGTCACCGCGGGCGGGAGCCCCAAACCCAGGCCTTCCCCCGATGCTCCCCGCCGCCCAGCCGCGACCCCGGCCGCCACATCCCAACTCACCTTTTCCTTTTCTGCTCATCTTATTCCTTTATGGAGCAGGTTTGCGATGTATTAAAATCAGAAAACGCCGTTGCCGGAAAAAAAAAAAAAAAACCCTGGCTGGTGCGCAGGGCGCAGGGAGGGGAGGGAGATGAAGGCTCCCGGCTAACCCGCCCCGCCCGTACCCAGAGCCTCGGGCTTACCGGGTTACCAGGGATGAATTCTTACTCATGGTGAGAATCACTCACCCACATTTCGTGTTGGGTGTCGGCAGCCACGAAGCAGCCCAGAAGACTTGCACGTGTTTTGACCATTAACTCTTGGCTTCTCATCTCCACAAGCTGCCTTCTACCGCCCTGGAGACAGAGAAATGCGTTTGCAGACTTGCACGGAGCAAATCATATCGTTGCTCCAGAATCAGACCCTCAAGTCCATCTTTGAGACTCCGCCTCTGGCGCCAGGATCCCACCCGCTCCAGTGCTGCAGGCTCTGGGTCTGGCATTCATCAGTGTGTGGGGAGAATACCCTGACCCACTTCTGAGCGTGGCTGGAGGAGTAAAACGGTTTAATAAATGAGGCAAGCATGGTTCACGAAAACCTACGTGCAGGCCAAACGTTCCCTGGTGGAAAGCATTCCTTCCCCCTGAACAAGACTTACAAACCAGCAAACCCCAAAGCTCTGGGCACAGGGAGCCACTTGTTTTGCAAGTGGATCCTTAATGGTGAGAGTGACAGCAGTGGCAGTAGCCAGGTCAGCCTTGGTCAGGGGAGGTCGGCGTGGCTAAAACCACCCATGGTGGTGTAATCGCCACCCATGCCGCCATCGCCACTAGTTTCGTAAGCTTTCTGTGCAAACGCTGGGATGGATGGCTGGAGAGAGCAGCTGGCTGACATCTGCAAACTTGGCACCTTCTCCACCATACTGCCAAGGGCCCCCGTGCAGCAGGAGACTTGGTGAGTGTGCAAACATTTTCCCATCTGGGCTCAAAGTCTGTCCACCCCACACTTCTCCCCAGCCCTCCAAACCTGTGCCTTCTAAGTTCCTGACCATAAGTGTGGACAAAGATGTGTCACCTGTCCTTCCAAGTAGAGTGGATAACCAGATCTGCTGCTCGTGTCGGTCACGGGTGGACTTCCCTTCGCCGCTGTCCAGTGGGTGAGTTTGAGCAGGGCTGTGATACTCGCACAACTTCCCAGCCAACAACAGCAGAACACACAAGGCTGTCTTACTGGTCACTCGTTTCAGGGGGCTCCCAACATGCAGGTGGAGGCATGGCCAGTACAGGGGCAACTGTGGGGAAGGTGAGCTGCTCGCTTCCACACAATTTCCCAAAAGTGAACAAAGGACCAGTGAGTGAAAGTTTGATGACAAACAGCTTATGTAGGAAATATAAGAAGTCTTAAGGTGTCTCCTCCCAAGACACTTATTAATAACAAATGGAAATAGTGCAGTGACAGTGGGGGGACCTGGCAGACAACAACTTACCCTGGAATGAAAGCCAGCATCTGTAATGGAGCAAATCAACGTCATGTGCCTTAAAATATGGTAGCTGAGAAAAACAATTTCTGTAGTAGTCCTGCCAGATTCGTATCTGAATTTAATCAGAAGAAAACATCTGAGAAACCCGAATTGAGGGACATTTCTACAAAATAACTGTTGGCCTGTACTCATAAAATATCAAGATTGTGAAAACCTAAGGCTGGGGGCCGGCCCGGTGGATCAGGCGGTTGGAGCTCTGTGCTCCTAACTCCGAAGGCTGCCGGTTCGATTCCCACATGGGCCAGCGGGCTCTCAACCATAAGGTTGCCGGTTCAACTCCTCGAGTCCCGCAAGAGATGGTGGGCTGCGCCCCCTGCAACTAGAAACAGCAACTGGACCTGGAGCTGAGCTGCGCCCTCCACAACTAAGATTGAAAGGACAACAACTGGACTTGGAAAAAAAGTCCTGGAAGTACACACTGTTCCCCAATAAAGTCCTGTTCCCCTTCCCCAATAAAATCTTAAAAAAAAAAAAAAAGGAAAAGAGAAAAACTAAGGCTGAGGAACTGTTCTAAGTGTAAACAGTGGTTATACTGTATTTTTAGGGAGTAATGACAAGAAAAAGGTCTGTGCATGCTCAGTCAGTACAGATGCAGCCGCCCTGGGTCAGACTGCCTAGAACTCAGTATAGGTGTGCAGGGTGATGGAAGTGTGAAGAGACGCAGGGAGAGGTTTACAGTCAGAATCGAGGCTCTGGGTGTCTTTGGGGGTGGCTGTGGGGTCAGGGGGCACCTAGGAGGCTTCTGGGGAGCCCAACATACTCTTTCCTGACTTAGGTGATGGTCACTTGGGTATTTATTTTATAATTATGCTTTAAGCTGTGATACATGTTCTACAGACTTTTCCACAGTACATTAATTATCCCAATTTTTAAAAATGCCAATGGCAAACCAGAGACCTTCCACATTAGGAAAGAATCACAAGAATGGAGGGAAGTTTAGAAATAGCTCCACTCCCTCATTTTCTAGGGCGTGTGACTTGCTCACCTGTGTCCCAGACAGGGGTTCTTGCAACACAGAAGTACTGATTTGTTGTCAGGAAGAACGTACTGTCTGAAATCCACCAGGGATTAGATGCCAGAGTCTTGAAAAGCAAGCACCATGCCGTAAGGGAGAATGCAGAAAACAAAGAGGCATCCAAGACAAGAAAACCTCGTTACAAAGCTAATGGTGGCGTGGGGGGAAGGGTGGTGCTGACGCAGCCTAGGAAGGCCCCAGAGACTTTCTAGAGCTTTCCCTTCACAGCGGGGCCCTGGGCACCTGGCCCTGGGACTACAACACAAGGACAAAGAAGCTTTCGGTGGTGTTCCCATTAAAAAGCAAATGTGTGCTCAAAAGCAAAAGGGACTGTGGCCGAATGAAAGTGTTCCCATGCTCTCATGATGCACCCTCCTTCAATCCCTCTCTCTGCTGTCCCTTGTGCTCTTCCCAGGTGGCAGGAAGGATGGCCATTGCAGCCCCTGGACATGGCCCCCTCAATGACAGAAGCATAAAAACTGCTCCTCTTTCCCGCAGGTCCTGGGACAACACCCATGAGCCACGCCTGAAGCACTCAGGCTGACAGCAGATAGGTTTCCAAAGAAAAATTGGGAACAGGCCACCAAAAGGAGGGGAAAGAGTGCTGGTAGGCCAAGGCAGCAGATGTCCACTCGGGGACAAACGTGTGGGAAAAGCTGTGCACATGTTCCTGCGTCTGTTCTAAAACCAAATCTAAATGGCTCCGGATGATCCACGTGTTCAGTATAATTCACTGTAATTAACAGAGGACAGTGAGAAGATTCAGCCCTTTTGGCGGTTCTGGCAGCCCCACCCCAGCATCACACACGAGAGACCCTTTCAGAGCTCAAACGCCTAGATGCTTGGTCACTCAGACATTCGACAGCACTGGGAGGACCTGCTGGATCCCAGACGCTGGTCCAGACTCTGTCCCCACAGAGCTTACGTTCCGTCAGGGGGAGAGACAGGGAGTGGGACATGGAAACGGATAAGTGCTTTGGGGAAAGATAAATGCAGGTAAAGTAGGTTAGATAATTCCAGCCATTGGAGGGGCAGGCTTTCATTTTCATATAAGGGAGGCAGGTGTCCTGGTAAGGTCACATTTGAGAGAGAAGGAAGGAAGAGAGGGAGCCATGCAGGTATCTGGAGGGAGAGCGTTCCAACCAGGGAACAGCAAATGCAGAGGCCCTGCATGACAGCATGCTCTGTGCGGTGACACAGTTACAATCACCCTGTAAAGCCAGCATATGCCAGCATAGCCCAGGCACTCCGTGGAATGGTAGAGTTCGGGTACAATGACTGAATGCCCAGGGCCACCGCTAGGGCCAGGATAAGTTTGTGACATCCATGACACAGGTCTGAGCTGCGGGCCACATGGCCTGGACTGTGTGGTCTTAGACCAGTGACGGCCACTCCGGGCCTTCTTCCTCACCTGCCAGGCGGGTGTGCAGTGAGGAGTCCCGCTCAGTTGTCACAGGAGGGGGGCCTGTGTCTCCACCTCCTCACTCCTGGCCCGCAGGGGGCGCACTCTCCCTTCCTGCCAAGGCTCCTGAGTCTTTACCTGCTTCTATCACCAGGTCTCCATCCCCCTTCAGTCCCCGGCACTCTCTACATTCCCGCCCAAGGATCTCAAGCTCCCTTAGCCCAGCTGATTCCACATTGTAGTAAAGTATATGTACTATATATGTACATAAACACCACACAAAGTGTTAAGTACTGTGTACACTGGCT
This sequence comes from Rhinolophus ferrumequinum, assembly GCF_004115265.2. NCBI lineage: Eukaryota > Metazoa > Chordata > Mammalia > Chiroptera > Rhinolophidae > Rhinolophus > Rhinolophus ferrumequinum. Next base: position 982,764 of record NC_046299.1, read on the forward strand.
ATAAACACTGTAACAAGTGCATGCACTGTGTACCTTGTATATAAACACTGTAACTCTCCACTCGTATTTAGTCTCACCCATATAACCTATATCCACCAGACCAGTTTCTCCAGGATCTATGTTTCATTCCCTTTTGAATTCCCCCCCTTTGCCAAAGCCAGACCTCAGCTTGCTGGGAGCCTAGTAAATAGCGGATGCTCAAAAATATGTACAATACCGACAAATGCCTGAAACAGACGAAAGAGCAAACCAGCGAACAAACAAACCAGTTTTCAGGCAGAAGACAAGTTTTGTCTTGGAAGGGTATCCTTCAAGTCAGTCAGTGGCCCCCAAAGCACCACCGGTGTGGCAGGCTCCCCTCTCACACCTCCAGGCGGCCCCGCGCATGCTCACACCCTATTTCTTTGTCCTCAAACAGCTCGGCTGGGTTTCCACACTTCAGTGCAGTCATTCATAACATCTTACGTACATGTGCCAAGGAGATGGCCTTCCCTTCTTTCCCTCTAGACCAAAGCTCGATAACTTAAAGAAATTGTACATCTCCTTCACTCCTTTCCCCAACATTTTACTATGAGAACACGCAAACATAGAAGCAGGTTGAAAGACTTGCATGTGAACGCGCACCTACTCACCAGCCGCACGCTTTGATTAATATGTTGCAGTATTTGCCCTATCACTGTGTCTGCACCCCTCCCTGCTTCCCTCCATCCATCATCTTACATTTGATGCACTTCAAAGTAAGTTGCAGAGAGCACACATCATCCCTGAGCTCTGCAGCTTGCTTACCATCCACTGGGGCTCGATATTTTTTTCTGGCTTTTTCTCTGGACGGGGAGATAAAGTTAGCAGTCAGCCGCTGCCTGGACCTCAGTGCGCTGCTCAGTGAGTTTTGCCCCTGGGGTATATCCGTGCAACCCACACCCCCACGGGGGCACAGAACGCGACCTCCCCTCCTGAGCACCCCGGCCTTTCCCTGATCTGCACCCCCAGAGGCAACCATTCCTTCTGGCATTTCCACCACAGCGTCGTGCAGCCTGGAAGTTCATTTAGTGGACTCTTGCGCGTATCGGGAGTTTACTCTGATTTACTGCTGGATGTTATTGTGTTGTATGGATTTTCCACGGTTGGTTTCTCCCTTCCCCGATGAGGACTACCCCGGGTCTTTCCAATTTGAATCCATAGAGCACAACTGCCGTCAACATTCTTGGAGTTTCCTGTCTCCGGCACCTTCAGGTTTCTGAGTCTTGAACAGCAGGGGGCGTCGTCGAGCTAATGGATGGAAACCCCAGATTTTCTTGGAGGAAGGAAGCGACCTTGTTGTACCAACCAATTACCACCATGGCAGTAACAGACCTTAGGAAGAGTCATTGTGCCACATACTAACGAATGTGACAGAAGGGCAACGAGCCCATTACCCAACAGGCCACCACTTGTGCTCCAAGCGTGGTGGGTTCATCCTTGGCCGGGACGCCACACGGGAAGACTGGAGGGAAAAGGGTGGAGAAGAGATGGTCAAAGGCCCTGGAATACCTCAGGCCTCCCCTGCGCTGCCAACAGACTTCAATGGGCATCTCCCCGGGCTCTTACGTGGCTGTCACCTGTGTGTTGTCACGCCAAGGCCCTATGACGTGGGCTCTTCCCGACGTGCTCTGAGTTAGAAAGTCCTCAGAGAGGCAGGATTTGGGCCACCACTACTGCCACTTTGTGCTCTTGTGACCTCCGCATTTGTCACGCCAGATCTCGCTTGGGCATCACATCCTGAGTGTGCCCCTATCATTCCCCAGTGGTATGTCACGTGCTAGCAGCCCCTGGAGGCCACTTCACCAAGAAAAACAGAGGTAGGCTTGAGGGAAGGAGAAACAGAAAGGCTGATTTTGACACAAAATCATGGTGTGGTTCCCAGAACCACTGGGAACCTTGTTCAAAACTCCAGGTCCTGTCCCCATTCCCATGGGGTGGGACCTGGGGATTTATCACTTGACCGAGCTGATGGGCAATGCTGCCATACAGCCAGGTTTGGAAGCTGCTGTTCTGGGTGCTGGTGGGAGTGGAGGAGGGGAAGCGTAGGTGCTGAGTGGGCGAGGAGAGCCGGTGGGTGAGGGGAGCCCTGTTCCCACAGAGGCTGACCAGGGCTGACCCTGGCTGCTGCTGCATCAGGAAAGTGGGTCTGATGTGAGAAGACCTTCAGGAGCCATTGCTCAGAGAGGGGCAGAGGCCAGAGGTCTCAGCAGCCAGTGGCACTGGTCGCCTTTCCTCTGGCTCCTCCCACTTGCCACCCCTTCTTCCACCTGTGCTCACAGGGAGGCACCTCACATACCTCCCGCGGGCCCCTGAGCAACAACCCCTCTGTACTCTCCTCTGTCTGTCCCTCACCTACGTCCTCATGGGACACACTGAGGTCCCAGAGCAGAGAAAGGGCGGCCATGCATGCGCTGGGGGCAACCAAACTTGGCACTTTTGTTATTTTCATTTTCAAGAGCAGCATCCAAAAGTGTCACCAGCACAGACAGAACGCCGGGCGAGCACCGTCAGCAAGGCAATGTTCACGGAGGAATGCCTGGATCTGCAGGGAATTTTATGAGTTTCTTTGAGCCAAATTGGAGCAAGGTCTCACATGCTCCCAGCGAGTGGGAGTTTTGCAGCTTCTTTTATGCATCTGAGGTTAAGGAGGGAAGGAAGGAAGAGGACATGAGGTGGGAAAGCCAGGTGGGGACAGCTTACAGGAGAGTTAAGATTACTGCTCTCTTGAGGGGGGCCAGCTTATTGCAAAGGTGTGTGACCCTGGAGGCCCCCGGACAATGCACAGGGCTGCTTCAGGCAAAGATCACCCTTTGCTACAGAAGCTCGAGGCCTGGGGCAAGAGACCCACTGTGACCCACCCAGTTAGGAAGTTATGACTGGAGCACCCTGTGAGGGTACTTTCCTAGAACCTTTTTCCGTCCACACAATTCCGCGGGTTCTATTAAGCACAGCTGTCTCAGGTACGGCCATCTGACACTCCAGGCAGCCCCCGAGGACAGCAGGTGGCGGGGCTGCCCGTGCAGGGTTCTGTCTTCCAGAGGTGAGCAATCGGACAAGTCCTTCCACTTGCCATCCAGACCCCAGCCCCAGGAAAGGGAGTAAGGCTGGAAATTACAGGAGTGGAACTCAGGGAAGAAGCTTCACAGGTGGGGCCCGTGTCTCCTGCCCTGCCCCCACACAGCTGGCAGTCTCTGATGGGTACCAGCGGGTTCAACTAGAAGCAAGAGAGCAGCGGGCGGCCCTTGGTGACCAGGCAGAGCTGAGGCCCTCTCCTGGGTACACAATGCCTCAGGAGGCTGCCAGAGGAGGACTGTGGTTAGCCTGGAGCGTGCTCTCTGGGGAGGCTGGAGGGCCTGGAACTCTCCACATGCTGCTGAGGCAAAGGCCACGGATTGGGAAGGGAGGGACCAGCCTCTTGGGAGTGTGCAGTGTGTGTAGCACGTGGACACTGCAACCAGTAAAAGCTGTTGGAATGCAAGTAACAGGCAAAGCAGTCTCCCGTTATTACAGGCCCAGAGGCACTCAGAGGCGTGGGTCCCAAACAAGTACGGAAGTTGCCCTGGGGCCAGGGAGGGAAGCCCATATTTGAAGCACAAAGGAAGCTGCAGAAGTAGGAGCTGGTGTTTACCAAGCACCTATCAAGCACCTATCAGACACCTTATCAGACTTTCAGGCTGTAACCACACAAGGTTGCTGTCTCACAGGCTGTGCCTGTAGCCTGGGGACACACAGAGAATGTGTGGAGCGGGTGGAGGTGAGGGCTTGCTGGGCACTTGTCTTCAAAACAAGTCCAGTGGCCCAGGAAGTCGATCTAATAACCCAGGATGGGCGGCTCCGCAAGCAGCTCCAGTGAGCCAGGCCGATGTCCTCACCGGTGTCCTCTTATTGCCATTTGCCACGTCCCCAGCCAGTTACATGTACTACTTTCTGTTATCCTCACCAGAACTCTGAAGTAGGTGTCATTATTCTCATCTCCATTTTATAAACAGAAAACAGGGGGGTGGCCCTGGAACTGGCCCTACCGTCGTCCCATTCAGGCAGGTAACCAGCTCTCTGCTTTGCCCCACTCAGGAGACAGAGCTGGACAGAGAAACAACTCAACTAGCCATGATCTTTAGGCTGCAGAAAGGTGGCGAGAGCTTCTGGAGAGCGTCCCGTTGGGGCAAATCAGATTGTCCCAGTAGCCAGGCCAGTGGCCTCCAGGGCAAAAGGCTATGTGGTGTCCACTCCCTGTGAGGCAGAACAGCAGAGTCCAGGGGACCCGAAGAGCCAGCTGCAGGGAGACAGGAGGCCTGCCAGCAGGCTCCGCAGGCCAGGCCCAGCTCCCTCCCCAGGGACACGGGCCTCACCAGACAGTCTCTGGAGGACGGAGGCCATCCTGTCTCCCAGAACCTGATGCAAAAGGGGCTCAGGAAAAGGCCAGGTTGTCACAGACTAGAGTGACTTTCTGGGAGCAGACGGGCAGGGCACTGGGCGGGGCTGTGAGGGGCCTGGGCTGGAGCACAAGGCCGGCCTGTGTGAAGAGACAGAAAGGGCTGAGCAGCTTTGCTGAGCAGGACGGGAACTCGCCCACCATCTGCTCCCCTTCCTTCTCCTGAGGGGTTGATGCTGAGGAGTGTAACTGGTGCTGGATGTGGAAGGTGGCGCAGGGCGCCCCCCGGTGGGGGGAGTGGTGGGGAGGGCGCAGGCTGGGGTGCAGACGACCCTGCACCATGGCCCTGCTCACAGGCTGGGGGTGGGGCGGGCACTGGCTCCAATTCCTAGATCCTGGGAGCAGACAGCGCCTGGAGCTGCCTCAGGATCAATGTCTCTGGCGAGCGGCTGGAGAAGGTCAGGGGCCCAAAGGGAAAATGTAAGAACAAGTTAAAATCTTAACTGGGGGGGTGGATGTGGAAATGGATAGGGAAGGACGGATGGGAGAAAGAGCTGATAGGATACACAGCATCCATCACTAACCAGTGACAGGTACTGGGACGGCTCTGTGGGCCCCAGGGCCAGGAGCAGATGCCAGATGGTAAGGCCCCACCGGAGTGTTTGCAAAAGGCGTGTGCAGGAGTGAACCAGAAAAGCCAGAGGGGCTGCCGGGGGAGGCAGGGGGAGTCCTGCCTGTTAGCCAAGCCCAGCACAAGGTTTGTGGCTGCAGGGTAAGCCTCCTGAGGTCCTGACCTGCCCAGTCCGGGGTCGTGCCCTTGTGTGCCCAGGCCACCCCCTCCCACAGGCATAAAGGGTGTTCTTCGTCCAGCACCACCCACTTGCTTGTCCTGGAGATGGACCTAGACGAAGGTGCAAACGCCACTGGCTAATTATTACCTTTTCCGGGCACCGTGCATGCAAAAACGTACCCCGCCTTAGCTAAAGAACGAGGCTCTTGCTGGAGTTATGGCCCCAGCTATGGGGGCATCCGGTAGACCCCGGCACCACATCCCTCTGCCTGTGTGCCCCCGACCTTGGCCCGGGCCCTTGGGCTCAAGCCGCCAAACCCTTTCCTGCCCTGTCTCTGGTCCACACACTGTCCCTCCCGTGCCCTCTGGGCAAACCCACACAGTGGCTTCTCAGGTCCTCCCAGAGAAGCCGTACCTTCCAGGGGTTCCTAAGTGTGTGGATGTGCGTTGCACACCACCTCCTACAGCAGGGCCCCAGCAGAAGCATCCCCCCACTCAGCCCGCACCTAGTCTGTTTTCCACTTGACAAGGAGCAAGCCCAGCCCTAGTCACCAGAGCCAGCTTTGGCTGTCCCCTCTCCTCCTGTCCCTGCAAAGCCCAGCCTGGGCCCTTCCACTCATCCCAGAAAGAGCCTTACCATCCCCAGGACACAGGACAGGGTTGGCTAAACAGAGGTGAGGCTTGTGGCTGCAGGGGAAAGAACAATGTCTCAGTGCTTGAGGTAACATTTCTGTCACCCTCGGTGTGCAGCCATGGGTTTCCATAGAGGGACAGTCATGGTGAGATGGCAGGGCCGTTGCCGCTCTGGGACCAGCCCAGCTCTGACCTTTGGGCCCCTGGTTTGACAGCTGCAGCCTCAGCTTTCCCAGCCAGCGGCCGCAGGCTTTTCAGTCTGGCACAGGGCAAGTCACCTCTGCCCTGTGCTCATCACCGCCCCTGTCTTTTTAGTGACACGACAGAAGATGAGCTCACGCCATCCTGCTCCTGTCACAGCTCGTCACTTGCCCACTCTGGGTCTCAGTCTCCTCTAGTAAGATAAGGAGGCTTTGTCCTCCCACCACTGTCTGCACCTACTACCTGGAGCCCCCTCCCTTCAAGACAGAACTTTGTGTTGCCCGTTCAGGTGGTGGCTGGACCGTGCATGGCTGCCCACAGCACAGCTGCAGAGGCTGGGGAGGTGGGAGCCTTCAGGAGCATGCTCAGAGCACTTGAGAACCAGCTGCCCCTTCCAGGGCCACCCCAGCCTCCACAGCCTCTTTCCCAAGAGCCCCTAACAGTGCCGGGGGCTCAGAAGCTGAGCTCCAGGACCTGGAACGAGCCCTGCGCTGGCTGCTGGCTCCCAGTGTCCTTCCCTGCTCCCAGCAGCCAGCCTCCCCCACACCTACCACGTGACGGGTCCTGTGACAGTGTTTGCTCAGTGTGTGGTCCCATGCCACCTTTCTCGTTAGTACACAGTGGCCATTCTGCAATCTCCGAGAGCAGCTGAGTGATTGCTTTACGCAAAAGGACAAACAAACAGTGGCCGCCCAGCGCCCCTGCTCCCAGAACTCCTTCCTGTTTTGAACATTTTCAGGCACGTGCAGGGCAGGCTTTTATCACAGAACACCCGTTCCTTTGGAAAGGATCCTGTTCCTTAACCAGCGGGGACATCAACAGAACAGGCGTCGTGGACAACTCTAAACATTTCATCACACCGACTCCTACAAATAACCCTGGCAGAGCACAGACATCCCTGGGAGCGGAAGGGGGACTTCCTGTTTTCCTGGAAGACCAAGGCGAGCAGAACCGCCTGGCTGAGCAACGCGGGCGCCCTGTTCCCCAGGCTGGCATGTGGGCCACACTGAGAGGCCCCAGGGAGGCGAAGAACAACCCCCGGTGTGCTGCCCCCCTCCTGTGGCTCCCATCACTGACTGCTGCTGTTGGATGATAACCAGAAGTCACGTTCATTTAAATAATCTCCCTACCCATTCTTATGTTTCCATGGTCCCTAGGGAAACAAAGGACATTCCTTTCCCCAGGGAAACTTTTTCCTGCTGCAGGGGAGAAAACCACACCGCACATTTTTCTAGTCACATCCGGATCAGACAAGATGTCCCCCTTTCGCGTTTAGGTCTGGGCAGTAATTACTGTACCCTGGCCAGTGTAACCATGAAACCCTCCTCCAGCAGAGACAGCTGCACCCAGGAATGCTGCATGTGTGTGTTGGGGGGGGGGGGAACGGGCTCCTTCTCTCCCCTGCCCACGCCCGCCCCCCAGCCACAGTTCTGACCCCCAGGGTCCATGCAGCAGGGAAGCAGGGGAGTGTAGGGGACCTGGCCACCTGTGCACAGGTCGGGGAGGTCACCCACACTGACTGCCCCCTTGGGCTGCCCTTCGGGTCCTTGCAGGCCCCGGCAATGCTGGGCCTCTTTCACCTGCTGTTCCCGGCACTGGAACATTGGTCCCAGTCAGACCAACACGGTCAGCCTCCCCTCGCCTTTCCGGGTGGCCCCAGGCAGCCCCCGCCGGCCCACTCCCCATCCTCCAGCCAAGTGCCTTTCACACACTCACGGGCCATTTAGGTGTTGTCTCTGTGAGGTGTCAGTTCCTTGTCCACTTCCCACTGGATTGTTTGTCACTTTTGGAGTCCTCCTGGGCCGTCAGACGAGCCCCACACCAACCGTTTGCCTCTCCAGTGGATGGCAGGTCGCCCCTTCCAAGCTGAGTCACGTTACGCACGTGAATTCACTTTACTTCAGTAAAATGTACCTTCTGCTTGTAAGAGATCAGTAACCAGCCTACCTACCTGGGTGGTTGGGAGGGCCCGAGGGGGTCACGCACGTCAGCTGCCGGGAACTTTGCGGGGCCCACAACAAGACGACAGAGCTCTTAGTGCTCCCGACGCGTCTCATCTTTGTAAGGGTGGAAGTCGGGAAATGGATAATGTAATTAGACATAACTCCTTTGCAGTTTGACTCACCACATAGTTCGCTCTCTAGCCACCTGTAGTTAGACTTAGCTAGTTTGCAGTTAGAGCCATCCTGATATTCAGCTGTTTCCTCTTTGTTTCTCCTCCCACTGATTAAATGAAGAACTCTGTTCCCTCTGTCAAGGCTGCGTCCACCTCATGAATCCATTTAATCAGCAGGATGCTAACCTGGAAAGGGCAACGTCTTAATCCTCAGGCACCCGGACACCAGAATCCAATTTACATCCCTGGCAGTTTTTACCAGTGACGCATAAAGCCCCAGGCTGTGGTGGCCAAGTCTGAGTCCGGAGTCTGTGTTGTGGCTGCTCGCTTGTGGGTTGTGAAAGTATTCACGGGGCAGGTGGAAACACAGAAGGAAGATTTATTAAAGTAAGAGGACGATCGGCTGGGCAGAGTCTGCTGGAAACTACTGCGGAAAGTCTTTCTTTCATCTCAAATTTTATATTTTCTAACTATGATGTAAATTGCTGTGGCCTGTAATGGAATCTTCTATTGAGTTTGGCTTTGTCCGTTGGAGTGGGGGAAGGTGCAGTTGAACTTGTTATAACAACGTTTGCATATGTTATGTAAATCAAGTTGGAGCGGATCCCACACAGATACAGAACCTCTCCCAAGTCACAGTGTCAGGCATGCAAGGCTGAAGTACATAGAACCATTGAAACTGGAATTCATGGTTATTGTATAGTAAGAAGAGTCATGGCAGGAGGGTACGGTGGCAAAGAACAGAGAAAATGTTTTCAAAACGTCCCAAGCTAAATTACACTTGTTAAATCAAATTATAGCAGAGGTCCAAACCTCAAAGCAGAACATTTAGTGCCACCATCACACCTCCCATCTCATCAGGGCAGAGGTAACATCTTAAAACAGACCAGACCTCAGGAAGCGATGTCAGCCCTCAGACCTGCCTGCCTGACTCCCTCTTTCTTGTATAAGAAAAAGCAAATCTAAAGATCAGCCCAGTTGTCTACTCAGAGACTCCCTCTGGCTTCCCTGCCGGCACCTTTCATCTTAAATAAACTTTCTCACTTCTATTCTTTTTGAGTCTGAATGCTTCCACATTCTGCAAACCACCAGGGGTATTCTAAGCCAGCACAATCTTTTCACTTAAAGTGTTAAAAAAACAAACTCAACAGAGCACAGTTGGAGATCTAGTTGGCTTTATGAAATGATTCCTGCATCGGACAACATCCCATCTAGCAACCGGAAGGAGCTCCCAGGGGTTGTACAAAATGAAAGGTTTTTATAGGAAGAAGGGTGGGGCAAGGGAGTCATTAACGAAGCCAAGATTATTTGGGGGTCAGGACACCTTTTATTGGGGGCAACAGAAGGGAAGGTTTTTACCACGCAGATTGCCTTTTCTTCCTATGGGGAGTGGAAAGTGCCCACATGACAAATTACCTTACTGGTGCTTGCCCAGAAAATCCTAGACTGCTTGATTGAAGGTTCTGTTTCTGGGAGAGTTGAAAGTGCAGTAAGGTCAGGTGTTAAATCTAGGGTTGGTGACATGGGCTTTAGCACGAGTGATGCCATTTTGGGCCTCTGGTTTTTCTTTAACAAATGGCATGCCATGTCTTTACTGTTGTCAAAAGAACATTCAGCCTAAGAACAAGTCTTACAAGAGTTTATCTGAGCCAAGCTGATGACAATTACCGGGAAGCAAGTTCTCAACAGATTGAGAAAATGCTCCAGAGAACGGCAGTTTTGCAGCTAATTTTATACATTAGCATCAAAGGAGGAGACGTTGCGGGGGTTACGTGAAACCCATGGGTGGGAGGTTAAGGGGGTGGGAGAAAACAAAGTGGAGGAATCCCTGGGGTTGGATAAAAAGTAAAACGGAGAAACACGTACATTTTACGTAGGTGGGTGCAGGACAGTTAGTAATGAACATTTAAGCACATTGTGGTGGTTTCGGGGAACAAGACAACAGTGAGGGGTTCTGTGGTCTCAGTGGCTGTGCCCTGAGGGGTCTGGAAAAGGACATTACTCTGACATTCCAAGGGTCTGTTACCTTAGATGCATAAAGACAGCAGGCAGTTTCAAAGGTAAAGGCTGACCTCTGTCAAGGAAGCCACAGGCCCAGGACGCCACTACTGGCCACGACTCACTTTTAGTTAGGAATTTTTACATTCAGACCATACTGTGTGGTTCTTTTCAGTGTCTGATTTGTAGGGTTCACCATGCAGGGTTCCTCTGAGCTCGTCTGGCTTAGTATATATGGTCCCTTTTTCGTCCACACTATCATTAAATTAATAATGTCTTTTCATATCTTCCTGCAAAACTTAAAAATTTTCTTTGTCTGTATCTTGAACATTTCTTAAGTTCTTAGATATTCTTAGATATGTTTTGTTGTCACTCTTATGAGATGTTTTCCATTTTCAAATTGGTCACTGCTAGCCTTTAAAAAAGCTATTGATTTGTGTATGCTTACCTTATGACACACATTATTAAATTTTTATTTGTTCAAAGACTTTCTCCATTGATTGTCCTGAATCTTCAGAGAAACAATTTTATTATTCTGTGTTAATCCACTGCTTTAATTAACAGATACTAACTGAACCCCTGCTGCCTGCCGGGCCTGCCCTCAGGGAACCTACCTGGGGGGATGAGGTGGGTCAGTAGTAGCAGTCTCGCCTCCTCCTTTTTGGTGTTGTGAAATTTTCCTTCCTCCTTCCTGTCTTCTGGCACGGCCTCAGACCTCAGAGCTCGGGCTGCTGACAAGCCCCTGGCCTGCTGCTGACTTCACGGGGATGCCACGGTGTCACCCATCGTGGGCTTCAGGTGCGCTACTTTTACCAGGGCGGTGTCTCTGTTGTGAGTGTAATAGAAGCCAGCTTGGAGTGCCGGGAGAGGAGAAGGGATTTCCTGATGGGTTCTGGAGGGCTCACAGAGTTGCTGTTTTGAAGGCCCAAGTCCTAGCCTTGAAACATGGGCAGGAATGAGGGCAGCTACACAGTGGTACGCCTGGTCCCAAGGATGGATGGCTGGCACTCTGGGCGCTGGGGCCCGGCACCTCCTGCTGGGTGCTGGGTGCTGGGTGCTGGAGGCTGCTCTGGTATTTCCGTTTCTCTAGACCAAAAGGCAGGACGTCACGCAGCGTGCAGGGCTTCAGGTGAGGGCAAGGAGGAAGGAGCCCACGTCCCCCCACTGCCCTCTCCCCCGCCCAACTTACTAAGTTTGTTTCTAGCGTGTGTTCATGTCAGAAATGCACATGAAATTATTTTTGCTTCTAAAATGATTATTTTTAGTCTTTGATCTGTCAGGTATTTTTTAAGATCCTCAAGCTACTTTTTCTTCTTTAATCTTTTGTTAAATATGTGGTCAAACCATCCCTACCGTCCCAGGAGAGAACTTACATGGTTGTAATGGATTCGTCTTCTGTTTGCTGTCAGTTCAGTCAGTACTTTTCCATGCATATTCCTAGGTGACTATAGCTCAATATTTTGTTTCCTACTATGAAAGCATGATGCGAAGTTAGAATCAGGGTTGTACCGACCCCATAGAATGAACTGGTAAAATCTCACTATTGACTACAGCCTGAAAGCACACGGAAATGCTCCCCGATCTAAAGGTTGGGCAGAAACTTGTAAAACTGCCTGAGCTCTGTCTCTGGGGAAATCAGACCGTCAGCCACGTGCCAATCACTTCCACTGCTTCAGAGGCTCTCCTTTCCTGAATCAACTTTATATTTTCCTGAAAAATAATTTTATTCAGGTTTCTTTTTTTAACTATAAAAGTGTATATGATTTTATATCATATTTTAAAATTTCCTCTGAATTTATAATCAGATCCTCATGTAGTGCTCAAAATGTCATTTATCACCAAAGATTTGAAATTAATGAAGGCAAATATGTTTTCTAACTCATTAATTTTGCTTTAATTTTTATTAATTTTATAATAATGTTACAAATGTATTAATTTCTTTTATTTAGGGTTTTTTCCTAGCTTTTTAAACTACCTAGTTCATTTCTTTTATACCTTGTCCTAAAATGCATTTAATACTATACATTTTCATACGAGTGGCATTTAATATATTGTTTTTAATAAATTTTATTTTTATGACTAATTTAGAACGACAGAAAAATGATGAATCCAATAGTAGAGTGAGTTCCCACACACCCTACACCTAATTTGCCGTTATTAACATCTTACGTGAGTAAGACTTATGCTAATCAGATTTCCTCAGTTTTTCCCTACTGTCCTCATGTCCCAGGATCTCAGTTTTGAGACTCCTGTCTCCTTGGGCCACTGTTGGCCATCGCCGTTTTTCAGGGTAGGCCAACTGGAGCAGATCTTCAAGCCACGCGTTTTCTTTCCCATTTCCCACTTGCATTTTCCTTGATCCCCAACTCTGACTGGGGGCTCCTCAGGCTTCCCCTGGGCAGCCTGACCCACCCTGTCTGCTATAACCTTCCCCGGGGCACTAAGCAGCTTTACAGTGACGCTGTTGGAAGTTAGGCCTCAGGGCTCCCTGGGTGGGGACATGAAATGATGGAAGTTGCTGGGACCTGTTAACGTAAGAATGTCCAAACCTGTAGATTACTTCTTATAAAAATGTATTTGGGCCAAACAGAGGATACACCTGGAAGCAAGATCTCAGCAGACTGAGATAAATGTTTGGAGAATAAGTTTGCAGTTTCTTTTATGCATATGAGATTAGGAAGGAACTAAGGAAGATTTCAAGGAGGTGGGAAGGAGCAAGGCGGGGATTGGATTACAGGACAGTTAAGATTACAGTGCTCTCTTGAGGGTGGTTCTGCTTCTTTCAAAGGCTGTTAACCTGGATGCACAGAAACAATGGACAGGGCTGCTTACAGCAAAGAGAAACCTTTTGCTAAAGAAGTTACAGACCTGGGGTGGGACTACTCACCGCGACCTGCCCTGCCCGTTAGGAATTTGTGATCAGATCACTCTGAGGTTACTTTCCGTGGAGCTTCTTCCCCCCCCCCCCCACAGACTGGTAGAGTGTTCTAGATGGGGAGGGAAAATCAGGTTGCAAAAAGAAACATTTCCATTTAAACATTTCTGGGTCATCGGCCTAGAGAGACTTAGAGGGCTTATGAAATGTACACGTTCCGGTGAGCTTAGCAGGTTGAGGGGTGAGGAGACATACAAAAGTCCGTGATCATTGTACATATTAGCAATAAAAAAATCAAACGAAATTTCACAATATGGTAACATTAGAAATAGGCCTATTTAGGGAATGTCTGTCAAGTGCGCAGACGCTGTACACTGAAGAGCACAGAACCTGCCGAGAAGTGAGAACACCTGAACAGCGGACAAGCAGCCTGCGCTCAGGGGTTGGGAGACGGGACAGCTTCCCCAGTGATGCTTCCCCAGGCAGTCGTCCCAGTAAAGGGCCCAGAGAGAAGAGGCAGGCGTGGGCACATTCTATGAGGGGACGTGCCATTTGTGTCCGTGTGGGGCAGCTGTGTCCCGTGCGTCCGCTGCTGCACCCATCCTGAACACTGCAGTGACAGGGGCGCTTGGAAAAGACTTGCTGAATAAAGGAGAACTAACGTTTGAATGGAAAGAAAGGCCAGAACCTCTACATCCAGAAAGAAGGCTAAGCTTAGTGCCCCTCTCAAGGGCATCCTTACCTAGAATGGAAACAAAGACACCCCCCCCCAGGTGAGGACAGCAGGGGCTGCTGCCCCAGAGCGTGCTTGGCACCCGTCCCCGTCACTGGGTTTGGCAGAGACCCAAAGGCAGGCAGGGGAGTGGGAGACTTCACAGTGGAAAGGGAGGCTCCAGGTGTGTCCCCATGGAGGCTGGGACCGGAAAGCCTGGAGCAGGGGACACCGAGATTGGTCAGGGCGGCGTCTGGCTTTCTGTGGTGGGTCCTGAGCTGGCAGCGGGGACAGAAATTGGGGAAGCTGTCAGTTATGGATCAAGTCCGGCCGTTTGGGGCTGACTGTTACAGGGCTGCTGTGTGGCTTCCAGTTGCTAGAGACACTGGTCTCACTTCCTGCCAAGAGAGGAGGCTGGGCTCCTGGTTGGTCACTGCAGGTGAGGGGCTGCTGCCTGGCTGGTGGCCGCGGGTGTGTCTCAGTTCTGTCTTCACAGATGGCTTAGCCCCGGTGTGTTTCCACGCAGTCCACTAGCGAGCCCTGCGGTCCTCGGCTGTCCGGTTTTCGCATTGCCCGGTGTCGAGTTTACTGCCTTTACTGTGTTGGAGGGAGAACAGCAAACTCAGCAGCGTTAAAGACAGCCCGGGGGCCTCAGCGTCCAACCCGGCCCGCGCAGCCGCACGCCCGTGCTCACCTGCACCTCGCCCGCGTCCACCGGTGGGACGCGCGTCCGCCGCGAGCTCCGTCCGCAAGGCGCCCAGGCCTGGCGGGACCAACAGGTACTGAGCCCCTCCCACGGTGCCCCGCCTCTCCAGCAGTTTAGCCCCGCCCACCCGGACCCCGCCCCGCCCACCCCGGGCCCCCGCCCCGCCTGCGTACGCACGCCCCGCCCCTCAGACCCCGCGCACGAGCGCTCGGATCGCCAGGCGACGCCTCTGCTCCACCCCGCGCACGCGCCGCACGCGCCGCACGCGCCCCGCGCGCCCCACGCCCTGCGTACGCGCAGGCCCCTCCTCGCGGCCAATCGGCGACGCCGCCGCTTTTCCGCTGTTTATCTGCGGTGCGTCTGCCGGCGCGCGTCAGTCAGTCGGGGTCCTGGGCTGACGCCGCTGTAATTGTTGGGCCCGCGCTCGTGCTCCAGCTGCCGCCGGTCTTCTTTGCAGCGCCCGGCGCCCACCCGATCCCGGCCCGGCGGCCGCTGCGCCCTCCTTCCGGCGCCATGTCGCAGAGCGGGACACCCGGACTACAGGAGGAGAGCCTGCAGGGTGAGCCTCGCGGGATCGGGGCGGGGAGTGCTGAGGGGAGGCCGTGGGGACGCGGGGACGCGAGTGAGGCGGGCGGGACCTGTCGGGGCCCCTTCACGGCGAGGCCAGGCCGCCGGGACGGTCGCCGGCGCGAGGCTGCGCCCACCTCGCGGGTCGTCCCTGCGCACGGCGGGCAGGTGGCGGCTGGCTGCCCGTGGGGCCAGGCGGCCGGCGGGGCCCCCGGGACGTGGGGGCCGTGCGGGGCCGTGTCCGGGGCGCACGGCTGCCGCGCCCGCGGACAGTGGATCCTGGGGAGGGGCCGAGCTGGGGGGTTGGCGCGGACGCCGGCCGAGGCCGGCGAGGAGCCTGAACTGTCCGGCTCGGGGCAACTGGAAGCGCCGTCTGCGAGTCGCGTCTCGGGTCCGAATGGCTTCTTCAGGGCCACGTTTCCACGTTCTGTGGTGAGACCAGTGGGTTTCAGGAGCAGAAGCCGGGTGTGACGTGGGCTTGCACGGGCGTTAGTAGTAGAGCGTGGAGCGTCCTGGCCGCCGGGACCGGTCGGAGGAAGGAGGGCAGGGGGTTGCCCGTGATGCAGACGGGCCCGCGGCCCCCGGCCGCGCTTCTCCGCGGAACAGATGGACGGTGCTCGGAGCAACTGCCGTGGGCTGCGGGCAGGCCGCTCTTTACGTTCGCCTGGGCTAGAGGGTCGTCCCCAGACAACAGGGATGTGCGGGCGGGAGAGTGGAAGCTGGAGGACCTGGGGCACCCGGCGCTGCCGCTCGTGCGCGGGGCCTTGGCGATTCCAGACCCGCGGGCGCGGAGGGTTGCTGTGCTGCTTCGTGGGTCGGTGGCAGCCGTGCGGTCCGCCCTCTGGCCTCGCGTCGGCCGCGCGGCCGCTCGGGGGGGCCCGGGAGCGGGGGAGGAGGAGCCCGCGCGTCACCTTTGCGTTCTCGGGGGCAAGAGTTGACTCGGCAGGAGGAGCGTGAGTAAGCGTCGGAGAGGACTGTTCAGACCTGAGCGTGAGCTTAAACCCTAACGTTGTTCAGATAAGTTCAGTGAGCTGCTAGGTTTTTTCTTAGTCCTTAAAGCAGCATTGTATTTTTATTAGGCGAGGCTGAATTAGCCTAATGCGTTGTGTGTCGTGTATTTTAAAAGTACAACCACTTTTTTTTTATTAGTTTCAGGTGTACAAAACAATGTACTAATTAGACATTTACATCCTTCATAAAGTGGTAACCCCCCCGTCTACTACCCCCAGTCCACTACCTCTCTGACATGGTGTGTGACTGTTACAATCCCATTGACTGCCTTCCCCATGCTGTAGTTTATGTACGTGTGCACACTTACATATATTTAATCATTGTTGACATTTTATATTATTTTACTTCGGCTGCAGATGTATATAGCGCAGCGGTCAGGCATCCACACAGTCCATGAAGTGATCCCCCTGATAAGTCCAGTGCCCATCGGGTACCTTCCATCATCTTTACAGCTCTGCCGGTTATATTCCCCAAACTGTACTTCGTGTCCCCGTGACTGTTTTGTGACTACCGGTTTGTTCTTTCTAATCCCCTCACCTGCTCCCTCATCCCCACCCCCCTCCCATCTAGCAACCACCACTTTTTTCTTTATATCTCTGAGTCTGTTTCTGTTTTGTTTGTTTATTCTGTTGTTTAGATTCCACATATAAGTGAGATCACATGGTATTTGTCTTTCTCAGTCTGACTTATTTCACTTAGCATAATGTTCTTTAGGTCCATCCATATTGCAAATGATAAGATTTCATTCTTTTTCATAGCCAAGTACAACCACATTTTTAAAATCCTGTAATCTCCTTAAATTTTGAAATTGACTGTTTTCTTTGAACTGGATTAAGGAATTAATCTTTTCTGTCTTTTTTCACGCAGGATCCAGGGGGTATTTCATAAACTCTTGGCCTTAGAATCATTCTTTTCCTAATTACCAAACTACTTAACTTCTGCCGCTGTGTTTCACTGGCTCAGATTTAGCCTCTGGAAGAGTTCTGAGCCCTCCAGAGGGGCTTCCTGACTGACACCAAACAGCTGAGTCACTGGCAATGCAAAATCACCAGCTCGTGAATTAAAAGATTTGCTTTGTGTTTTGCTTATTCTATAAAAAGATGGTTACACAGGGAGTGGAAACTCATGGTAAGGATTCCCGAGTGTACTAGTGTGTACGTGCTGTAGGGCACTCCACTTGCTCACCGTCCAGCTCCGGCTGGGAGGAGTCAGTCACTGGGCAGCTGCCCCACGAAATGTGAGCCGCATGGATTCTGGATTCGCTGGAGCAGGCGTGTCCTCCGTGTGCTGTTTTGATTTGGTTCCCTCTTGTTTACCTCACATGACAACTGAGAGCTTTGGTTGCCAAACTCCGACAGCAGCAAACGGTTTCCCCTTTGCTTGTATCTGGCACCAGGATGTTCTCCCCAAGGAGTGAACAGCAAAATGGATGTGTGTTCCCCCCTTTCCCTGGTCCATTCTAGTTAGAGCTGTTGACTTGCAAGGTGTTCTGTGCCTTTTTCTTCTTAGATGCACAACTGCTGACATGCATGTTGTTGTGTCACAGTGTCACGGGAGTGGTGCGTGGCTTACTTCCCAGAAGGCCCCCTTCTGAGCAGAGCTGCTCATGGGTGCAGGCGTCAGTTCAGTCAGTGCTCAGCCCTTTGCTCTGAGACGCCCCCACCCCTGTTACTGCTGTGTATGGGGACAGTGCTCGTCTTGGCAACTCACCACGTGGCAGCTCCCCACGGACAAAGGTGTATGAAGAGGAAAATAATTCATCTTTCCTGTGGAGGGGAATGTGGAGCTTGCAGTTTGGGAGTATAAAGGGGTTTCAGGCATTAAATCGTAGCCCAACCCCTGCATTTCATAGAGGGTTGCAGTGAGGCCAGAGGGTAAGTGATAACAGGTAAGGCAGAGTCAGGGGCTCCACGCTGAGTGCCAGGGGGACACCAGGAGCCTAAGTGACAGAGTGCATTAAACAGGACCCTGCCTGGCAAAGGAGAGCCACGCAGCTCCTGGTAGGAACCAGGAGCCAGAATGGTCTGTTCCAAATCACTTGGGAATGAGGTGTCTTGTCTGACGCTTTTACATTCCCCCTCCCTCCCCTCCCCTCCCCCCCACAGGGAAGAAGCCCTGCGATTGGCTGGTGCTCCCCCTGGGCTTGGCGACCGCTGGCCTCAGGCCTTCCGAGGATGCCCTGCCTTCTGGGACCTCCCTCCTCCCTGACACTGCTCCCAGTCTTACAGCTGCTTTGTTCCCGCGTCCTTCCCCTGGCCAGTTGGCTTCAACCCTGGCCCCCGCAACATTGCCATTGTAGACTTTTCAGAATATATTTCTGGAGTCCGTCCCAGCACTCCACATAAGGATATTCAGAGCGGTGGGCCAGGCTCCTGAGGAACAGAGTAAAAGCACCTCAGGTGAGTCTCCTTAGTCACGGTTGGGACCTGCTACCTCACACTAGGGTGTGGGTGGCCTTTGGGGCTCTGTGGGGTGCACCTGGGTATGTCGAGGGCAGTGTGGCCAGGCCAGCCTGGAGTCTTGCAGAAGGCAGGGACTGTGGTGGCACTTGGGTACGCCCATCTACCTTGTCCCGAGGCTGGCATTGACTTGCTGTGTGTGAGCCGGGCACGTCACAGTGGGTGTGGGGGAGAGGCAGCGGGCCTGCCCTCAGCAGCACCATCCGTTTTCTTCTGAGGCCTCAGGATTCCAGTTACTGGGCAGGTGATCTGTGCTTCTGAAGCAGCCCTAATCCCATCTTTCTTGCTTAAAAAGATGAGTGACCTTAACCAATTGCAGGATGTGAGTGGGTTAACAGCACGCATTTTCTTTTCCACGAAGAATGTTTTCCCACTTGTTGCAGGTTAATAATAAAACGCTTGCCCTTTAGTAAATCATTCCTGGGAATACAGCTTTTGTGCCCAAAGCTTTGCTGCAGACAGTCCAGAGTGGGATTTTTCTTCTTTCTCAATGATGCTTAGGACTTTCTATGAGATGATTCTAAAAAGCATGTACGTACTTGTGTCCATGGAGTCCCGAGTTGGCCCCTGTGACATAATAAAACACGTGTGTACACCTGAAACCAGTATGTCCTGTGTCAACACTGTATCTCAGTTAAAACAATTAGTGTGTGCTGGCACCGCTCTAACACTCGTGGGATCACTCGAGTGGCAGTAGTGCCTTTGTTATTCATGGAACCCCTTCTGCAGGGAACCCTCAGGGAGGCTCTGGCGAGCCTGGAGCCTCGGATGGGGTTGGGGAAGAGCCCCTTGTGATTAGAGGGTGGGAACCCAGCACCCAGCCCTTGCAGGGAGGGGACGGCTGGAGGTTGGGTTTTGAAAACTTTGAACAGCTAGGTCGGAGCGAGCTGGGTTGGTGAACACAGGGTGGTGCCCAGGTCAGGGCGCAGGGAAGCTCTGCCCCCGTGCCCCAGACCAGTGCTCTGTGCGTCTCCATTTGGCTCTTCCTGAGTTGTGTCCTTTCTAATAAATGGGTAAACACGTAGTGTTTCCCTGAGTGCTGTGAGTTGTTCTCGTGAGTTGACTGGACCTGAGTGGGGTGTTGTAAGGACCCTTGAATTGTGGTCTGCCAGGCAGATGTGTGGCTGACGTCTGATGTGGAGACAGTGTTGGCACTAAGCCTTTCAACTTGGGGGACCTGACAGCAGCTCCAGGTAGTGGCACCACTGAACTGAATTGTGGGACAGCTCGTTGGTGTTGGAGAATTGGTTTTTGCCGTCGAAACCCCACATGTGTTGTCAGAAGTGGAATCAGAAAAGCAGCACCTGCCTCGGACTCCGCCTACGTCAGACACTGAGTAGCACTGAAGCTTGGCCGGGCACATTGAGCCAGGCCCAGAATCTGAATAACAGGTTGAATCTAGAAAAACGGAACTGGGCCCAGCGTGGGGCCCATGCTGTTCCATGCCAGGGGCCCGAGCTGCCTTGCCAGCTGGCTGAGTGTGACCTTGAGTCCAGGGAAGGAGAGGGGGCTAGAGTTTTAATGCCGACGCCTCAGGGTGCGGACGGGCAGAGGACTCGGAAGGTGGTCGGCAGCCTGATGGACGTGGTCAGTCAGGCGAGCGGGCTCCGGAGTGCTGGTGCGGAGAGGGCCGAGCTCGAGGCCTCTGCTGGGTCAGAGGCTGGCTTAGTGGCCTGGCTCAGTGACCTGGTTCCGAGACCACCTCCTTCCTTGTGTTCGTGACGCACTTGTGCGGACCAGCTTGACAGGAAGCGACCTGAGAGGCTAAAGAGAAAAGTCACGTGTTAATCTGACAATGTGTGTGGTCATTTTGTTAGCAGCTAACTGCTGTCCAGGCTGCAGGTTCTCATCTATTCCTGGGCCCGTGATGGCTGGCTTCTCACTGATGATGTATTTCTTCTGCAGCTTTTTGAGCATTAGGCCAGGACCGGCAGAGCTGCCGGATGTGTCAGGGAGCAGCCGCCGGTGGTTCAGCCAGCGGGCGGTGATGGCCAACGGGCGCTGATGAACGGGCGCCTCCCACCCCCGTGTGGCGTCATTGGTGCCATGTTGGTTTAAGGACCGAGTGGCGGCTCTGGGTGACAATGACTGTAATAAGTGAGAGCGAGTGTAAGCCAGTTCATTGGGTTTCCGGGCTTCTGCAGTCTGCCTCCCCGCTCCCTCCGGCACCTGTCCTTCATGTGCCACCAGGGTGATCTTGGAGCAGGAGGTACCCTGGAGAGACACAGGCTTCCGCATAAAGTAGAAAACTGTCCTGGGCCCAACGTAGGCCTGTGCGTGCTGCCAGCTCGGTTTCTGACCAAGCTGCATGGCCGAGGGAGAAGCAGAGGCAGTCTCGTCAGTGAGTGGAAAAGCCAGACCTGTTTCAGGTTCCACCTACACGTGAAATCCGGGCTCACTGAACCTGGGTCGTCATGAGTGAAAACAGTACAGCTTTTTGGAAATAATACAGTAGAGTATCCTCATGGCCTCAGGCTAGGAAGAGACTGAAAATGTGACTGGATTAGAATCAGGAGTTTGTGCTCATCAGGAGACATTCAGGGTGAAAAGAGAAGCCATCGTGAAAGAGACCTGCAACACTCACGTGAAGAAAGGCTCGCGTCTGGAATATGGAGCTTCTGCAGACGGAAGGAAAGAGGAAGAGGTTTTTGCTATGCACATGGCCAGTAAGCGTGAAAAATGTTCGGCCTCAGTAGAAATCAGAGAAATGCACCGCAGACCACACAGCACGGAATGGATGGCTGAGTTTGAGGACTGACGGTCCCGTGTGGGAAGCTCCTTCGGGGCTGGTGGTGGTCCTGCTGCTTGTTACCCCCCAGGTGGGGCTGCAGAGGCGAGAGCACATGGGCGGATGGATGGACGGACGGACGGCTGGACGGAGAGAGAGGGAGGTGCTGTTCACAGCCGCTCGCCTGGAAGCCAGCTGCACGTCCAGCTGGGCAGACAGCGGCGTGGCCGCACCGTGGGCTCCTGGACGCAGCAGCAGAGCACGCCTGCCCACGGCCCAGTGCGCGCTAGCTGGCCCCTCGGTGCAACCCCAGGAGCCCTCACTGCTTTTGCCCTCAGGCCTGCGGGTGTCTGGGCCGCAGGCATGCGGGGGGCCTTTCTGTGTCCGGGGCACTTCTGTCCTTGTGTGGGATGGGCCACAGTGATTTCCATCCCCCCAGACACTTGCTCAGGGGCAAGAGCAACAGCCCTGGCCACCCCGCACCGCCTGGCACGGCCCTGTGTCGGGCTGTCTGTCACTCAGGCTGCCACCTCCGCGGGCTTCCTCTGCAGGGCTCAGCCCAGCCGCTGCCCGGTGCACAGCCGCCAGCAGTGTGTGCCCAGCTGTTGAGTGGCGTGGGCGTGTCCAGTGAACTCCAGGTGCTGGGTCTTCAGGGACAGATCCCGGCTTGGAGCAATGGCTTTACGTGCGGGCTTCGCGGTCGGTGGGGATGGGGAATGCTTTGGCGCTACGTGGTGGTAAGTAGGTGACCTGGTGCTAAGAAGACAGTTCTCTAAATCTGTAACATGTACCTGGGTGAAATAAATTTGTTCAGAACATGTAACAGACGTCAAGTTTTCGTTCAAGTAAGAAAGAATGTGGAGCCGACTTCCTGTAGCTTTGGCTGAATGCACGCCGAGCGTGGCTTGATGTGCTGGATCGGGGTTCGTCAGAAATGGCCTTGGTGGTGTTCAGAGTGTATTCATCTGGCTGCTGATGTCAGTAAATCCAGAGCAGCTGTCATGCCGTTTGTCAGCCCTCAGGGTCAGGATGTGTGCAGATAGGTAGGTAAAAGCTACTTTCAACCTTAAAATCCTTTGAGTCCTGTAGGTTTTGCTTGACACCCCTTTTCTTCTCGTAGTTCAGCGCAGAGAGCATTGTCAACTGGACTCGCTGACGACACAGTGGCTCCACCGATGGGCCTTGGGCCCCGGGCGGGCGGGGCCAGACCAGTGTGGGAGCTGGAAAGGGAAAGGGCGTGGCTGGGGGCCGGGGGCGCAGGAGACAGCTGCTGTGTCCCTGCGCTTCTACCTTTCGGAGTGGACCACATGCAAAGTGGGTAGAAAATTCCAAGCGTGCCCTTGTTTTGTCCCGCCAGGCTCCTGGGTGGAGCTGCACTTCAGCAGCAATGGGAATGGGAGCAGTGTCCCAGCCTCAGTTTCTATTTATAACGGTGACATGGAAAAAATCCTGCTGGATGCCCAGCACGAATCTGGACGGAGCAGCTCCAAGAGTTCTCACTGTGACAGGTGGGTGCAAACACGTGCCGTGGGCTCCACTGCTGCTGTGCGGGAGGCCGGCAGGCACAGCTCACGGCCGGCGAGGCTCGCCTTGGCTTCCCGCCTTCTTAGACCCGGCCCTTGTCCTCGGGTGGGAGGAGGGACTGTGCTCCAGCGGGGGCGGCACTGGGCCCCCGTTCCCGTTTCTGTCCCGTTGCCGTGACTAGCTTTGTCAGGCCGCTTGTCGTGAGTCACTCACTGTCCTCGGCTCGGCCAGTGAATCAAGGTCCCATGGCTGAGTCTGAGATTGAAGGTCAGGTGCAACAGGCCACAGCCAGCGGTGACAAAGCCCACCCCCTCTGGCTATCCCATGTCCTCCCCTGGACTGGCTAGCGGACACCTGTCGAGCTTAGCTGCAAAGGTGGAGGACCAGTCTGGGCCTGGCGCCGGGTAGAAGGGACGCTGCAGGTGCTGGCGGGAGGCCCCGGCACGGACGTCCCCTCCCTGTGGGAAGAATGTTAACGTGATGCTCTGTTTCCCATTCTCATCGCTTCCCAGCCCCCCTCGCTCACAGACCCCGCAAGATACTAACAGAGCGTCGGAAACAGACAGCCACAGCATTGGAGAGAAAAACAGCTCCCAGGTGAGGCCCCCGGGAGGCGGCGGGCGGGCAGTCGCGTCTGTCTGTACATCCCTGAGGAGAGCGGCCTCTGGCTCTTAGGGTGTTCCTTACCTTTTAAAAAACTATGTGGGGGGAGGGCATCCCCCATGCTGGGGCTCAGGGACGACATGTGGCGGGCCCTCCTCCCCCCGTGCCTGTAGCCTGGAGAGGGCGCGCGTGGCCAGTGGGAAGGGTAGCGGGAGCCGTTAGTGGTGGTCTCTGTCTTCTTGGCTGTAAGTCAGACGTGCGTGGCGGCCATCGTGAGCTGTCCACCCTGGCACTCGCCTCCCCGAGCACTGTTAGGCCTGCTGAGGCTGCCGGGTGGGTTAGTGAGGAGCTCACGGGCTGCTCACTTTTCTCCGTGTCCTCAGGGCAGGCGCTGGGCGGGTTGGAAGGAGGCCCAAGTCAGAGCAGGTGGGGTGAGCAGGCCCCGTGCCCCTGCTTGGCGCTGGCCGGCAGAGCTGATCCTCAGCGAGGCTGCCACTCAGGAAGTGCTTCCCGGGTGCTTTGGCAACCGCAGGGCCACACTGCTCTGTGGCCACCACCGCCAGTCCTGTCCTCACAGGCTGCTGTGTCCTCAGCAAGGAGAGGTGGGTCGTGGTCCTCAGGCTTTGTCGGGAAGCCAGATGCGTCCAGAACCCAGCAGGGGCGCAGGTGGCCTGCCCCAGGCACTCAGGGCCCATGGCCAGCTTTGGAGGGTGTTGCTACTGCATTCTGGAGTATTTCCCAAATGTTCAACAATTTTTTTTCTTATTTTAAGAAGGAATTTTATGCTCAGGTACAGAGTTTTTAAATGTAGAAAAGTAGAGAAAAGCCCTGTAATCTACTTCTGCAAGTCCTGTCTAATTAGCGTCTTCACGTCCTTAACGTGGCGGGCGGTGTGGGTGTCCGGAAGGGTCCGGCTCCCCTCCCTCGCGCGCCAGAGGCCGGTGGCTTCCGACCTTGTGGGCCGCACAGAGGCTGCTGGCGTCGCCGCACTGGTGGTCTCGGCCGCGCGCTTCATCCTCTTCGGCCCAGCCAGCACCTTTGTGCACGTCTCTGTCCGTGCTTGGCAAGGCTCCCGCGGGACGGTGTCTGCAGCTGTCAGTGCCCCTGTGGTCACAGTCGGGACTCTCACAGGTGGTCCGCCTGTCTCTTAGGGGGGCGAGTGGCTGCAGCCCCACCCGCCGACCTGCCGCCGCGTGGGAGCTGGCGCTGGCCGTGTGGGTTCTACATGCTCATGTGTTGCAACACTTTGTCTTAGTCCGAGGAGGATTACATTGAGAGAAGGAAAGAAGTGGAAAGCATCTTAAAGAAAAACTCAGACTGGATATGGGATTGGTCAAGCCGGCCGGAAAATGTCCCCCCCAAGTGAGTGTTTTCAGTGTCACATAACGTCCGGTGTCACCGCGGAGCAGGCCGGAGCCCTAACACGTCCCCCACCTCCCGTCCCCGCAGGGCGTTCCTGTTCAAGCACCCGAAGCGCACGGCCACCCTCAGCATGAGGAACACGAGTGTCATGAAGAAGGGGGGCGTGTTCTCGGCCGAGTTCCTCAAAGTCTTCCTGCCGTCCCTGCTGCTCTCGCACCTGCTGGCCATCGGCTTGGGGTAAGTGGCCCGTGGTCGCGGGGCCGAGGCTGCCAGTGTGTGCCCTGAACCAGCCTCCATGAGGCAGAGCCGTGCGGGCTCCCAGCGCCTCCTGCAGTCCCCTCGGCAGTGACACGGAAGCCAGGCCGTCAGCTTGGGGCTTCTCGCCCTGACGATGCGGAAAGCACAAGCGCTCTGGATGCTGGAGGCCTGTCACAGACAGTGCCGAGGGGCCGCAGGCGGGCATAATGCTTGGAGCCAGAGCTGTCCTTCTCTTTGGCTCAGCCCCAGCCTCGGGGTGGGGTTGGGGGTGGGGGTGGAGTCCTGCTGGGTGACAGTATTCTGTGGCCACAGCTTCCTGGATGGACCGGGTTGTCAGCACGGGCTCGTGCCTTAGGCTGGCGCCTCGTGGCCGGAGGGAAACAGGATTTCAGAGCCCCGTGGCACTGTCACCTGTTCCCAGTCTCCCTGAGTCTTGGGGCAGAGGGCGCCCAGTCTGTCCTGAATCTCTGGGCAATGGAAGCTTGTGGGTCTCGCAAGGTTATGTCCAGTCAGGTAGCTGTGTGGGAGGTGAGAGTGGGGTTGCTTTCCCTGACCTCCAAACCCTAGAGCAGTTCTGGGTGCATATAGCCTCTCGGGTGTTTATAGACGGTGATTCTGACAGCTCTTCCAGAGCCAGCATGTCAGGGCCTGAGGGGCGGGGCCTTGCTTTAGGGTGGCCTTCTGCAGCCAGCTCCCATGTGAGGGCAACCCTGTGTCCTGGGCGGGCTCCACCCCAAGCCCCGTGGGCTCCCCGGCAGGGCCAGACTGAGGCCCACCCTCCGGTTCATTGGGGAGGCCCCGCAGCAGGCGCTCACCCTCGCCAGGGGCCTGCAGGAGTCACATCCTGCGTCCTCACCTGGCCCTGAGGCTGGTGGTCATTACTGCCTGCAGGACCACTCACCTGCCCCGCAGCGTGTGCTTAGATCAGTTTAAACATTGAAAGGCTGTTGCATTGTTTCCTTGTAGAGAAGACATGGGGTGCGTTGTGTCCCCCTTTGTCTGAGGGTTGGGTTGAGTGCACTGTGACAGCACGTGTGGTGACACCCGATGGGAAGGACCCTTGGCGAGAGTGCACATGGTTCACCAGCTGTGTCCGTGGGCCTCCCTGCCGTTGCGATGACCAGAGCGTGAGGCCCACCCTCACGGCTGCTGCTTTTCCTGTTTAGGATCTACGTGGGCCGGCGCCTGGCTGCTTCCAGCACCTTCTGATGCAGACTGGGGACCGGCCTCGGCAGGAGCCGGCAGCACCACCGCTGGGTACTGTCTCGGTCCTTGGTGGCTGCACCGCTTGTTCATTTGTTCTGTAAATGCTGCGTCCCTAATTTAGTGAGAAGAAGGCTAGACACTGAACCACACTAACCTGTAATCCATACCTATGGGATCAATCAGTAAGCATGTCACAGGAATATCCACTCAACCACCTGGTGGTCACTTTCCTTTGGACACCATAGACACCTGAGCATCCGTAATTAACGTGCTAGTTATGATGGAGCATTTTACCACCAGTTACCTGTAACCTTAATTCGGTTAAAACACTTTGTATCTCGAAAGAACGAGTAACGTTGATGTTAAAATGACCACGTGAAGGGTTTATCCCACATAAATATTGTGGCCTTATATTCACACGTGAGTAGGAAATGCTGTGAGTAGATGCAGGTTGGCTGCGGAAGCTTAGTTCCCTGCTAATTGTCCTTGGTTGATAACAAGTGCAGCCCCGGTACAATGTAGGCTCCCGTTACCACGCAGACACAGGCCTGCCGGCTGTTGCAGGCTGACTGACGACTGGTTGTGACCACCTCGGACGCGTGTAGGACACCTGCTAAGTACCTCCCTTGCTTCCCACTCTAGATGCTGAATTGCGGCTTGTCTGTGTTCAATTTTTGTGTGCTGTTAGAATCAGCTTCATTCTAAGCAAATCTGTGTTTACTTTAAAAGACTGGAAATAGGAAAACAATAAACCTTCGCCAAATCCTTTAGAGGTTACTGTATTTGCAGATGGTTTCAAATGAAATGCCATAAAAGCTTTTTGATTAAACCAGGCCTGTTCCCTGTCAGGTGACTTTTCTCTACAGCATGATTGTTTAAAGGTGGCCCCTTTGATATACTGTTTATATGCCATTGTGTAGTGTTTCACTTTTCCACACTAAATTCAGTTGTGTTAAAATAAATGGAACGTTTTAATTTTTAAAAATCTTTGCTATACTGAATCGATCACCTTGGGGGGGTCGACTGTACACACAGCCCTTTCATTTGGAGACAGCTAGTGGAATGGCCCCCAGATTCTTTCTGCAGCGCATCCTAAAAAAGGAAGTCTGTGAGGGCACATTCTGGCCACACAAATCCCCTTTCGTTTTACAGCAAGTGTGTCTTCCATGCGAAACGGAAGGCTTTGTTCCTCTGCTCTGTCTAGTGTCACGACACGGGGGCTGCACTCAGCATGTCTGAGCAAGGCCAGTGCCCTTGGAATTAGCACGCCTTAAAGGGAGCTCCGTGAGTCCTACCACCCTAGGAACCGTCACTCGGGCGATCGGGCCCTGTCGCCAAGGCATTTACTAATAGCTGAGCTCTTAATGAAACGGATTTAAGCTGTTACGTAAGTGAGACTGGGGATTGGAGTTTCTGGAGGCTTCTTCCATCACACTGCATCAATACAGTGGACATTTTACTTAAAATGACTTATTTCAAATGCGTACATGCGTTTGTATAGTTATTTTTCAGGTTAGTATCTTTCGGTACAGTAACTGAGCTTCTGCAAATAGACCTCCTTCTACTGTTAATACAAGTAACACTGTTCATCGTATCCATTCAGTAACAAGTACACAATCCAAAGATTTAACAAATGGAAACACCTGAGTGTACTTTTAAAGGCAGTTTCCTGGGCCAGACATGTGCACTAACCAGGGTCTGAGTGTGCAGACTGTGTGTAACACTTGGATGTTGCCAGAAGAGAAGCAGACGGGGCAGCTCTCTGGAGGGAAACGGGGCAGTTTCTAAGAATGACACCTGCACATCCGCCATTCCTAGAAAACACCGCTGGGAATTTACCCTGAACGCAAACCTCTAAGCATGTGAAAGTGTAAATGCACAAGGATCTAACCAAATAGGAGTAACATGAAGTGTAAACGTTTGCAGCTGAAGCTCCCGTACTGCGATGGCTAGGTGGTGGGTGGTGGGCGTGGTGCTCCCCAGTGGGGCACAGCCCAGACTGTCAAGTAAAGGTATCTGTGTGTCCCCAGCAGCTAGGAAATAGTGACAGGCACTTACGACAGCCCGACTCTGCCTCGTCACCATGAGGCGCTGGGTTCCTGTCCTGGCTTTGGAGCAGTCCGGCCAGCAGTGGGACGGAGAGCTGCTAGGCCACTGAAACACATTAAGTCCCCTCCCTGGAACGCACCAACCAAGCCCTGAGGGTGTGAAACTGCCCAGGGGCCAACCTGGGAAGGATGGGCCACCTTGTGGGCGGGCCATGTCTGATGCAGACCCTCTGGTGTCAGGCGACCTGCCCCAGTTGACACCACTGGAAGGAGAGACGAGATGGGCCCACTGAACCCAGACTGTAGACTGGTGAACCAAATGGTGTTTGAGGAAAGAAAATAGAACACACGGTTTGCTATTGATGCAAAAAGCCAAGAAAATGTACACGTACCTGCTCATTTGTGCAGAAAAGCTCAGTGTGAATACGCCAGAAAGAAAGATGGGCCATAGACAGGAGTGGGCGGAGACGGGCAGGGGTGGATGGGGACAGGCGGGGGTGGGCGGGGACGAGCATGGGGTGAGCAGGCCCAAGGTGGTAGGAGAAACTTGGGCGTAACTTAGAGCCACAGCGCTGAAGCACTTCCTGCCTCAACGTGGGGGGAAGACACAGGGGTCTGACTTACAAGGAAAAGCCACGTGACGGGTGGGGAAGGAAGGCCTGACCTGAAGGGCTGGGTCACAGCGGACAGCACCGCACTCGTGCTGGGAGAGGTGACGTCCATCAGGTACAGGCGAGGGTCCAGAGGCTGCTGCATGTACCACTGCTGAGCACAAACACGTCACGGACTAGGAACCAGGTCTCAGTGGCGGGCACGGTGCAGGGGAGGCTGGGGGTACATTAGAAGTATGTGAACTTCTAGGACACGCAGAAACCCATCCAATGTGTGGGAGCACACAAGTCTTTCCAGCTCTGTTCAGTGACACCTCAGCACCAAGGAGCGGGCGGCACTTCGTGCTGGTTCCGAACACCGCTCTCCAGGAACCCAAAGCTCCTTGGAGAAGGGGGTTCCAGGGCACGGTGAGTGGGACCTTCAAGGATGTGCTCAAAAGATGACGGCATATTGAAAGGACCTCCACGGGAGCCGACTTGCAGGAACTCAGTGACAAAGTGACGATGACCCGTAGGCCAAGGCAGCACCCACAGGCCACCGATGGACCCCGATAGTAAATGAGTCAGTGGGGAGAGGCCCGCCAACAGACGAGTCACCACCATCAAGCAAACACAACTGCCGTGTCACAGCGGAGGAAGTTCATGGCGGAAGGTATGAGGACGAAGGGTGGTTTCGCTGTCCCCGCCAAAGTCGTTACAAAAAGCAAACTCGCCGCCTCACAGTGAGGCGGCCTGGCGACACCATCGACCTCCTGACGATGCACGGAGGCGGCCACATCTCTGTTCTTGCCAGAACGGTAACGGCAGGCGAAGCATGAGACCTATCAGGCAAAGCCATGTTGAGGAAGATTCTACAAATGAACTGGCCTGGTTCACGATAGTGCAAATCTGGGGAGCCGTGCGGGCTGGAAGATGAGACACGACAACTCAATGTGACGTGGACCCGCGACTGGATGGATCCTGGTCGAGAGAGATGTCAGGAAGAATCGGGGAGATCCAAGATTTGTGGGCGAGCTGGCAGTACCGTGTATGACTTTCCAGATGTCCCCAAGCACCTGCGCCCACATAGATGTCGGCGTAAGGGACACAGGATGAGGGTTTGAAGAACTCATGATTTTTGCAACTAGTTCAACATTATTTCAAAATAAAATGAAAAAATGAAGACAAGTTGATTCTACCTTCTTCCTCAGAGTGGTCCCCAGACTAGTGGCACCAGCACCACCAGGGAGGGGGCTAGGTGGTGCTGGAATGTGGCTGCCCAGCCATGGAGTCTGATCTCATGGCAGCAGAGGAAGCTCCTCGTGAACGGGGACGAGACGGCCAGGGCTGCTATGGGTGGGGAGAGCGAGAAGCAGGGTGACACATGCGACCTGTGCAAAAAGGGGATGGGAAGGCGTCTGCGAAGAATGACAGTGACAGACTACCACAGGTAGGGCCAAGGCTTTGCGACGATCCTGCAAAGAAATCTTCAGATTTCTGAAATGTACACCAATCACCAGTTCACACTTACATTGAGGAAAAAAAACCGTTTCTTCATCCAAAAGATGAGAAGTGTTGGTGAGGATTTGGAGAAAAGGGATTGCAGATTGGTGCAGCCACTATGGAAAACAGTATGGAGGTTCCTCAAAATATTAAGAATAGAGCTACCTTAGGACCCAGCAGTCCCACATGTGCATCCGAAGAACAAAAACACTCACTCGAGCTGTCTGCACCTGGTTCCCTGCAGCAGTATTCACAAGAGCCAGCACAGAAACCGCCACGGATGAAGACGTGGTTCCTGTGTCCGTCCGGTGGAGTATTCCTCAGGCCAGGAATGCAGTCCTGCCATTGGTGACAATGTGGATGGGCCTCGAGGGCATTACGCTGAGTGAGATGAGTCAGAGGACAGACGGGTGCCTGCCGGAGGTGGGGATAGGAGAGGGATCAAGGGACCAAAGTTCGTTACAGAAGCCGTAAGTCCTGGGGTCTGATGCACAGCCAGGCCACTGGGTCGCAACACACTCGCTGCACATTTGAAAGTGGCTGAGAGTGGGTCCCAACAGGTCTTACCACAAATTTTCTAACTGCTGGCGAATGTGAACTAGACTTACGGTGTGGCCGTGCTGCAGTGTCTAATCACTGTGTTGTATACCCGAAACAAACATACTGAATGTCAACTACACCTCGATCAAGAAAACATTTCTAGGAACCACAGCTGTACTCATTTGGACATTTAGAGTTTAGAGAACAAAATTGCCCCTGAAAGTTAGTTCTTGGAATAACAAACTGTTTCTCATCGTCATGGAATGTGCATTTAAAAAAATGTGCTGACATTTCCAGAGGTAATTTTCTAATAACTGAGCTTGAAGGCAGCGATTAGTCACGGGGCATGGTCACCTTGAAAGCTGCAAGGAGCTTCTTTCAGAAGACACACCCCGCTGGGCAGCTGGGTGGGGGGTGCGCCCGCCAGCGATGGGGTGCCACGTGGACCCCTGGGTCTTCTCCGTGTGGGCCCAGCCATGGTGGGGTGGCCCCCAGCGGCGGGGCCTGGGTCCGGTGCCTCAGCACCGGGGTCCCTGCAGGTGTGCAAGGGAGCTGGTCGGCCTGGGAGGTTCCAGTCCAGCCGTGCCTGCTACAAACATCACTGACGCTCGAGGACTTCAGGAAAGGAGAGCTGCCCAGAGAAGATTTGCAAAACTGAAAATCTTGTCACCACCAAGTACCGTCATAGCCAAAGAAAATGAAACGGGAACAAGTCACCTTCCATACTTAGAAGATATTGTGATGATCAGAGAAACCCCAGGTTCCATTTACTCACGTCTTCAACAAGCTTTCTTAGAAGAGTCCTAAGAAGCCTCGGTGGCACACAGGTGTGCTTCCTCAGAAGGGAGTGACAGAGGCAGAGGCAGGAGATGAAATCAGACAGATGAGTCTGTTAGCCTTCGACCACTTCAAACCCCAAACAGGACAGCCCAGTGTGGGTTCCTCTGTGGTCTCCACCAGCTCCCCGCCCAGTGACTGCCACCTGTCCTGGACACCATCTGTGTCCTCCACCTTCGGCCATACGTACGTGAAGGTGGGAGGCGCGGACGGCTAAGCAGTGACTCTGACCCCAGCACGTCGGCAGCTGGTGTCCCCTCCATCACACCATCAGGGACAATGCGGCACCAAGTCCAAGGTCCCCCCTACACTGTGCAGGTGGCCTCTGCACCCTGCACTCACCAGCTCTGTGGGGCAGTGTGGGGCCCAGAGGCACCTCGAGTGACCGCACCACGCCGCCCCCTGTAACTCACCACAGGTGGGCCGGGCGCCTGCAAGAGGCCAACACCCAGTGGGGTGACTGCTGTCCTTACCCAAGTGTGGGCTACACCCTGTCCACACTCGGCCCCAGCTTCCTCAGGCGGCCTCCACGGTGGGCACACGGGAGTCCCTGCAGCAAGGGGGGACCCATGGGAAGAGCACCTGGGGCTGGCCTGGGGACCAAGGCAGCAGGCAACTACCTGGAGGTGGGCACGCGTGGGCTCTTCCTGCTCTGCTTCCAGGTGTGTGGCTGTGTCCTGTCCCCCTGCAATGCCGGAGGACTGGGTCCTGGGCGCGCACACGAGCCTCCGTCTGTGTGGCCTCCTCCCCTCCTGCCACAGCACCCAAGGGACAGTGTGTCCCTCTCAACGCCCTGGGCTCGAAGCACAGCCCGTACCACACACCACTGATGCTCGCCCACTCGGGGCTGCCCCTTCTCAGCCCTGACTGCCGACACCTGGTGACGAGGACGGGGGACCTGAGGAGTCTGGGCGCCCTCCTGCCACCCTGCTCAGCCCCTTCAGCAGACGTGCAGACAATTCCTCCTAACCGGGAGCACTCTGCTCTGCCTGCGGGAAAACCAGGTCACGGCTCCGGGCTGGGTCCCGCTTGTGACCACGTCGGCCACAGCCCTCACCCAGCAGGGCGGGTGCACTGCGCGTTTCCTTGCTGTTCCACTCACCCGTGCAATGATCTGTGCACAGTTTTAAGGCACACTGCACTTGTCTTGGATTGGCTTAGGGAGGCTCAGGTTTTTTCAAAAATGCATGTCTGAATTCACACATGAATAAAGCTTTTTTGCCAGATCCAGGCCATCTGCCCAGAGAGTAGTAAACTTCTGTCAAGTAAAGCAGTGTCCTCAGCAATGGAAAAACTCCCGGCATTAACTTTCAGGAACAGATAAAATTGACCTAACTTCAAATAGGAGAAAAGGGGAAAGTTCTAGAAGAAAAACAACAAAAAGGTGTTTAAGTAAAGCCATCAACAAGAAATAAATAGAAGTCTGCAAACCAGAGGATTTTCAACTGATAGCGAGGGAAAACGGCACAGGAAAAACCAGAAATTCCTAGAGCTCTGAAAGTGTGTATCTGTCACACATCACTGCTGTGCTGGGGAGAAGGGCCAACAGAAATGGGGACTCTGGAGCCAGCTGTAGACACCGCCTGCACACGGTAACCCTGTGACTTACCTTCTGCTCTGTCCCCTCCGAGATGCACAGGCTGCCTTTCTATTTGGTTGAAATACGTTTTCAAGGAAAGATGAAGGAAGTTGTCCAAATACACAATGCAGATCCAGTTAAACATTTAAAATTTATTAAACTTTTTGGTCAAAATAGCTGAACAAATATACACAATCCTATTTTACTAGAACTGCTTTTCCTTAAGGACCAGGGTTGACTAATGCTTAAACAACTCTGTTCCACATCTCAGATTTGTAAACCGTGTCTGTCACAACCAAGATACAGTGTATGAATCGTCTTGAAATTAAATGTACTTTTCGATGCTCAGTTTGTAACTTAATGTGAACCAATGGCATTCTGATAACATTAACTCAGGGTGCCGAATGACAAGCACAGCTCCTTGCTCACCTGGGGTGCGTGAGCAGCTCCCCTCCCCGACGCGGGGCTCATGTGCCCCTCCACGGTGGCGCGGCCCAGCCACTTGGTGGTGTGGCACCTCTACAGCTTGTCTGGGGAATCAGACCTCTGACAGCGAGGGTCCTACTTGTCCTGGTGGCGTCTCACCCCAGCTGAAGTGGTTTACTTTCGCTGGCTTGAAGTGCAGTAGGAAAATCAGCATGCAGATCGTGTTACCAAGTTTAAAAAGTACGCCCCTCCAGGACGGTTTAAAAAGTTAAAAGGAAGCACGGAAGTTTCCAACCACAGTGAGGTTTGCACAGGGCAAAGCCGGTGTTGGTTTCGTAGCAGCACCTCCATGGCGTTCCTGCAGTTTTCTTTCTCAGAGGTGGTCAGTTAAGGCTTTCCCCAGACCTTGCCTGGCGTGTCGGGCGTGCTACTTCTCCAGACCAGAAGGTGGGCGTGTGGGGACAGGCATGCTCAGTCTGCAGAACTGCACAGCTACCACCGCTCTGCCATCGAAGGACCAGGCTCCCACGCGCCCTGGAGCGCCAGCCCCGTGACTCGATGGTCAAAGCAGAGACGGCTCAGGAGGGGACTGCAGACCCTGCGCAGTGTCACCCTCACTGGGCGGCCACACCTGGGGTGAGGGCCACACAGGTGGGGAGCTGCCTGAGCTGCTTGGGCGGAGGGCCCCGGGTCAGGGCGGCCGGTGCAGCCACACGTGGGCCCCGGACGGCAGAGCAGGACGAGACTAGAGATCTGACAACAGCCGTTCTCTTGGGTGGTAACGTTTTAGTCTATAAACCGGGAAGGATGGCTCGGACTTAAATAAATACACTTATTTTGAGCAACGGTTTCGACTGAGCTCTATCCGTCCGTCTGCTCCGAGCGGGCTCCTTGCTGGGCAGCGAGCCCCACAGCCCCCCTGCTGCGGGCAGAGACACGCAGGCTCTGCCGAGGCCACCCGCCCCCGTCTCCGAGGGGACCGAAGCGCCCCCTGCTCTCTGTGGGGAGGACAACGCCCTCCCTCGACAGAAACGGCCGGGCTTAGCTGTGTACGCACGCGTTGCTAGTTGACCTTGTCCTGGAAGATGTAGAGGTTGTTGGTGGCAGCCACAGCGATGACGTTGCCCGCCGGGTGCCAGGCGGTGTGCAGGATCTTCTTGCTAAAGTCCAGGCTGTCCACGCTGATCTCGTCCCGCTTCCTCTTGGCGCCCGTGCACACCTTCCGAGGCTTCAGACTGGCTCGAGGCTTGCTGTTCTCTCTGGAAGCTTCCAGGGTAACGTCCCTCCGCGTGTTTCTGTCAAACATTCTGAAGAAGTTGTTGTAGGACCCAGTCATGATCGCACTGTTCAAACAGGAAGAGACAGGAACGTGTCAGCGACCGGGCACGGGACACTCGCACCACGCTGGCCCAGCGTCCAGGACTCGCCCTGTGGGTTGAGTGCAGCCCTGCTCCGCGGCACACAATTATTCTCAGAAACAAGAGCGAAAAGCAATCACGGTCAGGAGAGAAATGCAATGAGGATTAGTTACTGCCCTTCATATAGATAATCCTGTCAGTGAAACAAAGTATCACAGATTAAACAAGGAAAAAAGTAACAGGTTCTTACTTTTGCATTTTGCATCAATATTATGCATTTTGGACACAGGCACAAAGCCCTCTACACATTGATCTGTGCCGCTCACACTAACAGTCTGATTTACGGCCAAGTCCTGACTTCTGACTGAGGCAGACCCAAACGATCTCGACTCATTTCATAGCCCTTTGTTCAAGCTGCCAAGTATCTTCGCTCACAATTGATCAGAGACTGTTTTCTTCATTCCTTAATTTCAGCAAGTTTGCTACATGAAGCAAACCGTGAGGAGAATCACGGGGAGAAGTGTGGGAGAAACTGAGGACCTCCCTTCACAGTCCGCTCCAGATGCTGCAATACTGTCCATGTTTGTACTTCTTCAGGAGCGGTTCTAATGGCTTTCAGTGTCCGTAGTAGGAATATTCCTCTAAATCATCCATCATTGTGTTATATTTCCTTTATATCGGAAGAAAGTCCTGGTTGTTTCCTACAAAAGGAGAGAATGATGGCTGCATGACAGTGACTGTTGCCATGACTTGACCCACGGCTTCAGAATGAGGCCAGTTCTCGATGAGAGAGAGGTGCTCCCACACTACCACGCTCAGCTCTGCTGCCCGGCTGGGACCAGCGTCTTCTTATGCCAACACCCACCCCCGTCTCGTCACCACACGGTGATGGGTGGGTCCTCGAGGCACCCCGAGAAGCTTGGGGTTCCCTTTACGCCAATGAAGGCCGATCCCGGCTGCGGGCAAACACTTGTGTCAGGTTGGCTCCCCGAAGGCTTCGCGCCAGATAATACGCCACGAAGAGGAACATGAGGCCCCGCTAGCTGTGCTTATTGCGACTCCACTGCAGACACGGCCAGTGCAGGTCAGAGGCCCCAGCAGCCCGGTCCAGGCAGAGGGACAGGGAGCTCACTCCACTCCACGCCACCTGCCTCTCCACAACAGAAGCTTCCAGCAAAAAGGCAGGGGAGCGTTCACGAGTGAACGAACACGACTGGAAGCTTGTGGATGCCCCTTGGGACAGGGGCCTTAACTGCATTTTGCAGTGTTTCAGATCCAGCAAAAGGTGTAAAGAACACGCAGTGACTATCCACGCACCCACCCGGCATGCTCACAGCTAAGCCCCCGTGTGCCCTTCCAGAAAGAGGCTCTCCCTTCCTGTCGCCTGCTGGGCAGTCAAAGTAGGGGTGAGCATTCCCGTACGCTATATCTTCTGAAGTTACAGGTTCTTCAACACAAAACTGCTGTCCATGCTCTAAACGTCACAAAGGCCACCAGACCACACACACACTCGTCCGGTGTGCTCTCTGCTGGCTCTGAGACCGTCTGACATACATGTCATGTCGTCTTCCTCCAGGCAATGACGCAGTGACTTTCAACGCCTGCAGTTCTCATTTCTCGAAGTTCCCTCTGCTTCTTTTCCAAATCTCCTAGGTCCTTTCGAATGGTCCTGTGGTGCCCCGTTCAGGTTTTGGCTCCTTCCTTCAAACGTCCTGCTGCTTTCTCATTTCATACTGTCACGTAGTGACTTCAGGGTCTGACGCCCCTGGGGTGCAGTCCTGTTGTGGCCTCTGCTGACTTCCTGGATGTGCTTTCCTGCACATACTTGATAGTTCTCACCTGTGAGCTCCCATGTGCCTTTCACCTGGGGACATTTGGGCCCCAGGCTGTTGTGGCTGAGTTCCCTGACGTGGCCAGCAGGCACCCCTACAACAGCGTTCTCAGTGGGTTTGCCAAGAATGGGATTCTTGGCTGCTGCCCACCTGGCCCCCCACGCAGGGCTGTGTCTGCAGCAGTCGAAGGGCAGACTTGTTTCCCACCTTCAGAACGGTTACATTATAAAGTAAATCAAGATTTCACACGGGCCATCTCCACTTTTTGACCAAGCATGACAACCAGGAAGCTTCGAGGGTATTTTTTCCCACTTCTGTCCAGAAGAAAAAGCCAACTGAAGTGTGGCCGTTCCACATACTTACTGGCAAATAATGTCCCCACTTCCTTTTTGCTCCTCTTGGACACAATGAAAGATAAGAAATTATCATTCACTAAGCATTTTAAAAACAGCCAATATGAACCTAGTACTGTGCTTACTGTGTAAATATAGGCGGGATTATAAGCAAAGTCAGAAGTCTGCTCAGACATCCCATTTTCCCCACGTCGAGACTGTCACCAAACCAAGAAACAAATGGCCTGGAAAGCCGTGTCCATCATGCACCCTCGCAACCTGGGACTGCAGCTGGCCCACCCGCCTCTGAAAGGCCCACGTCTGGCCCGAGGAGACCCGGGAGAGCACCCTGCTTTAGGCTGTCGCCACGACGCAGGCCTTACCTATCTGAACCGCTCCAGCAGCATTCAAACTTGTCAAAGATGCAGTCATTTTCGTAGAGAGAGCACAGCTTGCTTCGAAGGTACTCGTGGACCTTAACAAGATCACAGGAAGGTTAGAGGGCACCACGTGCGGGTGTGGCGCCGTCCCCCGCAGCGGCCTCACCTGGTGGGTCTCGACCGGCCGGCTCTCCATGTTGAGGTCCCACACCTTCACTGACAGGTAGTCTCGGGTCATCATGTACCGACCGCTGTGACTGAATTTCACGTCGGAGATGGAGGAAATGATTTCTGAGAAGAAAGACCTACTGCTGGGATCTTCAGGTTCTTCAAAAACTGAAAGACACAACATTTTCAGTGTGTTTAGAAACGAGATGACACAGCCCTCTGAAGTCCAAGTAGGACGCAGGCCCCCGACTCCGCAGGGATCTCCTCAAGCTTCTGCTTTTCCTGGTGGCCAGACGGTGGCAGGTCTTTGACTTCTGTGCCTAAGACGTCTGGACGAGACACTGCCGTGCCGGTGACTGACGGGGCCACATCGTACGACTCGGGGGGCGAGGCCCTCCACGCTACCTGGAAAAGCTCCAGGACACGCCAACGTGTGTCCTGCGTAAGGTCCCTGCGCCGACCGGACACTGCAACCGCACACTGCGACTGCACCGTGTCTGCGTGTCCTTGCAGCATCAGGCCCTAGCAGACCACATCCCCCCGCGGAGTCCCCAGCACAGGAAGCAGACACGGCATCACCTGAGGACGCAGACACGGCGCTCCAGGGCGGCCTGGACAGTGCCACAGGCTGCTGGAGTGACAGCCACCTCTAGCTGGAAACGCTGTGGTCCAGACTGCAATACCAGACTGGTCCCACCTGCCACGGGGTTGTGTCCACTCCTTAGTAGTCACGTGTGACGATGAAGCGGAACCACTGCTTTCAGAAAAACCTCAGTGCTTCCCAGCGGACCCTCCTGTCTCCTCGTTTTGCTTTCTCAGCAGCATCTCAACGCCCCCCTCCCCTGCGCCATCTGGAGGCCGCACACCCGTGGTTCCCAGCGCACTGTCCCTCCTCTGGCTTGGGAAAGTTTGGGCAAGAAGAGTGGTGTGTCCTTTTTACAAACAGTGTAGGAACCTGTACGTTGTCGGCTCTACATTTGAAGTTGGTTTTAAGCAAACTGGGGGCAGTACCGAGCATCTATTCAAAGAAATTACTTTGCTAACAGATACAACTACTCTTAGAATTCAGAACTGTTCATTCAAGAGTGTCATCTTGAAGATACCGACTCAGTTTTCATTGCAGGAATTCTGTAAGTACGGAATTCGTGCAAACACACTTCAGCACCCCTAAGAGCCTAAGGCAGAAAGTTTCCTGAAAGCCAGCCAGCGCGTACGTACACTTAATGTCAGGTGCTCTTTACACGGGAGACACTGCCGGACAGGAAGGGTTTACCTGGTGGCACTCCGGGGACCCGCCTGCAGTTTCCAGAACGCACGTAACACACCCATGGTGTGCACACTAGCTTTCTATAAAGTGGGGCCTATTCTTTATGGCTAAAAATACAACAAATCCAAAACTCTCCTCCCCTAGAAGGGACTTCATGGCTCAGTGGGTACAGTGCCCGACTTCCGGGGGGACTGGCTGCCAGCAGAGCCTGTGGTGACAGCTGGGAGTGGTCAGGGGGGACGGGACCTAATGCAGAGGCAGAGGCAACATGTGGCTCAGGGGCTCCAGCCCGGCACCACCACGGACAGTCCACAGGCAACACGACCTCGCGTCCCCCTTCTCGGCCGCGGCCCACGGCCGATGGGGCATGGGGACAGGAGAAGACACCTGTCGGCCTTCACAGATACCTCAGCATCTGAAAACAGAAGCTCTCAGGCAGCCGGTCCCCACACGCCAGGCACTTACACTTAGAGTGTGTGTCACACAGGGCTGAGGAGCGCATGTCACACAGCCTGGTGGTCCCCTTGCTGCTGCTGTGGACAAACACGTTGCACTGGTGCGGGTGGAACTCAGCCGCAGTGATCACCTCTGTCAGCTCCTCCATGTTGGCGGGCTTCATGTCCACGATGTCTGCGGGCACACGGTTAAGGCACAACACCCGGGGCTTTGTTAGTCAGCCCACAGTCAGGCGGACAGCAGGAGCACGCCCCGCCTGGCGGTGAGGTTAGACGAGCTGCCCAGGAGGCGGGCGGACACACACACACACACAGTGTGGCAGGGCCCGTCAGTGAGTGGCTGCGCTGCCGTTCTGACCCGACCCCGGCCACGGGCCACGCACACACGCACTGCCTCCTCTTGTGGCTCCGGCTAACGTTCTGTAAAGACCTTCAGAGCAAGGTCACACAGTCTCAGTGATACACTTAGGAGAAGCCAGCAAGCAGCCACATGCACAGAAATCCATGCTTGTTTCCACGAACAATCACACAGGAGTGTTGCATTTCCAAATGATTCTACTTTTCCAAGTATCTGACATCAACAGCTTGTTCTACGTAGTTACAATGTGTCCTATGGGAGGTTGCAAAATACAGAAATCACAAAACTGAAAAAAACGAGAGCAGGAGCTGACTTTCCGCCAAGATGGAACAGCAGGGACCACAGGTGTCCTGCCATTGTGACATCTAAGAAAGCTGACCAACTAGGCAACACCACAGCTCAGGCACTGGACATCAGACGGCATGGGCAGTGACCCTGTGGGGGCAGTGGCCCCCACAACACCCCAGCTTGCCACTGTGCAGGGTGGGGACCTGGGCCTGGCCTGGGCGTCGGGGAAGCCATGCGGCTCGCAGCGCTAAGAGCGAGAGAAGAGCTCCCAGCAGGCTCAAGGCAGGACGGGTAGTATGGGCCCGCAAGGAAACGGCCCAGGTTGGAGAAGGGCCACCTCCACCAGTGAGAGGACCGTGCCAGCTCACAGAGCAGTTAACTAGGAACAAGACACCCAAGGCACATGGAGGGGACAGCCCGCGGGCGACTGTCAGTACACAGGGGGGGCAGAGCAGCTGAGCCTATCCTGTGAGTACATCAGAGGCATTTGCACAGTGGTAAGAGACGCGAGGATGTGAAAGCGTGTGAGCCCTATTATCTGTCATCTCCATCACAGGAAAGGCCACGCAAAGCATGATCGTGAGACGAGCATTTTAAAAAAACAATGAAGGATGACGGCATAAACAAACACTTTATGTGTTAGCGTTCTCATAAATCATTAAGGAAAAATATGAGCTTCCATTAGGAGAAAAAAATGACAAAGTATGTAAAAAAAAAAAATTCACAAAAAACGGGCATTAACTTACTGGAGATCTACAGCACCACAGAGCGGGACATTGAACAAAGGACACGGGCACAGTGACCCCTGCAGTTGTAAATCTGTATTCCTACCGATACAGACAGACGGGCACAGCACGTCAAGGAATTGCGAGGCTGACGGCAGGCTTACTGCCTTACACCAGGCGTCATGCCGAGCGCCAGCATCTTCTC
Source organism: Rhinolophus ferrumequinum (assembly GCF_004115265.2). Classification (NCBI taxonomy): domain Eukaryota; kingdom Metazoa; phylum Chordata; class Mammalia; order Chiroptera; family Rhinolophidae; genus Rhinolophus; species Rhinolophus ferrumequinum. Next base: position 1,023,797 of record NC_046299.1, read on the forward strand.
TTAGCTTTTACAATAACCCGAGGGGCACATTCCAGTCCCTCAACTTGACCGAGGAGGAGAAAGGCTTACAGAGACCAAGCGACTCGATGCCGAGGTCAGCCAGCTGAATCTGGGACTCCTGACCGCCCCCTGCCCCGGTCCGCCGTGCTGGGAACCTCACCATCGCTGTGTAGAGGACGAGCCCTGTGTTTTAAAATCATAAACGTGCTCACACAGACACGAAAAGTGTGGAGGGGTGTGCAGCAAACTCCTTACAACGGGTAACACGGGTGTCTCTGGAGGGCAGACAAGGCAGGAGAAACTTCCTTTCCTTGCATCATTTCAGTTTTATTCAGAAGAAAGGTTGAAAATATAAGTGCTTCATGAGAATAAAGAGAAAGCAGGGCCATGGTTATATACCTCGTAATTTGGAAAGTTTTGCAAAGTTGAAGAAGAGAGACAGTCATACACGGCTGTCAGTTCATCCCCTACTGCAGCCGCCTCCAGGGACTACTTAGCCCAGGCGGGACACCTGGCCGGCTCCCTCCAACCACCAGCACGACAGAGACTGTCCGAGGGGCAGTTTCATAAACTAAGTAACTACATCAAGTAACGAAATCAAGTAAAAGACAACAATAAAAATGAAGTGTAAACTGCTACAACTTTAAGTCATATACACTTCGTTTCGTGAGATCAATACGCGTGCAGGGTGGACAAGCACACGCGAAGCCCTGGACCTCGGCAGGCGAGTCGGCGGGAGTGCTGTCCAGCTCCGGCCAGCCAGACGTCACTCCGAGACGTGGTGCAACCCACCTGAAGCCACGTGGTCTGTACGTATCACAGGGCTCGCGTTTTCTGGAGAAATCAGTAACTCTTAAAATGTGTGATTAGCTAGTAATATTTAATTTTCATCTTAAAAATAACAGTTGCATACATCATTTAAAGATGAATTTCTGACTATTCCTTAAACACCCTGTCTTCTAAAACAGAATTCTTACACCATCAGTCACTTCTTGGGTTGGGTAATTAAACATCATGCTAACCAAAGCCAAAGCCAGGATTTTCTACTAGCAAATTTAGCAAAACAAAACAAAACAGAACACCCCAATGTCGCAAATTTGTAAATACATACTCTTCAAACTGCCTGATTCACATAGGGAGGCAGTGGACTTGAGGTCATTCCCATCAGAGAAAACTTTTCCCACAGGGAGTGAGAAGTTGTACCTCCAGGGACACACACAATCAAATCACAGGCTGCTGTGCAGCGCGGCGTCCGGGGTGGATGGCGGGGGGGTGAGGGGGGAGAGCTCCCCATCTGAACAAGTCTAGGAAACACGCCGCGCCGCCGCCCGAGGAAGGATACTAAAGCTTCTATCCGTGATTTCTAAATGCCACAGATTAATTCTCAGGTCATCCGCAGAAAGATACGTTTCATGATCACTGTTTACTGAAATGGAATTTATATGATATGTGTGAGCATTTGCAAAAATCCGTCGTGGACTTGCTTCTACCATAAGGTCCATGGGCTTCAATATTGGGACCTAAAAATGAAAGGAAACAGGAATTCAAAACAAGGGCACAGCAGCACAAAATCAGAGCAGAGCAGGTGATGAGGAGGACAAGTTGACATGCACGGTTCAGCGACAGCTTTGTACAGTCACCAAGTAACAGAGCTGTACACACAGGCTGCAGGGGTCCTGTCTGTCTGTCTGTCTGTCTGTCCCCAGCCACTAGGCCTTGCTGCCATTACCAAAGTTGACACTTTCTTGTTGAAGAAAACAGCAAACTGCCTCCAGGGCTCCCATGCTACTGATGTGGCTTCAGGCTCCTGTCTGTCCCCGTGGCCACGAGCCGCCTGACCGCCAAGGTTGGACCCTCCCCTGCTCCTCTCTCCTGGCAGTGAGCCAGGTGCAGGAGCCGCTCCCCTCCGTGACTGGTCTGCTGGTCAGCACACACACCATGAGCCTTGGAAGGGGTGCAGGGACTGCAGGGGCCCTGGGGGCTGAGGCCGTGCCATGTCTCCACCGGGCACTGGCGATACTTGAGTGTTCACGGGGCGGTTCACCTGTATGGCAAAGGCATTTTTTTGTATGTATATTACACTTCAATAAGAGGGTTTAAGAAAAGGATCTCTGTGACGAGTGCTGTGGTCCGGGCAGGCTTTCCAGGGAGTGGGACACCTCCACGGAAATGGAAACGGTCAAGAGGAGCTCGCCAGGCGGAGGGGCAATTGTGGGAGACAGTGTCCACACGTGACAAAAAAGAAAAACGCCTGACATCACTGACATCTAGCAGCAAGAAGGAAGCTTTAAAATCAAAGCAAAAAGTTAGCATTCTTTTTGTTACTTTTGTTATTAAAAACCAAAAGGGAGTGTGAGGAAGACTAAAAGGAAAATCTCTCAGTTTAGTGTTCTTTGGCCCAAATTCTTGGGGGAAATGTGCACAGAAATCCTTCCCTCATTTTAAACCAGTTAAGTGCTGACCACACCTGCATTTTCTGGGTGGGAGGTGTCAATTCTACAATGACGGGACACACCTGTCACCCCTCCAAGTCTAACGAACACCTGACAACTGGAACACGAACAATGGGAAGACTCCTTCCTCTAACCCCCTTTCTGACACTAAGATAATTTAAGAGGAAAACAAAATTTAAAAAGAGCAGCATTCTCACTCTTAGCCAGTTAAGTTCAGACGACTTAAGAGTCCCTTTCGAGCCTTTACGGAGAGGTGACTGGGAACTCAAACAGAGCTGACCACGTGGGTCAGTCAGTGCAGAGGGATGGCCTGGCACTGCGCAGCCTGCACTGCGACAAACAAGAGCAGTTTTATGCTGAAACGCCCCATCTCATGTGCTTCACTGCGCCACCAATCACACCAGTTTTATTCAGGCCAAACAGGTAAGAGCAGCCTTGAAGAAAGCCAAGATCGTGCCCAATAAAACCTACAGTTTTCCCAAAGCGGGCACCTGGGCATCACATGGGCGAGCAGCCTGGGTCCTGAGGGGCAGTGTGCTGGGGTGGGTGCAGCGATGGTGGCCGGGGGGACGGATGAGGCTGGGGCAGGGTCATCCACCCGCAGGGCCCCAACCCTCTTCCGCGCTATCACCCTTGATAGTTAAAAGGAGCGGGTGGCTGTTGGTAACTGTGAAACTCGTGGTACTGTCACTAACAGCGATTTCTTTGCAAACGATCCCGAATTCACAGATGCAAAAGCAGCCTACAGTGTATGAGAAGTCACTGTTTGGGTCAAAACAGCTTGTTCAAAGAAAAAGCAAAAATAAATAAAAAAGAAACAAGACTAAACAACAAACCCTCAAACACCCCGGTCCAAATTAGGGCTCTATGCACTTGACCTGAGCACATCACCTGGCTTTCCCGTTCTCCACCCCCTGGGAACAGGGCGACACTGTGACCCATGGATCTTATGCCAACTGTCCCACCCTGCACGTGTCCTTGGCAACATTCACCCGACTACGTCCTGCTGTCTCCCCAGCAGCTGGTGGCTCTGTGTCCCCAGTGGCTGGTAGCCCTGTGTCTCCAACGGATGGTGGCCCTGTCTCCCTAGCGGTTGGTGGCACTGTCTCCCCAGTGGCTGGTGGCACTGCCTCCCCAGCGGACAGTGGCACTCTCTCTCCAGTGGCTGGTGGCTCTGCTTAGTGGCTGGTGGCACTGTCTCCCCAGCAGCTGGTGGCACTGTCCCCAGTGACTGGTGGCCCTGTCTCCCCAGCGGCTGGTGGCGCTGTCTCCCTAGCGATTGGTGGCTGTCTCCTTAGCAGCTGGCGGCACTGCCTCCCCAGTGGATGGTGGCACTGTCTCGCCAGCGGCTGGTGGCCCTGTCTCCCCAGCAGCTGGTGACACTGTCCCGTGACTGGTGGCCCTGTCTCCCCAGCGGCTGGTGGCGCTGTCTCCTTAGCAGTTGGTGGCTCTGCTTCAAGGCCAGGCTGGGACTCCATCCGGTGTGTCCTGCACACATGCAGCACAGGAGTGGGGACTGTGCCATGTCCCCACAAGCTGTGTGTGGGAGTCTCTGCAGCCCATTTCCTTTTCTGCTGTGCACACTGCCTGGGCCGTCACCTGATAAACAGTATTGGACCAAGGGGGCAAATCTGCGAGGCTGTGCAGTGTACGGCCCCTGAACTAAGGCAGGGCAGCCCTGCTTGCTGCTGCCCTGTCCCCACCAGTGCCTCTTGGTGGCTGTCATACTCGTTTGTTTTACCTGCTTGGCCACAGTCCACCTAATTGAAGGCACCCTCAGTGACAGGCACCACCAGGCCCATTACAAGACACTGTAAGGTCTGAAGTTGTACCCAGCTTCACAGATGTGAAGAACGTGAAAACATCCAGGCAGCAGAAGTGAGGCAACATGGTAATTTCATACTCTACCTAGAGCACCAAAAGGGAGTGGAGTATTGAACGATTAGGAAACAGCTCGATGCTCAGGGACTGAAGGCGAGGACCCTGAAAGGTCGGCCGCCTTGGCCAACTCAGCAAGTCAGGTGCAACCCTCCCGTGGACGCTGGCGGTCCGTGGCCCGCCCGCCTTCCAACCGCAGCCTGCGCTGTCACTGGGGTGGTGTCCTGAGTCCCCCCACATGCTATTCGGAACCTGTACAGTGGAAGGCAGCTGGCAGATTCAGAAAGAGTCCTGTTTGGATCTAAATCTGAACTTTTTCTTCAGTATCACTGCATTTTCTGAAGATAACATGACTTTTGCTTGGGAACATGAGGAATCCTGTTTTTAACACACGTACATAAAAAGAATTCCTACCATTACTAGTAACTTCCGTGAATCGAGAGGGCAGGTAACAGCTGGCTAGGCATTACTGGTGATTCGTTTACGGAAAGTATCGACAGTTAAAGAAACGGAATGTATACCCGCAGTGCTGTGATTCTAAACGGGTCTCGAAGTCGTCCATCTTCATCTTTCAAGTTATAACCTTCTGCTCTTTTATCCCGTTCACTTATTTTCCATAATTTAATAGTTTTATCTGAAAATAAAAACCTCATTCTCCGTATTAAAAGAAAAAGCACACCATGCACCACTATTAGCTGAGTATTGTACGAGAAAACCCTGCGGTTCTGCGTACATTAGCATTTCCAATTATGGGTGACCGTGTTCCTTACGCTAAGTGACGATACGGAAATGCAGGCCAAGCTGAGGGATGTGACACCAGGAGGCAGAGTGTGTGCAGATTTCACGTTTTCAACTCATCACTGGCTACCTTGCCAATAATTCCCCACCCCCCAAAGTTTAAAACAGAAATAACTTCTGCAATAGGTTAAAATAAGAAAGATCCTACACACAGAAAATTAACAATAAAACACTAAATCAAACAGCCAAGAAAAAAAACCAAAGCTCTTACCGTTTGTGGAGAGTAGAAACTGAGCAGCATTCTGCTGTGGTAACCACCTAATTTTATTAATTTTTTCCTCAATTTCCAGACTTTTCAAATAGTCAAACTCTGGTTCATGACTTTGAAAGGTACTGTACACATTATATTCTCCCCTAGAATGAGGACGGCTTTTATTCTGCAAAGAAACATGAAGCTGTTTTAATGAATCAAGCACAGTGCAAAGAAAATTTTAGTACTACCCATCTGAACATCAAATAACCACACACATTTTTCAAAGTTAAAAAATATCCTGTGCCAAAAAAAGTCAGACAGATGACTCAGCATTTATCAGCCTGGGAGAAAACAGGCAAGAAGGATGACCTCCCGCTTCTACCCCGGCCTAGGCACCTGCCCCAGCAGGGCCTGCTGCGCACCGCACGCCGGGCAGGGTTCCGGAACCCAGCCGGGCCCCTGGTGCACGTCCTGGCTCCGGCTGCGAGGTGAACTCGTCTGCCTGGGCTTGCAGACACGGCCTTGCCGGCCGAGTCCTCCTGGGTGCCCCGCGGGGGCACGCACTGCAGCACGGCCTGTGCTCAGGCCCGCCAGGCACGGGGCCTGCTAAACGGCACCACACAGCAGTTACGATAAAGGGGCCGCACGGGCAAATCCGACCGAGCAGTGTGAGAGAGGCGAGTGGCAGAGACACCCCCGTCAGAGATCTCTCATGCCCGTCTCTAACCAACACACAGACGTAGAAAAGCATGCTGGGGAAGGTGTACGCTGTCTAAAATAATGACCGACTCTGGGAGGTAGAGAGAAACTAGAGTAAGATCTGGAAGTAGCGTGAATGGGCGAGGGCACGACCAACACTTCGGGAAACCCAATGGGCGAAGGGTTTCCCTTTCCTTTCGTGAGACACCAAATCTCGGTGGTGGTTTCAGATGTATATTTATATTCATCTCTGGAATCTTCTGTATGTCCAAAACGACAATTTCTATAAAACGTTAAATATTACACCAGTAGAAATCAAGGAGACCAATCTTTTGTTAATTCTTCTCTATAACAAGTATCTAAAAATCTCACATTTTTAGGGATATAAATGTCTAACCACTATGTTGTACACCCAAAACTAATATATAGTATGTCAACTTTAATTGAAAAATAAATTTACAAATAACATCTTACATTTTTAATACTTTATTATGTGTATTAATAAACTGAACTAAAGAATGACCCTTATGTCCAGATACTTCTTCCTATTTCTGAATGAAGATCTCAAATTATGAGAAAACATTCCAGAAAGCTACCTGAATCTCTGCACTGCACCGGCTTTCTGTGTGCTGCATATTCCTGAAAATCAAGCACTCATCAGCAGGAATCTGCGAATCTTGATTCCACGACTTCCACGAGTGTGTTGTTAGTGGTCAGCGCTACGTAACCCACTCTCCCTCTTCACCACCCACCGCTCTGTAAAAGCATCCCACACCAACAGACACTCCTGCTGCACAAATGAGCAAAATGAAATGGGAGTAGTTAAGAAGAACCTGTCGAGTCAGTTGGAAGCCTTAAGACATTAACGGAGCAGGAGAAAGCAGCAGGCCATGAGCAAAAAGGGACATGCCCCCGTCCAACTGCAGCCTGCATTTCGGGGCCATTCTCTTAGAGAACTGGGGCCCTAAGCAGTGAGCTGGCCTCAGGCCCAGTCTTGGGAGAGGGGAGAACAGAAAAGGTGAGGAAGGGCCTCTGGGAGACATGGTTCTGACCAGGAGGGCAGACGCTGCGCTGCAGGGAACCTGATGGACACACGGAAAGGGCAGAAGGTGGGTGTCTGGTCTCGCTTTGGTGTGGAGCTCTCCCGCACCCAGATGGAGCAGCCCCACAGAAGGGCGCAGCGGCCGGGGGGTGTCCGTTCGTGGCGGGCCAGGGGGCGGAGCCGTGTCCAGCTCTGCTCGCCTGGACTTACACACGGGCTTCCCTGGACACAGAGAGGCTTTGCCCTAAGAAGGAGAAAAGCTCAAAATCACCACTCCCTGCCTGCTGCCTCCTGTGGGCTGCACAGCCAGAACCTCCCCACGGCCCCGACCCACCCGCACCCCACGCCGCCCGAGCCCTGTGCTTCATGGAGTCTAAAAGGCACGGTGCAGCGTGTGACCGAGAGCTGTGGCCACTTAGGTGGCAGCACTTTCATCCGAGTGGCACTGCAATCCCATCAACTGTGTCTTTGCTGACGGATGAAAATGTAGTAAGTTCATAGTTCTAGCCACACCGAAAAATTCAAATCCACAGTGAGGGCGACACAGAGAGCCCACCAAACAGTTTAAAAGCAGATGGGGCACACGGCTCTTTTGATGCTAAGCTACATACAGGGTGAAAAAAAAAAAAAAAAAGAAGATGGGGGAAATGTTGCCCGGGGCTTGTTACATCGCAGTTGGTCGGGTTTCTCACATTAGACAACGCAGTGGACCTGCTGCTACAGAAACCTGCTGCCTGTCCTACCGATGACGTAGTACATCATCGTTAGGACCCCGGATGGGACAGGGTCTCCAAGCTGCAAACCCCGACACATTCGTCAACAAGACGCTTGAATTTCATCAGCATCTATTTCATATTGGAAGCTGGTGGTTTTTAGTTTTAAACAATGATCCACAAAAACAAGAAAAAATTCAGTTTCGATAAAGACATCATTCAAATGGCAAACTTGAAGGAGCTAAAACGTAACTCTTAAAGGTAAGGAGCCATGACCCAGCAACCTGCTCCTCAAACACACCACCGTTCTGACTCGTGTGGACAAGGGCGAAGCACGCAGCTCTGTCTGGCAGCGCTGAGACGACCTCCCTCTGCACTGAGAACACAAAGTCCTCCACTGATCCAACGCCTGTGAAGGTTCAAGGTCAAGGAAGGTCAAGGATCACATACAGAGGGCGCCGAAAACGTGTACACGCAGTTTAAGAAAGGAAACCTGTATTAAATGTCATACTCAATATATACCAGTAACAAAAGATGAATGCAAGTCCCACTGGACTCCTTGTAAGAGGTGCTCAAAGTGGTTCCCATCAGCGTCCAGATGCTTCCGATGACGGCGAACCACTGCTGGAGCAACGCTGACCCAGGTGTCCACTTGGATACATTTTGTTGGCACCCCCGGTATAATGCTCACAAAAGAATCCTCACTGTCCCAAAAGAGAGAACTCGGATTTCAAAGCCAGACACGGACACAATGAAACTTACAGCTACAGCAGGTGCATTACAACAATGAGGCTGGAGACAGTTTCTGAAAGAAGCTTCTGTATGGTTAATGCGATCTGACTGCATCTAAATGAAATGAGGCTAGTGACGGGGAAGTGCTATGAGTGGCTGAACGATGTCGCTGGGGTTGTGTATTGTAATTACTGACCTCTTGTTCCCGCTGAAAAATAACAACTCTGCCGCCCTTGTCTCCTGTTGCAAGAAGATCTCCAGAGTAATTAAATTCAACAGTTGAGATGATGTCAGCTGTCAATAAAATACAGAAACAATTGACCAGATTATGATTTTGACAGGAGTCACGACCAACACCAAAAATGAATAAAAAGGATCCCGAGAGAGAAACACACGTAACCCTTTCTCCCTGGACAAAGCCTGCTCATGGCAAACGTGTAATTACCAAGCAGCCACTTAGTTCTGGAGCCCAGAGGCCACGAGCACATTGGCATTTCTGGGTTTTCCTCAAGTTATCCAAAGCCCGGTCCCGGGTGCACTGGGGCTTATCCAGACTGGGTTGTGTTGATATAAGGGTGTAGGGTGGACATTTAGGAAATTAATATTGAAAAGAAAAAAACTGGAGGAAAAAATTGGTCCTAATTTTATAACGCACGCCTAATGTTAACTCTGAAAATAAATCTGATTTTCATATAATTTAATAGAAATGTTTTCATATTCTCTGCAGTAACTCTTGTCGGCTTCTGTACAAAGTGACATCATAGACAGTACAAGCTCTATTCCTGTGTCTGCATAAAGTCACTGCCACTGACAATGACATCATGACCTAGTGAGACACCGCCGGTCAGACATCTGAGGCTCCTGACACCATCAATGCAAAAACCTTGGGCTTCAATTAGCTCATTCGGGGTAAAGGCCCCGAGTGCAAGGAACAGAGCCACGGGCTGGAAAGGCCTCAGGGGCCTCAGGGCTTCAGCAAGAGGGCACGGACCTGCATCCACGCCACGGACACAGAATCAAGAACTACGCCCATTGGACTCCAGCTGCCCGGGGAAGGACCACGGCATCGTGTGGTCTCCCAGCGGCCAGCGTGCATGTGTTCTGTGACCACCCAGACTCCACCTCAGTCAGTTGCCCCGACCATCTCATCGCAGCTGCTTGGAGGACGGACTGGTTCACTTCAAACCGTCCCGCTGCTGGGGCACCAGCTCAAAGGGCGTTTCCACCGGCCAATGAGAGCGAGCCCTGCACTGAAGCCAGAGCATCTCACACACACTCTGCCCGACGGATACCACACACGATGCCCGCACCAATCGGAAACGGCCCCCAATGCTGAAACTACCTGAAGAATCCCCCAGAGTGACAATAATTAATTCCTAAAGGTGTGCACAAACATTTAAATCAGGTAATTATTAATGTATGATTTCTTGTTGCACTGACTTATAAAAACACACTGAATTCTATTGCCTGGGATTTCATTTTTCTATTTTTTAAAAGTCTTCAGTTATACTTGGGAAAAGGGTTAGGCTTCTTGTTAGAAGTGTCACTTTTTAAATGAAATTACTCAAAATAACCTAATTTGCTTAAGTGAAACTGAAATATTCTGTAATGGACTAACAGAGACTAAATCTATGTCACTTATACCCAGGGGATGTGCCACGTTACATAATCAATGGCATTCCAGCTCTGTCGGTGATTTTCAAACTTCATTAAAATGGACTGAATCTTTTAGAAGAGAAACTCCCATGACTGCCAGTGGTGAGAAATTATTTTCATTAAGCTACGTAAATATACATAAACCAAAAATTAGTAATACTCTCTGTAGAGTTTAGAAGAGCTCTAAAATCAAAATAAATAGGCAAACTAAATACTAACAAAATTAAAAAACCAATAAAACTTAAATCACCAACATGAATTTCGTAAGATGACGATTACATTACAAAACCAGACTGGTGCTGAAAGCACACACACAATCCTGCCCGAGGGCACCAAAATGGGTGTTTTAAAACGATCAGCAGCGCATGACACCTCAAGCCTGCCCTTCTCTGTGGGAGCGGCAGGGCCTGCCTGGCACAGCTCAGACGGACACCCCCAGGCCTCTTCGCAGAGCCAGCACCCCAGCCAGGCGCACACCGCCCATGCGAGGCTCTGTCGTCGGCAGCATCTGGCTGACCAGAGCGTCCTGACGGAATGTCCGCCCCCTCCTCAGAAGCCAGGCAGTCTGCCCGGCACCCCTAGGAATCCACTGCAGACCCGTCAGTGTGATGGACCCGGGGAGGTACCCATCTCCTTTCCCTCTCGACACCCACTAAGGAGTCGGCAGGAGAGTGAAGAGGCACCGTCCACAAGGTAACAAGTGGGAGCAGGGGCCGGAGGAGTGGGGACCGACCAAGGGCCTCGGGGGCTGGGCATGGAGATGGCAGGAAATCTGTCTGTAGAACTGCGGGGTCCCCAGCGTGCCCCCATCCTGACAGCTGAGAGCACCAGCTACTCCCACGTCTTGTCTTCCATCGCTGACAGCAGGAGTGATGGTTCCCACCCCCCCAGGGTTCCTCTCGGAAATGATAACACCTGGGACAGAAGGCCTTGAGATGCAAACACATGGGCCCTTAAAGAAGCGACCAACCACAGGGAAGCCTCCAGGTGAGAAGCCCACCTGCTCACAGAAGTGCTTATCACTCCAAAGTGGCTCCATCTGGAACCTGAACCAAGAGCTCAGGATCAGAAAGAGAAAACCCCGAAACAAAGGAACTTGGAGGAAAGAGGGGCAGTGCATCAATAAAATTTCAAAGAAACAACAACAGACGTCCCCAAGGAGCTAATGCCTAGAACAATAATTACCAGTGTTGGCTGGGGGCTTGCTGGGTGCCAGGTGCCACGCTCAGCGTGCACAAACCCTGCATTAACCTGGCGGGCCTGCCAGCAGCTTATGAAGCGGGCTGGCAGGCACAGAGCGGAGGGCGCTGGGCAGGGTCTCCAGCTCGCTCACAGCGGCAGCTCCAAGCCGGCAGGTCATGGGGACAGGATGCTACGCCCTCCACTGGGGCCCCTAGAGGACCAGATGCTATGAGAAAGGACAAAACAACAAGAACCCTGTGAAATTCAAACAGTGTAACAATCAGGAAAGAAGAGAGGGAGGGTTGGGTCAGGCAGCCCATCACCCCGTCTCATCACATGTTCCACAAAGAGAACAGAGAAAAGGAAGGAGAAAATCAAAGGAATAAGACAGGAGTTTCCCAGAGCAGAAGCACAAGAGCCCCAAGCTGACAGGCCCAAGGAGCTCCACGCATGACTAATGAGCAGACTGGGCGGAGGTGTGGCCCTCCGAAGTCCAGAACACCAAGGGTGAAGGGTTTTCTTTGTTTCCGAAGAAAACAAAGGCATCAGACAGCATCACATAGGATGCGGGAAAATGGTGGACGGAATACCAACTGCCCTCAAGATTCTGAGAAAAAATAATTTTCAACCTATAATTCTATACCTAGTCAAATTTTCCATCAAGCTTGAGGGAGGAGTGAAGATGTCTTCAAACATGCCAAGAGCAAAAACAACAAAACCCCCTTTCTCAGGAAACCACTGGAAGATGCATTTGGCAAAATGAGAATAAACAAAAGAAAGAAAAATGGGGTATCTGACACCCCAACAATGGTGAAGAAAATCCCAAGACAGGAGCCAAGAGCCCTGGACAGAGCAGTCCCAGCCGGAGGAGACTGTGGCCAGAAGACATCCTGGGGGAGAAAGGGCTGAGGCTGACCTGCTGTTTGGGAAAAGTTACGGCAGATCTGACATCTGAAGTGTCTGACTTACAAATTAGCACTAAAGACACAGAGAACCCAGCATGTGAAAAAAATCCATCATTACCTCCAGGAAAAGTGAGAACTTGTATGAAAAAGAAAACGAGTGCTATAGTTCAGTACTGAACAATATTTACACAGGCAATAGCACACTGACTGACTGACCAAGACTCCTCTTTTGGCCAGGAGGGGTAAGTGCGGGTGGACGGATGATAGTGAAAAAGCGAAATCATCAGTTACCGTCACAGGAAGTCAGCGCTCACAGCTGACGTCAGGAAATCAGAAGCTGGCAGTGTGAGGCATTATGAGGGGCTGCTGGGGGGCTCCTGGCTGGGAGGGGGCAGGCGATAAGGAAAGAGGCCCTGGATGTCTGGCACCACCGCTGTGCTCTAAGGAAACAGGGACACAGAAATGTGGAGGGGCGGGGGAAGGGTGGGCGGGAGCGTGCAGGGAGTGGGCTTTACAGGCCGGAGACTAAGAAGTCCTGCCCATGTGCCCGTGGACACGCCGTAGTGGAGCTGATAAGGGGGGCGGATCAGTGGGGGGCTGATAAGGCAGGAGAAAGAAAGGGTTAGAAAACAGAAACGGATGCGGGTCCAGAGCACAAGTGGGGGGCCTGCTGGAAGCCAAGAGCAGGGGCACCCCTATTTGGGTGGATGTCAGGGGTGTGCCTGGTACAGCAGAGGCACGAGAAAAGCTGAATCTGCTAAGAGTGAAAAGAGGGGGTCCAGGCAATGTGGGGCAAGGTAAGAAGGACGTCTCCTCTGAAAGATACAGTGACCACAGTAGAGAAACGCAGGACTGTCTCACAGTGTCCACGCCCACGTGGGATCTGAGGTCAGCAAACACAGGCCTGCCCTGGGGTCATGCCCAATAGGCATGGCCCTGCCCGCCCGGGACTGACATTTCAGTTCATGAGAAAACCATAAATGAGACCATTGGCAGAGCTCCGGGAGCGCTGCGTTTGCAGGCAGCCATCAAGTGGCTCGGGTGTGGGCTCGGAGAGGTGGCCCGTCGGTGAGCCCAGGTTTGGGGTTTGCCGGGGGTGGGGGTATGCCGAGGAGGTGAAGAGTGAGCACGGGGCCACAGTGTTAGACCGGGAACCCAGCCCAGGGAGGGAAGACCAGGGGGAGGGCAGGGGTAAGATGGGCCAGAGGGAGGTGCAGTGGGGTAGGAGCCCAACTGAGTGCCAAGCACAGGAGACCTGAGACCTCAGACGGGGCACAGCGCGTGATGGCCTGGCCGTCGACGGTCACGCAGAGCCTCTGTGGGTCAGCCTTACGGAGACCCAGACACGCCCCACCGGGTGGGAGCCTAGAACCCTCAGAGTCACTGACACAGACGTGGGGCGCAGATCTGGAGGACGACCGGCTCTGGTGCAGGTCCTGGGGGAGCACGCAGGCTGTTGTCACATTCGCCCCGTACTCACCCAACTCTCAAGCTTTTCAAAACAAAACATACCAAGGTAACTACTTCATCTATTCCACTTCTGTTAACCTTGACTGCCACCGCCCTCCGTCCAAAGTGATCAACCGTGACCTGGCTCAATTATCGAGACAGCCTCCTCCGTGCCCTGTCACCTGCCCAAGGCCAGTCTCCACAAGCAGACGGAGGAATCTTTTTAAAGGCATAAATAACATTACACTCAACCACCACAATCCACTTTTCTATTCACCAAACAAGTAAAACACGGTACTTAGAACTTATCGGCCCAAATTACTGAGTCACTGTCAAAACAAAATGAATCCACACGGCATTAGATGGGAGCTAGTTTCCAGCAGTTTCCTTTTCTCCCTCCATCAGTTAGTTCAGGACGTGGAGGGTTATTTCAATGCCACCTCTTGGCCTGTGACCACAGTATGTTCCTGGTAGGAAGGTGGCTCCGCAGACGGAACAGCCGCCAGCAGGATTCGGGGGCCTGGAGCCCAGCGTGCTACGAGACCGCCGCCCCTTCCCTACATTCTGCACCTCACTACCGGGCCCTGCGTAGGAAACCGTCCCGAGAAATGGTCACAATTCAAACCAATCATCTGCTTCCCCTGTGGCTACCATCGAAGCTGATCCCAGGCCCACGAATATATGAAACGGTATGCACCGTCTTCAGCCCCGAGGGGAAGGTGGGTAACCCCCCACCACACGGCTGTGCAGGGCCACAGGGCCGTGAGCAGGGACTGTCACGCACCGCCTCTGGGAGAGAAGACTGGCAACGTCCACTACAGTTAAGGCCACACCAAGGACCCCGAAATCCCACTACAGACGCCCACGTGTACCACAAGCGCACGCACAGGATGTTCACAGCAGCACGTGTGCAAAAGAAACACTGCATGGCCCATGAGCAGCACGAAGGACCACAGCCGTGGGCTGTCCCGCCGCAGCGGAGTGAGCAGATGGCGGCTGCACACACGCGCACCAGCTCGGGAAGAAAATGCTCAGGGTTCTCGCAGTCGGACCCGTGTATACCAAGTTCCAGACCAGCGCATCTATCCGCGTCAGGACTGGGGCACAGACGCCCTTGGGGGCAGGAGGGCCCGACGGCTGCAAGGGGCTCTTCCTTGACAGTGCACTCAAGTGACCTCTGTGAGCACCGCTGAGCCCGCCCCGGGAAGTGCAGCCTGCGCATGCACGCTGTGCTTCCAGCCGCCCGCCCGCCCCGCCACCCCCATCACCGTTTCCTTCCATCCATCTCCTCCCGATTCCTACCCCTCTTGGCCCTGTGCTTTCCCCAATGCGACCCATCCACTCCAGCCTCACCACCTTCTGAAACCCTGCCTCCATCTTCTTGCTCTGAAATCGCCCACCCCCGAGCCCCCGAAGCCCTCTCCAATGGCGGTGGACACCCACTGACCCCGATGCCCACTGGATGCTCTCGCCCACCTCACACCAACATCTTCCTGTCCTCAATCTCCTCAGCGCCCCAGTCACCCACCTCACGTCCTGCCAGGGACTCTCCTTATTTCACTGAAAAACAGAAGTGCCCAGAACAGAGTGCCCACAAACTCCCACCACCAGCTACAGCGACATGCCCCCGCATCCCACGGTGAGGGGACAAGCCACTGCCTCTAGCTAGGACCAACTGAAGCAGTAGGTCCTGCCCCACTGGTCTCCTCATGGACTTGGCTCCGACCACTACCCCTCTCTCTGCAGCCACCCACTTCCTGCCCTGTATAGATCATCCCCACTTTCAGACAGAAATGCTGCCATGTCACCTTATAGAAGAGCGCTGTGCTGTCAAGGCACAGCACGGGCTCTGAACTCCCGGTCCCTCAGCCGTCTCCACTTCCTCCAGCCCTGTTTCCTGAACTCACTCCAAGGCGTGCTTTCCCCCTCCGCCCACCCTGGGCAGGTCCACCTACTCCAACAACAGGGCCTTTCCCACCGCCGCCACACCCACCGTTTCTCCTCCCATCTGCGAACCTGTAGGAGCTGTACCCAGGGTGTGGCCATTTCTCTCATGCTCACCAGCATGTGTCAGAGTGCCATGCACTTTGTAAGGACTCAAACGATGACACAGAACATTGATCTAGTGATAAGAGGCTTTTTGAAAATCAACAGTCAAACATCTGTAAGATTAGCTCACTAAACATTGTCAAATTACGGAGTAAGTACTGTCTACTTGCCAAGAACGAAGTCTAATGAGGACACCAGATAAACCATCCACTTATTATGGTCTACGATGACACAGCATCCCAGAATATTACATGTTTACATGAAAGAAAAAGTGGGAAACGTTCTAGCAGACACAAATAAATGTGCGTGTGTGTAAATGCAATGTATATACTGTCTTTACCAGCAGATCACCCAAGGCAAAAGCTCTCTGTTCAGAAAGCAGACACGAACTGATGGAAGTGAGTTACAAGCCTCCACCAAATACAGAAACTGGAAAACTCCTATAAGAGATTAACAAGAGACGTAGTAGGGTTCTAGACTAGAGACACTACAATCTGCAAGTACCCCAAACTGAGTTTCTCCAAAAATTATGACTAGATTGGATAAACTGTAACAAAACAGAAAAATCTGAGTATCATTTTCTAGTCAATAGCTAAAAAACATTATTGTACAATGGAAATGTCAGAATGGACAACTAAAACTTCATTTCTCTGTTACAAGAACAAACAATAATTTAATAAAAGGAAAATATACCATATCCTAGTAATATGAGGTTGACTTAACATGTGAAAATGAATCAAGGTAATACACCACGTAACAGAACTAAAGGATGAAAACCACAATTATCTCACACACAGACGAAGAAGCATCCGACAAAAATCCAACACCTTTTCAAGAGAAAAATACTCAACAAAACTAAAACTACAACGGGACTGCCTGAACTTGATAAAGGGCACCTACAAGAACACAGCAGCTCACATCACACTGAGGAAGATCAGGAAAAAGACTGGATGTTCGCCCTGACCGCTTCTAACAAACATTCCACTGGAGAGTCCATCCAGGGTAATCAGGCAAGGAAGAGAAATAAAAGGTATCCATCCAGGTTGACAAGGAATAAGTAAAATTATCTCTATTTGTAGATGATATGATCTTTTATGTAGAAAATCCTAAGGAATCCACAAAACACGATCAGAGCTAATACACAAGTTCTGTAAGGATGCAGGATATAAGATCAACACAAAAATGCAATTATACTTCTATACATTAGCAATAAACAACCTGAAAACGAAATTAAGGAAAAAATTCCATTTACAGTATCGTCAAAAAGAATAAAATACTTAGGAATAAATTTAACAAAAGGATTGCAAGATTTATAAACTGAAAACTGCAGAACATTGTCAAGAGAAACTAAAGAAAACCTAAATAAATAGACAGACACTTATTTCACTCATGGATTAGAAGACAATGCTAAGATGGTCATACCCCCAAATTGATCCTCAGAATCAAGGCACTATCCCCCCAAATCCCAGCAGTCTTTTTTTGGGGGTGCTGGTGGTGGCAAAAATCGACAGGCTAATTTTAAAATATACACAGGAATAAAAGGCACCAGAATAGCTAAGATAATTTTTAAAAAGAATAAAGTTGGAGGACTCACACTTCCGGATTTCAAAACTTAACTACGAAGCTTCAGTGATCCAGGCAGTGAGTGTGGCCTGTCCTGAAGAGACAGACCGACCGACCGACCAAGGAGCAGAACTCAGTCCATCCACAAAGATACCCTTACGTCTACGGTCAACTGATTTCCAACAGAGGTGTCAACAGACAAGTCAAAGGGAACGACGGCCAGAATTGTCAACAATGGTGCTGGGACAACTAAATATCCACATGCAAAAGAAAGATGCTGAACCTTTACCTAACACCATATACACAAAGTTCACTCAAAATGGATCAAAGACCTAACCAGAAGTGCTAAAGCTATAAAACTACTGGAAGAAAGCAGGAGTAAATCTGTGATACTGGATTAGGCAATGGTTTCTTAGATATGACACCAAAAGCGCAACGGACAAAAGCAAAAACCAGATAAACTGGACGTCATCAAAACAAAAAGTTACTGAGCATCTCAGGATACTATGCAGACAGTGAAGACAATGCACGGATGGGAGAAAGATTTTGCAAATCACATATCGGATAAGGGTCAAGTATCCAGAATACGTAAATAACAATTTATTAATAACAATAAAAAACAATTAAAAATGGGCAAAGGATAAAAGAAATGGGCAAAGGATCTGAACATTTTCCCAAAGAAGATATACAAACGTTGAATATGCACAGTGTGGACAAAAAAACGGGTTCTACAAAAAGGACCCTCAGCGGGTGATGTGATCGTCAATTCCTCTCTGGGCCGAGGTGGGTGGTCCCGTCCCAGGCCTCCAACCTCTTCAGTGAAAGGTGTGAAGCCAGCTCTGTCCCTGGTTCACATGCGTCTGGGTTCACACACCTTTGAAATACCGGAAGTAGCCCCCCTTGAAGGGTATTACCCCCCTCCAGAGAGCACAGAGTCTTAACTCCCCTGTAATCCACCCCGCCTGGCTTTCTCCGACCTTCACGTCATCTTCCTTATGTTCCCTCCTGAATTTCAAATGCGTAAAAGACGCTGCAGAACTCTCACTCTCTGGAACATCTGAGATCTGGCTCCCTGGCACAGTGTCAGTTTTGCTTAGATAAACTTCTATAAAAATTCTCTACAGGACTGGACGTTTCCTACGTCGACACCAGGGCAAGACGTTCACCATCAGTCACCCAGGAAGTAAAACCAAAGCACGGTGGGGCACCACTTCAGTTACTAGGTCGGCTAAAGCGACGGACGGGAACCGCCGGTGGGGCTGTGACAAGCCGTGGCCTCCACGGAAGGCGGTACAGGACCAAGCAATTCCACTCCCAGGTGTCAGGTACCCCAAAGGACTGAAAACACACGTCCACACAAAAACTTGTAAAAGGACATTCATAGCAGCCTTATTCTCAACAGCAGATGCTGGCAACAACCCACTTTCCACCACATGATGAACTTACACACAAATGTGGTGTGCGTCTGTATCTCCACACACTGGAACGTTACTTGGCCATAAAAAGGAATGAAGCACTGATCAATGCTGCGACATGTCTGAACCTTGAAAACATGCTAAGTGGAAGAAGCCAAATCATAAAAGGCCACATACTATATGATTTGCTTTATATGAAATGTTTAAATCTCAATAAAGCTGTTTTTCAAAAGTACAAGATAAAAATGATTGGATCAACTCATTAAAAGGGTCCTTATAACTTGTAACATTTCTCAATTATATTCTAAAAGTAGATGAAATTATTCCAAGATTTTTCTGAACAAAAAGCTGCTATGACATTTTCAGCAAAACACTACTTTTGATGCCCCTTTCCATTTAAACCTAAAGAGCCTTTGTTTTCTTCTTGGCTACTTTACTTCTTCCACGCCATGTGCGGAAGGAGATGAAGGCAGCACAGGGACATGCTGAATGTTTTGTTGTTGTTTCATCAGGAAAATTAGTGTTTACATCATTCCCTAACGAGAAGTCTTTAAGAGATTTCAGTAGACTTCATTCAAAACGTAGGAAACCACATCCAACCTGTTATTAAAGCCCAAAGGAGATTCAACCACTCTTCACGGAAAATCTGACTCATACACAACATTCCATGCTATTTCTGCACGCCATGCTGAAAAATGAGCCAGTTTTTATCCGAAAGGCCATCGAACTGTATATTCTAACCTTTCTCCCAAACATACTAAATGACTTGACTTACGGCGACTTGAACTGCACGCTGAATTCCGAACTTAGTAACTCTTTCGGTAAGAACTGTGAGCCCTGGCAGCCGTCTGCCAACATGAGTCAAAGCACTCGAACTGTTAAGTACAGGTCCACTGTTTAACATCTACGAGACTCTTCTGGAAATTAAAACGACACTGTCCAACAGAGCGACACTGGGCCCTAAAATGCTTCCAGCCCCACTGCCCTCAGGATAAAGATCAAATGCCCCCGCTGCTTTCTAGGGTCTGATCACCCAGGCCTTTTCCAGTTTCTCCAACTGGTCGTAATTCTTCCCGTTTCAAGCCTCCTCCATGGTTTACCCTCTGCCTGGACAGCTCCGCCCACCTCTCAGCGCTGTCCATGCCAGTCCGTCCTTCACACCAGAGCTCAGGGGTCCACTGCCCAGGGAGGCCCTTTGCCTCCTGGAGCCCTCATCACAAAGGCAATGAATGAACTCGTTAATTGCTTCTGTCTTAGGCCCACGTCTGTTTTGAGCAGTGCTTCTGCTCATGGTACCTTCTGTACCCGTACAATGGATGCACCAAGAAATGAAATAACGAGGGGCTCCCAGTTCATTTACTCCCTTGGGTCACTCACTATTTGTCAGGAAGCTTCTTCTTTCTGCTCCCTTCCTTGACATACGAGGGCTGACAATTAAGTCTGTGAACCCATCCTAGAAAAAGTGCTACACACCTCATTGCTGAATATCACTATGGTCACCTTCAAAGTACTTCCCTTGGGAAGCTACGCACTGATGCCAGCACCTAGTCCACCCTTCAAAGCAGTTCTGGAACTCTTTTTCTGGAATGGCCATCAGAGCTGTCGTCATATTACCCTTGATGTCCTGAATGCCATCAAAATATCTTCCTTTCAATGTTTCCTTTATCTTCGAGTAAAGAAAGAAGTCATTGGGGCCAGAGCAGGTGAGCAGGGAGGGTGTTCCAATACAGTTATTTGTTTACAGGCTAAAAACTCCCCTTGCTTTTGTGCATCGGTGAGCTCCTTCAGGACCATTTTTGCACACACCTTTCTCATGCCAAGATTTTCAGTTAAGATTTTCCTATTTCTCTATCGATGTTTACTTGGTCTGCTATGCTTCTCACAGTCAGCCAACAATTTTGACGCACAATTGGACGAATTTTTGCAATGTTTTCGTTAGTTCTGCTTGTTACTGGCTGCCCTGACCTCTCTTCATCAGTGGCACGTTCTCTCCCCTCAGAAAATCAAAATCATTTAATCCATTTGTACACTGCCGTTTTCTTCATGGCATTATCCCCATAAACTTGGACTAACATGTCCCTGATGTCACTTCCACTGTTGTCAAGTTTAACAAGAAATTTAATGTTTGTTCATTGCTCTAATTCAAGCTGACATTCTCACGACGACACACAAAAACACACAACAATGAATGCCACTCAGCAGGACACTGCCACACATCGACACGAACACAGCTGTGAGACACTGATACACCAAGGTTATGGAACCTTACCGGACTGTTGGTCTAGTGCTGCCAATGTGAGCTCATGGTGGCAAGTTCGTGAACCTAATTGTCAGACCTTGTAGCCAGACAACACACACAACCAGCCCCTGGTATTTCAGACTCAAACTAGCAAGAAGACAGTGACCAGAATTTCGTCATCTACATAACAAAGGTCATTAATTTGACAATTTTTTATTACCAGGGGGAGACTCTAGCTCTAAATTTGGAGAAATGCTCTTTAAACCTAGTCCATCATATTAGACAAACAAGGCACTAACGTTTCTCTCCTAAAATGTTATCTTTTATTATTAGCATGTTAGGAACACAGCGGCCGAGGAGTGACTTCCTTATACTAAATAAACACAGTTAAGTATACTTAAACACACACGAAAGAACTCACAGGTATTTCTAAGTTAGAGAAACCCTAGAATAGGTAAGATTATCAAGTAAGTGATAAATTCATCAGGTAAATGATAAAAAAAAGTCAGTGTTTTACCAAATTTGAAGCAAGCAATAATTACTCACCCCCAGTTTGTGATTATAGAAAAAAAATTGTAACAAGCCATTTTTGACCAGTAAGTTCACTCAGTGCATATAAGTAATTCAATTCCCAAACAGCTTTTCAGGAATATATTTATCATTTGAGAGTAAAAATTTATCAAGTACATTCAATGACTAAAAACAACATAAACAAAACAGTAGGTTAAAAACATATTAATTCCGTACTTCAAAAAATTCACATCTAATTCTGCCGTAAAATGGAACCAAATTCTAATACATTCAAGAGAATAAGAACACAAGCCACATACTGGGAGAAAATATCTGCAAAAGACACATCTGATAACAAATTGTTATCCAAAATATACAAAGGACTCTTAAAACTCAACAGTAAGAAAACAACCCAATTATAAAACGGGCAAGAGACTTTAACAGACATTTCCCTAAACGTTAAGACATACAGATGGCAAGTAAGCACGTGAAAAGATGCTCCTTATCTTGGGTCATCAGGGAAAATCGAATGAAAACTAGATCCCACTGCACACCTGTCAGAAGGGCCACAATCCAGACCACCGACCACACGTGCCGATGAGGACGTGGACCCCAGGAGCCCTCACTCACTGTGGGGGTGCAGAATGGCGCAGCCGCTCTGGGAGACAGTCTGGCAGTTTCTTATTAAACATTCTATTTACACGATTCTGCAATTGTGTTCCTTGGTAGTTACTGAAAGAAGTTAAAAACATGCGCACACCGATGTTTATAGCAGGTTTATTCATTAATTTTCGAAACTTGGAAGCAACCAAGACGTCCTTTAGATTATGGATTAACTGTGCTGCATCCAGACAGTGGAGTGTTATTCAGCTAAAAAGAAATCAGGTATGAAGTCACGGAAAGACATGGAGGAACCTTAAGGGCATATGACTAAGTGAAAAGCCTGTCTGAAAAGGCTACATACTGTGTCATTCCAACAACAGGACATTCTGGAAAAGACAGAACTAAGGAGACAGTAAAAGAACAGTGGTTGTAAGGGTAGGGAGGAGGGGGTCTGGGTGGAGGGAGCAGAGGATGTTTCGGGCAGTGAGACACTCTGTGTGAGGCTGTAATAATGGATACGTGTCATTACACATTGGTGCAAACCCAAGAGTGGACCCTAATATGATAGGTCTTGGTCATAATGGGACTTTGGGTGACAATGACGTGTCAATGCTGGTTGTCAGCAATGTACCACTCTGGTGGGGAATGCTGATTTGGGGGTGTGTGGGGCAGGGGATGTATGGGAAATCTTACTTTCCTCTCAATTTTGCTGTGAACCTAAAACTGCTATACAATTACTCCTTTTACCACTAAATTCTACTGCTTTTTAAAACAAACATTTAGTGAATTGAGAATGGTTAAAGTAACATTTCCCTCATTCTTTCATTTCCAAGCTGAGATCACTAAATACTTGAACTTAAGCTGGACTCTACGGCAGAGGAACTGACAACACTTTTGGGAAATACTGCTTCAGGGACTATCCGGTATTTCAGGTGACATCAACAATGGACAGACAGACACATCCTTTTCGGTATCATAAAGAAAGTCAAAATCTAAGTGTGACGCCTAACATGCAAGTGGACCATTAAGGAGAAAAGCAGCAGCAATGGGCTAAAGCAGACACGTTAACCACTGCTTGGTGGGAGGAGCCGTGAAAGGGAACTTGTGCATCGATTTGAACAAAACTTCCAAAGTGGGGCAAGCCTACATATGCTGATCTCACAAGTTGCCACTCGTGAGGGAATGGAAGAGTACAGGAAATGGAATTGGGGAGTTAAAAAAAAAAAAGAGGACTTCAATTTTCAATTGTAACCTTCACGTCTTAAAAAAATCTGAAACAAGACCAAATGTTGAGAACGTGGATGTGTATTATTATTGACATTAGGTTAATAATACGTGTATCTATTATGATTTTAAAAGCAACGTGTAGTTTATCAAAATGTGAAATGGCAAACAGTTCAGTCTTTAAAAAGTTTCTGCTATATGTAAGGTGTATCCAAAAAATCATGAAATCATGACATTTGTTTAGAACACGTAGGTGAACAGAAACCACGACAGAAACAAAGCTGGAAGCAGCCCCCTATGCTTAATGAAGTTACGTACGCTTATATATGTACTGACGCATGTAAAGCCCCCGTCAATAATAATTATTTGGCTGGGTTGTCATCTTGCTTTGTTTTAAGTCTAGTTATGATAGCAGTGTGTTTGTGATGGATGTGGTATTATGGATACCACTGTGTCATTCCAGAAACCCGGAGCAGAACACTTAAAACTCAGAAAAAATGCTTCAGGTACTTTCAAGCACAGCGAGTGGCGGCCTCCACAGCAGAGCAGGTGTCCCATGGAGCAGCAACGGAACCTCTCCTCTGTCGAGCTGTTAGAAAGCCAGTCTTTTCCTTTCTTTTCTTTTTTTTTTTTTAACGTTTTAAGTTATTTTTTAAGTGTGTTTTTCCAGGACCCATCAGCTCCAAGTCAAGTAGTTGTGGAGGGTGCAGCTCAGTGGCCCATGTGGGTATTGAACCGGCAACCTTGTTGTTAAGAGCTCGCACTCTAACCAACGGAGCTAACCGGCCGCCCTCAGTCTTTTCCTTTTCTTAACTGGCCGTTTTCTCCTCTTCATTACAAACAAAGCGCAACTTGGTGTGGAGCACTAAGACCGCCGTGCGCAGAATAAAAGCAGGTCCCTCCCCCAGGTAACGTCCAGACCCACCATTTCCTTGCACCACACTGCTACCCGGCATCACTGGTGGGACAGCACCTTGCCTTTTTCACCTAAGGTGTCACAGACGGCTTTCCGACAGGAGCAGACCCCCTTAGTACACAGCATGGGGTACCATGATGCATTTAATCTTGTCACCACTCCTGGGCATTTATGTTTCCCCAGATGTTTTGCTGTTGCAATGCCCAACTCTGTGAATACACCTCATGAAATGCTGGCATATTCCTGTAGGATTCCTCTGTGTGAGTGGCATCACGGGGTCCCAGCCCTTGCTTGAAGTTTGATAACTATAGGAGATGCCAGCTGCCCTTCAAAAATGACCAAGACACTATTTCCTCACCCCTTTAAAAATGAATGACACGCCTATGGATGTGGTTAAAAAGGAGGACTTATCATTTATTTTTTTCCACTCAAATTTTCCTAATTATTCCCAGGCCATCTGCTACCTCTGGGGCAAGTATGGGGAATCACTGAGAACTCACACTTTATTAAAACACTGCTTCCTAAGTGCCAGCACGGTGCTTCGTGTCGTGCAAGGTACAGAAAAAGAGAAGCACGTCCTATGTACCCACACGACTGCAATCCTGTTGTAGCTGTGGCTGCGTCATCTCCGGCGATGTAGATCAAACAGGCTGAAGTCTGTCCCACACTCTGGGTGAGTCTAATATCCTTACCGAGGTCTCCGTGGCTCCTCCAGAATCTCCCTTTCCTGGATGTCCTGTCTCTGGCTCTGAACCTGCTACTATTCCAGTTCAATCTGTGACTCCCTCTTCTCATGCCCTTACTGTCCTCTCCTCTGCCATTATTGACCCAAACACGCATCTCCGCTGTGTCTTCTTTTCCCACACAGCAGCACCACCACCAAAAAGCCGCCTGTAAAAGACACACGCATCGTGCACGTAACTGAACTCCGGGTACGAGAGCACATGACATGGGGCAAAAGAATTAAAATTCAAGATCAATAACACAAACATTCAAAGAGATTAATATTCATAACACATAAAGAGCTTTTACAATTTGATTTTCAAAAAGCTCCCAGTAGGAAAATTGACAAATGATAGGATCCAACAATTCACAGAAGAAACAATCAATAAAAAAACATCTCAATGGCATAACGGGTAAGGAAGTACAAATTCCCACGTTAGATTTGCCTTTAAAATACCTAAAACTAAAAAGACTGATATTCTCGGCACGAGTTGCGAAGAAATTGTTTTGGGGAAGGTGGGAGTTGGGCCATTCGCGGCCTCCAAATGTAACGCTGGGTGGCCTCTGAGCGTGGGGAACAGCACAGCTGGACACCACCACCGGGGCGAGTTAGTCAAGTCAAGGAGGTAATCCAACAGGAAGTGCTACGCAGCCCTCAAAAGGATCAAAGGTGCGCGGACGCAGAAGGCGGGGCCCGGAGGGCAGCACGGCTACTAGTTAAGTAGGGGCTCTGGACTCAGAACACTGGACTGACACCCTGACTGCAGCAGCCACCCGTTCTGTGGCTTTGGGCACGTGACCTAATCCAACCGAGAGTCAACTTATTTGTAAGATGAAGGCAACAGCGGCACTTCTACCTCAAGGGACTGTGACACAGCTTGGCAGAGCCTGGGGCACTGTGACACCTCGAGTTCCACACCAGCAATGTAGACAGGAAGTTGCAAAACAGTATTTACAGTACGATTCCCAGTTTGTAAGGAATAAAAGGCTACCGCTTATACACTCAATTTCAAAGTAAAAATAAATGCATAGGACGTGGTCTGTACCGAGTAGGTACCTCTGGGGAGGGCTCAGGAGAACAGTGGGGTGAAGGGGAATTTGCACTTTTACTCTGCATGCATATCATTAGATTTTCTTTGAACAATGAATGCTGTACGTTTGCATTTTGAAATAAAAACACTACAATCCAGTAAAGATGAGAAGGGACAGTTAACCTTGAAATCTGCCGTCCTGTTATTCCTACTGTTAAGAGAGCTTTAAAGCTGTACTTCTCAGCTTGGTCTGTGGACCCTGGCGGTCCCCAAGAACCTCTCAGAGGTCCACAGGTCAAAACCATTTTCATGATAATACCAACACACCATTTGCCACTTTCCCGGTGTTGTCACTTGCACAAATGAGCAAAAGCAATGGTGGTTCAATGTGCTGGTGCCTCAGCACAAATCCTGGCAGTGGCACTAACCACTACGGCTGTGTGTTGCTCACACCACACACACTCAAGGAAGAAAAAGCCAGTTTTACTCAGGAATGTCCTGATGAACTGTTAAACTCATTGATTTTCCTGAACCCCCACCCTTTATTACGAGTATCTTCAATATTCTTTGTGGAAAACGGGCACTATCCATTAAGCACGTCTGCACCCAAGTACAGTGACCGTCCCGAGGAAAAGCACGCACACAGTTGTTTGTGTTACAACCTCAACTAGCCACTTTTTCATGCAATGCCATTTTTATTTGAAAGAACAGCTGATCAACTATGGTTGTTCAGACATTGGTATCTGCCAGAAATTTTCTTAAAAATGAACGAAGAGAGCCTCTCACTTCACAGAAAACTGACAGTGTTTATTAACAATGATAAAAATCGAAGCTTTCAAGAGAAAATGAGGATTTTGGAAAACTTGGATCTATTACTATTACTTCGACAACTTCCCACTTTAAGACTTTTCTGATGAGACCAGTGGTGGTATTAACAAATGTGATTTTCTTTGACCCTGTATAATGAAATGTAACAACATTCAGAAGATCTGAATAACTCTGTACAAATATTTCCAAATGACCCAGATGTAATATTACCAAATCATGCACATGAGCAAGCGATCCATTCAAAATACAAGACAGAACTATGGATTTTAATGTAACGGGATCAAAAGTTCACAGATACAGTTTCAGGTTCCAAAGTAACTTAAAGAAACCATTGTCCTGTTTTGTTGTACTATTGAAGAGAATATCCACGACTATATGAAAAGACCATTAATCACTCCTTCCTTTCCTAACTACATATAAGTCTGATGCCAAATTTTCTTCATATATTTCAATAAAACTGCAACACAGTGAATGCAGAAGTGGATCTGAGAATTCAGCTGTATTCTACCAAGCCCTATCCTCAAGGGGTTTGCAGAATATAAAACAAAGCTACTGTCCTCACTAAATCTGTTTTTGTTTTTCACTGAAAATGTTAACATGTAATAATTTTAATGATATTTTAAGTTGTTCTGTTTTAATTGTGAATACAGTAAATATCGACACATACGAATATAACCCACACAAGCAAAAGCTCTCAGTCCTCCTGGAACCAAAGGCTCTGAGAACCACTGGTTTAGCACAGGGCTGGCAAATTCAAACGAGGGCACAGTCTGACCCCTGCTGCTCTGTTAAGTGGTACTGGCCCGCGGCCACACCCACACCTAGCGTGGGGTCCGTGGCTGCTTTCTTGCTACAAAGGCAGAGTTGAGTTCGGTAATTCCAAGAGACAGTCTGGTCTGCAAGTCTGAAATATTTAGTTTGGCCCTTTACAAGAAAAGGGTGCAGACCTCTGACTTAGAAAAGCCCCCATTTCCAGCCTTTATTATTGTAGTAACTTCCTACTTGGCATTTCCGCCTCCATTCTTACCCCATCACCATCCGTTCTCCAGGGGCCAGAGCGACCTTCCTAAACCACGTGAAGCTGCTGTCACTCCT
Source organism: Rhinolophus ferrumequinum (assembly GCF_004115265.2). Classification (NCBI taxonomy): domain Eukaryota; kingdom Metazoa; phylum Chordata; class Mammalia; order Chiroptera; family Rhinolophidae; genus Rhinolophus; species Rhinolophus ferrumequinum. The sequence goes on from NC_046299.1 coordinate 1,051,693, forward strand.
GCGTCCAGTCTTAAAGGCCGGTGAGTACAAGCGCTTTGAGCGCCATTCAGAGTCCTCAGCACAGGATCCAGCGCCCTCTGGACCCGCCCGCCCACCCCCGCCAAGTACTCTGGTGTCCCAGAAGGCACCATGCTCAGTCTCCACTCCAAGCCCCCTCCACCTGGAACATTCTTCTCCCCTTCCCTTCCTCCCTCTCCCTACACACATCCTCACTTCGCTCCCCCCACTTCCCACCCATCTGTGCACTGGGCACTTCTATCTCGTTTCCTGCACATGCCCTGGTGCGATGAGCCGTGTGTTTGTCAGTCTGTCTACACAGAAGGCTTCGGGAGGCAGGAACCGGGTCTCTCCATTCCAACACCTGCAGCAGCAGCCCTTCAGGACACTGTTGTGACCTTCTAGGATGAACTAAGTTGAAAGCTACTCCATACCCCCCTTCATTTTCTTCAGATGGTTCCCTGGAGAAACAGAGGAAGTGATGCTGCTCTGCAAGCCGTCACCTAAGACAGCAGCGCCCTAAGTTCTCAGGCGCCGGTCGGCCACAGCTTCCCCGCACTACCTGGAATCTTCCCACGGCTGTGTAAAGGTCACCGGCTAGGACCCTGGCTTCACGGATGAGCAAACAGAAGGCAAGTAACCTGTCACGTGACTACCAAGCTAGGAAGAAACGGAAATGGGATTGGTGCCAAATGTCTTTTCACATTCGGATTAACATCAGGTTGAAGATACAAGCCTAGCCCATGTGATAAAACGGAGGCACAACAGCAGGATGCAGCCAGATGCTAACCACCCCAGCACGCTGAGCCAAAGGGAAGGTCGGGCTCTAAGACAGGGTTCTGGATCAAGAGTGGCTGAGCATGAGTCACAAGGAAAGTGGGAGGTGAGATGGCTTTACCATGACGGGTAGGATGTGGAGGACAGACAGGAAAGAAAAAGAATATTCTAGGCTGGGAAAGGAGTATGAGCAAAATTGAAGGGATAGGAAGGATCACTGAATAATAATGGAAAAACCAAGAGTTCAGGCCCAATGGAAGGCATCTGGGCTGAGTGGAGAGACTGGGGAGAAGTCAGGGAAAAACAAGAGCTGCTCTTTTTATATTTACATATAACTATAACCAAACACGTGCAAGGACCCGAGAATGAACAGCGGAACCCAACAGCTGCAATACTTTACAGGTTACAAAAGCACTGCACATTGTTTGGTGCTAACAAAAGCTTCTGACGTCCCTTCTAGAAAAGCAGGCTGAGGTTCAGAAAGGGTCTTCAGACCTGATCAGTGGCAGAGACACGCCAAACCCAGAACCTCCCATGGGAACAGACTCTGAAAATCAAGGATGACGATTTAATGCTACCATAAATCTTGTAAACTTAATCTGATTATGTAACTAAGATCAGCCCAGTTTCTTGAACACGAAGCCTGATTTCAGAGACATTACAACGTACCTGTGCTCAGTAAGCATGTCGAATGCATTAACCTTAAGAAAATCACACATATCTGATTTCCTAAAGGCATAACATCCACATAAAACTCCTAAAGTACACTGTAAGAATGTTACTAGATCCTTTTCTTCTTTGATGGCTTTTCCCAGAAGATGCTTTCCTGAAGGCCTTTCTCAATGGTCTAAGTATATTAAGTAAATGGGAATTACACAGTGGAATGTAGACGTCAGATTGGGAATGATTCAAATACCCAGGCAATGTGTCCCACTGCAACTTAAAGAAAAAAAGGTCAATGGTAAATACTGAATGCTATTTTCTATACGCAGAAAAAAAATCAATCATCCTACTGTAAAAAATAGTGACTTCCGGTATGACTACCATATTTCACTGATTCTAAGGAGCACATTATCCCTCATTTTAACATCTTTGAAATCAGATGTATCTTCTATTCAATGAACAGTGATCTCCTGGTACTGATGTCCAACTGCCCTTCATTTTTGTTACCATTTGCCAACTTAAACGTTTCTTCCTTTCTTTCGTAATTATCTATGCAAACCCCTTTAGAAAGGCTGGCCCTACCAGATTACCCAGACATCCTTTCGTTTGGTTTAGTATCATTTCTTTAGAAAAAGATTGTCTAATTCAAAGCAATAGGTCAGATCATGGATTAAGAATTTGATTACAACCAAATCATCAAATAAAAAGCCAAGACACTTAAAACTCCAAGTTTCTCCAGAAAAGCAGTTCGTGTGCATAGACAGCAGAGCCAAAGCTCCCGGCCAGAATGCAGCTACAATCCCGCGGAGGTACCCTGGCAGGCGCGGCTTGCCTGACCGGCAGGTGTTTCCCCTACTCAGCGTCTCTGGGTACCTCTTCTTCCAATACTTGGAGAACTGCCGTTCTTGAGCCCTTGTGACTAATCTCACATCACTTTGAGAGGCTCTTCCTTTAAGGCATCTCATTTTCATTTGCTTTCAGGGGCAATTGCCTACAATTGCTGGTGGTGCGATCTCCTGGGCTTTAGAAGGAGCAATCCCAAGGCTGGGCTGTCACATCCCACAGGGGACGCTTCACATGGTCACACATGGTCACTGGAGCAGCAGAGCACGCATGGGCCCTGGAGCAGGTCGGCCTGGCTTCAAACCTTGGCTCTGCCAGACAGCGGCTGCTGACCAATCATCTGGCCTGTGTGCCTTGGTTTCTGCACCTAAAACTGGGAAGAACAATACACCATTCCTCCCTCCTGAGGTTGTGTGAGGATGGGACCGACAGACAAGGTAGCTGGGAGCAGCTCTGGAACATAACACTCAACACTGTGAGCTGTCACCACCTCTGGGCTGGGACCTCCACAAGGGGCGGGGGGTTGAGGGACCCGCCTTCAAGCCTGAGGTGCTCACACTGTTGAAGACAGACAAGCGAGGGTTATAGTATCGTGTGGCGTCTGCTAACAACATTCACCCAGGGCACTGCCCAAGGAAAGGGAGCGGGCTGGGTAATGGTGACATCACACGTGAAAAATCTGCACATTTAACAACTTCCAAAAAGTGATCACCGTTCAGAGCACAGGTTTTTGGAGGCACCACCTACCAAACAACTTCTCACTTCCACTGGAAGCGTCCCTGGGTGTTACGATTCTCACTCGCTCCCCTAGGCAAAAAAGCTCACCTAATGCACCTTCGGGGCCACCTATGGCCATAGCCAGCTTGCTGTATGGGAAGGAGAGTGAGGCATGTGAGCAGTGACTGTTACTCATGCATCGTGTCATCAGGACAATCACTCATTTCCTTCTGAGCCCAGCTCTGCACCTACTCGCAGGGAGATGGGAAAGCCCTGATGGTACCATGGCTGGTCTGACCCACGAGCAAAACCCTGTTCTTAAGAAGAAGAGAAACGGGCATCAAAGTTTACACAATACAACACTTTCTTCAGGAGTTGGGATTCAAGTGTCCCAACATGATTAGCTTTAAAAACCAAAGGAAATCAAAAACCTCCCTCCATTGTGCCCTCTCCTCATCCTTCAAAGTCAGGGGAGCCCACACCTCCTGAGACTCACTAGGTGCTGTCCTTACGTCACTGGAGGACCCCAGCTGATCATCTCAGCACTTTCTGATCACCCAAGGCAGGGTAAGCACACGGTCCAAGCTTACGGTGGGACTCCTCATGTAGAGCTCAGACCAGAACAAAACCTTCAAGAACACAATGCCTGACAAGCCTCCAATCTTAGCAAATAAACTTCCGGTCCAAACTTCCCTGAAATTACCCATCTCCTGTCATCGCTTCCCAACATTTCTTCATCAGGGTGTCTGGGCACAACCAGCTTCTTGACCATCTTCACTCTCGTTGCGTAACAATCACTAGCTGCTAACAATGACGTTTTCCTTTATCATCGACTTCTATTGGAACAACGCGATTCAAACGAACACAATTTGACAGAACAACATGACAAAGGATGAAGAGTTATAAATGTGTTACTCTGATGGATTACAGAGGCCAGATCATACATGGATTAAGACACAAGCCTCTGAGTACACACAACAATCAAAAACATGGGGGCTGTCACCACAAAACAAATCTCACAAAAAGATAACCTGAAATACCAAGCTTTTAGATGTATTCAAAATTCTACTAAAACTGCAAAAAAAATTCCTATCAGTTTTAATTCAGAGGACAAAACAGTTGTCAAGATTTTTTAAAGGACAGCCTATTTTCAAAGTGCAACACCCCACTTAAAATATGTCATTTTAGTTGCATTTAAATTTTAATTTATTCGGCTTGTAACTTCTTTAAAAAAAAGGGAAAGAAACCAGAAATTAAGGTAGACCTCAAGCCCTCTCCCCTCTCTACCCCTAAACAAACAGGTTTTGCTACTCTTGATAGAAATTTTGTGTAAACTGAACTGTCATTCACTTGGCATATATAAAATGAAAATATAAATAACTACATAAATAACTATAGAAGGAGCAGGATCAAATTACTCAGAGTATATAAAATCACCTAGTTTCACTCTCAAACATGCGTCGTCACAAATTTCTTGGAGCGCCCAGTTTACTTGCTTTACTAATGGGGCGCTGTCCTCGGGGCCAAGAATCTCCAGAAGTCACACTGCGGGTGAGCGTGAGCGGTGAAGGGCAAGGATGCAGAAGGTCATGGGAGGGGCCAAGGAGGAGGAAAGGGGACACGACACAGAGGGACCCGAGGCTGTCCGTTACTTGGGGGCAAAAAAGGTGCATTTGGTGTAAAGACAATGAATTTTATAAGAAGGTTACGGGTTCACAATGTTCGGGAAGATGGTTGAGCAACGAGAAGTCACGATGTGGCCGGAAGTAAACTTCTGGGTTTCTAAGAATCAGGGCTACCCGCGACCGTGTGTGCGGGAAAGAAGTGCGCTGCTTTACTTTAGGACAGGCAGCTTCCTGCCCACCACCCTAAATCCCGTGTACCTTGGCTCGTTTAGGGGCACGATTAAGGAAAGAACAACCGACTTCAAGTAACAGCGTAAGGTTCAAGAGTAAAACCTGCAGGAGGAACTTGAAAGAATTGATAATAAAATCCCAATCCTCTTTTTCAAGTCGAGGGAACCGAGGCCAATCAGCTTGCCCAAGACCCACAGGTGACTAGAGCGCCTGGGTGGGGACCTGAGGCCTCCCCGCTGCAGTTATCCCGATTTTGTTTCTCGAGGCCCGTTTCTGCAGCGATTTCCACAGTTCTGCCACACGCAGGAGGCAGCCACCTGCAGCGGAAAAGACCCAGAACCCAGCACCCCGTCCGAAAACCCCAGCTCCCAGCAGGCTCTGTGACCTTGGGCTCCTTCCAGACAGAGCCCGCGCTGGGCAGGCCCGCGGTCTCGGACCCGGACCCGGGCAGTTCCCCGGAGCGGCCACGAGACCAGGGTCCCCGAGGGCCGCGGGCGGGTGCGGGCAGGGGGCGCGGACGCGCGCGGCCTTACCTTCGGCCACGTCCTCGTCGATGGCCCCCTTGACCTGCGAGAAGCACCACTGCAAGTCATTGGCGCCCGCGGGGCAGCCGCCGCCTCCGGCTCCTGTGGACACACCCGGCGCGTCAGGCCGCGCGGACCCGCCCGTCCCCCTCCTCCGCCCCCGCCCCGCCCCGCGCGGACCCCACCTGCCATGGCCGGCCGCAGGCTGGCGGGCGCCGAGTCGGCGGCGGACGAAGGAGGCTGCCGCCGCGCAGCTGCCGCGCGAGCACCTTAACCCGGCTGCCGCCGCCAGCGCCGGGGAGGGATTTTTTTTCCCCTTTTCAAAATGGCGCCCAATGCCCGTCGCCCTGCTCAATGACGTCATTCCCCTCCGCCTCCGGGCGGGGAGCTCCCCTGCGCTGGGCTGGGTGGGGCGCGCGGCCGCGGGGTCTGCCGGGGGCTGCCGGGAGGCGCCAGTGCGTCTGCGCGGGCCGCCCCGGGCTTTGTCCCAGGCCCGGAACGTGGCGCGGCGGGGTGGCCAGGGTACGTCGCGGCCAGCGGGCGGCTGTGGGCCCGGGGCTGGCGCGCCTCTGAAGACCAGCGGCAGGACCACCGCTATTCGCCCGTCCACCTCGGGGGTCATGGGAGGGCTCGAGGCGGCCCCGCCCGCAGCTAGTGGAGCGCGGCCAATAGGAGCGCGGTCCTTCGACGGAGCAGCCAATGGAGAGCACGCTCTGAGGGGCCGCACCTGGAGCGCGCCGCGTCCGAGCGCGTCGGAGCGCGTCCTCGCACCTGGCGGGGCTGCAAAGCTCTCTCTTCGGTCCCAGTGTGAGCTCCGGGAAGTCTGTGTTCGACTTGGATGGCAGCCAGGAGAGACCAGGTGAGCGAGGAGGGAGGGCGGGCAGATGGGGACGAGGTCCAGGGGCGGAGCCCCGCAGGAGGCTGAAGAGGAGCCACCTGTGAGGTGGGCGCCTGGAGACGCGGGAGCGGGTGGAGCCCGTGAAGCCGGGAGGGGGTGGTCCGCTCTTAACCGCTGCGTGCGGAGCGCCGAGAGGGCCCACTGGTTGTCGCGAGCGGGGTGCCATTTCTGACCCGGAGGAGAGCAGTCCCGGAGTGGACGGTGCAAACCTGCGCTGAGAGCGTTTTAGAGAAAGTGACAGGACAGTTAGAGGCAGTGAGTCACGGCAACCCTTTGTTGTGAGGACGAGCAGAGAAATGGGCCGTAATCTTTTTTTTTTCTTGTTGATTTAGCCGGTCTGCTCCTGAGCTGTTGAAAACGTGAGTCAGACTCTCTTATATGCAATGGCTTTCATGTGTGTTTAAGATAAGTCTTTTGAAGATAATTAGTTTTAGTTTAGACTGTATTCTTTGGTTAATTAGCTACGATTAAATTAAAATTTAAAAACAAAAGTAGCACAAAAGTACCGTGTTTCCCTGAAAATAAGACCTAGCCGGACAATCAGCTTTAATGCGTCTTTTGGAGCAAAAATTAATATAAGACCAGGTCTTATATAAGATTATATACATTATATTATACTATATTACATAAGCCCGGGTCTTATATTAAAATAAGACCGGGTCTTATATTAATTTTTGCTCCAAAAGACGCATTAGAACTAATGGTCCGGATAGGTGTTATTTTGGGAGAAACATGGTAATATATGCCTGAAGACAGTGAGCTGCCTTCCTTTGTATCTTAAAACATACGCTGTTGTTCTTCCCTGAATAACTTAAAAAAATTTTTTTCTTTGATTTATTTAGATTTTGGTAACTAAATACCATTTAAAATACTAAATGTGGATTGTTTCCAAGTTCAGATTTAGTAGCTAGCTCTGAGTTATCACAGATGTACCCTCTTGATAAGGAGTGCCATCTTCCACTCGAACTAAACACACCAGATTTTAGGAAGTTGTTCATATGAGGGGAATCCTGGTCCGCCTTCCTATGGGTTACTCGCCTTGGCCTGGCCGACCCAAGGGAGCAGCCACAGGAAGCCCCAGTGTGTGTCCCACGGGCCATTCATTGGGCCATTCATCCTCATCGTGCGACGCCAGGTGCTGCACACACAGCTGTGTCATAGAGTGCAGTGGCTGCAATTGTGTCTTGGACAATTTTTTTTTTTTTGTAAATTTAAGATTTATTATTATTATTTTTTAGAGCAGCTTTAGATTTACAATAAAATTGAGAAGAAGGTACAGAGATTTCCCACACAGCCCTGCAAAGCCTCCTCCCTTATCAACATCACTCATCAGAATGGTACATATTTTACCAGGGATGAACCCACATGGACATGCCATAATTACCCAAAGTCCATAGTTTATGTTGAGGTTCACTCCTGGTGGTGCACATTCTATGGGTTTGCACAAATGTACACTGACACGTATCCATCATGATAGTGTCACACAGTATTTTCACGGCTTAAAAGGACTTTGTGCTGTGCCACGTCATCCCTGCCTCTCCCCAACCCTGGCAACCACCCATCTTATTATTTCCATGGTTTTACCTTTTCCAGAATGTCTTATAGTTGGCTTTTTTTCATTTGGTCATGGGCATTTAAGATTCCTCTGTATCTTTCCATGTCTTCATAAATAATTTCTTTTTATCACTGAATAATATTCCATTGTCTGTGAAGGTGAGCAGAGTTGGCCACCCCAAAATTTGCCACTTTGGGATGTTGATTATTTGAGGCTGGTTAGTTTTAAGAAACAGCAGACGTGGGAGAAGCTTTGAGAAGCAAGAAGTTCTGCTGAAGGGCATTCATTTGTGAGGGCAGTGTCCATCTGTCCGGCATCTCCATCACTGTGCCCAGCCTGCCTTCACCATCGATGGAGAAGGCGGGGACGCAAGTCTGCACGACAGCCTGACTCTTGTTTCTTGTGCTTTTCCTGACAGCCTGCCATAGCTGACTCTCCACCCCAGCATCTTCTGTCTGTAGCCGAAGGTGGTATTTAAGGTGATGGTTTCTGCCATTTTGGTGACTTACTCAGTGTTCCTGGGTCTCTCCCATGTGTACAGGAGGCAGACATGTTATTAAACGTTAGTTTGTTTCTCTCTGCTAATCTGTCTCGTGTTGATTTGATCATTCGTCCAGCCAGAAGAACCTTGAGGGTACAGGATAATTTTTCCTCCCCAACATCTGGATGCAGCACAGTTTGTTTATGCCTCACCTACTGAAGGACGTCTGGATTCCTTCCGAGTTCTGGTGATTGTGAATGAAGCTTTTCATAACCTGCTGCCGCCTTACTGCTGGAGTTCAACAAGGCATTGAACTTCATTCCATTTTTTCTCTTTGTTCCTGCCAAGAAGGGTTGGCTCCTTGAATTTTTCTTCAGATGATGAAGAAAGGGAAGGAAGGAAGGAAAAAAGAAAGGACTACGTTACATGACATGACTTGACAAAAGGGACTTGGCTGATGTAATTAAGATGACAGACTTTAACTGTGGGGAGATTAGCCGGGATTATCTGTGTGCCCAGCCTAATCTCATGAGCTTTCAGAAAAGCCTAGCACTTTCTCCAGCTGGACTAGAGAGATGCAGAGTGTGTGGGGGGCTTAGCCTGCTGTTGCCGGACAGACCACACGGAAAGCATGAGAAGGGATGCGGCAGCCTTTGGCAGCAAAGACTGTCCTTGGCTGAGCCAGCAAGAAAATGGGGCCTCAGTCCTGAGCGAACTGCAAGGAACTGAATTCAGGCACCAGCCTGGAAGGGCTTGGAAGTAGACTGGTTCCGGGAGCCTCCAGACAGGTGCACAGCCCACCGAGAGGTGCCATTTTCAGCCTGGACAGAGCCAGCGGAGCCCACCTCCGACCTCCAGGGCTGTGAGATGACAGATGTGTGTGGTCCCGAGCCATTAGCTGTGGTAATGTTGAGGGCAGCAAAAGAAAATGGATACAGTGTGTCTGGTGTGAAATAAACAGACTCGTGTCCACTCATTCGTCCAGCTGTTCTTTGCTGTGTGTGAGTCTAGGCACTTAAATCACTCTGATTCACAGTGACATGGCGATGTGGCAGCCGTGTACGAACAGCTGAGTGCCAGCTGCGCCTGTATTTAGGCAGAGGGGCACCTCCTGAGGACTGGCGGGCACAGCTCGAGGGGACATCTGTGCTCTCAGTGTCACGCGTGCTCTCCAAGAGTCTGGACTCCCCAAGCATGCTCCATGATCCTGGTTAATGCTCACGGAGCCCTACACCTTCACGCTGACATCCCATTTTAGGCGAGGAAACTGAGGCTGAGAATAACTCGCCCAAGGCTTCGCAGTCACGCAGACTTACAGCCCATTTAAGCTCAGTTGTAACCTCAAGGCCCAGGTATTAGGAAACAACGGGCAAGGACACCCCCGCGTCCTCCCTGGCATGGCTAAGCCGTGGGGAGAACCCCAGCACTTGCTCTGCCTGAACTATACCTGCCTTGCCAGAAATACACCGTCATCCATGGCCCGTGAGCTGAACCGCTCGTGCCCCTCCCAGGACTGGTCTGCGTGGGGTGGGAGGACGCCTGTGCCAGGCCTCCAGCTGCTGCTGGCTGATTCAGTTTTCCTGCGGTGCCCACTCAAGGAGGGACCTGAGCAATGCTGGAGAAATCGTTCCTGATTTCCCTGCCCAGAGACTTGTCCCTTCTGGACGTTTAGCAGCTGGCTGAGACTTGCTTCATGCCGATTTCTTAGTCCTTCCTTCCCCTTAGCTCCCGCTTTCAAGGATTCCAGTCTTCTCAGCCCTGTGCTCTATCACGCCCTCCGCCCTCCTGTGACCTTCCCTTCCCTGCAGCCCCCCAGTGGCTCACCAAGCTCTTGCACCCTCTGGCTTCTAAGCCTCCGTCAGAGCCCCACTCACAAGGAGGAACCCCACTCCTCAGAACTTTGGCATTCCCTTTGTATCAAGAACAAGAAATCCAGAATCCCCAACCACGTGGCCCCTGATACCACCGCCTGAAGGCAGGGGCCGGTAAGCGCCTGAGGTCTTTTCACACATAGACAGATGGTATCAGGTTTGAGGGGCGAAGCTTCATGCCTCCTTTCCTTCTCCCTCGAGCCTCTCCCACTGGGTGGGGGACCTCCTTTTCCCCAAGGGGCACTCTTTGCATAGAACCAGGGAACAAAATCTCAAACTCTGTCCAGTTCAAGATAGAAAGCCGAGGTGCAGGTGTTAAGAAAAAGGTGGGAGGCCACCCTCCGTCCACGTGTCTCTGTCTGGGCTGGGAAAGGAAGGGCCCACGACAGCCCAGCTAGAGTGGAGGGGCTGTCAGGAGGGGTCGTGAATGATCCCACAGGCAGCCCACGGGTAGGGACACTGCGGCACCCGTGGTCAGCTGAATGATGGCCCCTGAGGATGTCTGTGTCCTAATCCCCCAAACCAATGGTCATGTGACCTCATGTGGCAGCCCTAGAAGCTGAAAGAGGCAAGGAAACGGATTCCCCCCAGAGCAGTTCTCGCCATGCTCACAGCGCTCACTTGTCCATGAGAATGTGCCCTCTCCCTCCCCCAACATATACCCCGTTATCACTGCGATATCAGGTGCCGTATTCCCATTAGGTGCTGGACTCCTGATGGAGCAGGGACTGTCCTTTCCAGTGCATTTCGGCACAGACACAATGCTAGGAGGCTGCCTGGTCTTCCCAGTCCTGCGGGCCAAGCGTCTGACAGAATCTAGCACGTATTCACAAAAGCTCACAGCAAACCAGTAACAGATGCTTTTCTGCACCTGTGGATGTGATCATGTGATTCTTGAGCCTGTGGATGTGATGGATTGCATTGATCAATTTTCAAATATTGAACCAGCCTTTGTGGCTTAAAACAACACAAATGTATCATGTATCCTCTTAAACTCAGGAGATCAGTCCAAAATCAGTCTTACAGGGTGAAATCAAGGTGCAAGCAGGGCTGTTCCTTCTGGAAACTCCAGTGGTGGCCATGCCGGGCACACGGGCTGACCCTCGACTGCACAGCCTGGCTGCGGGGTCCATGCTGATCTTCCCCCAACGCCGTGGGCATTAGCTCCTGTGTTGGGAGGCACTTTCCCAGTGGATCCCCCACTGAGCCAGGAGGGTGGGTTGAACATGACCACTGTGCCCTGTGTTTTATCAAGTAAGTGTCAAGAACACAGATTAAAGGCCCAGAAGAGTGTTCTGGAAAAACAGGAATTTCGAGACTATTACCAACCCCGCGTGCCGATGGTGTTTTGCGAGTGTCACATGTTTGATAAACCCTGAACTTCCTGTCCAGACTGAGAGGATGAAGCATGTTTTCTACAAGCCCGCGGGGTGAGCCCTACACGTGGAGGATGGGAGGGGCCCCTGCCCAGCTGAGGGTTTCCGGTGGGCTGCCCGACGTGGCCTTGTTTCCCAGCTTGGTTAGTGGGTGTGGTGACCACAGGGAGAGCAGTGGGAGCCTTTCATGTCCCTCTGGGACTGAACTGTCATTTTACTCATCACAGCTCGCGTGATTCCAATAGATTATATCGTCCTTTGTGTTTTTGTAACGTCCTGTTGAAGGAAAAATGAATACATTTCAGTGTTACAGATTTATCTATGGTGGAGTACTTTGCGATGTCAAAGCTTCTGTGTGGCCCCAAGGGATCATACCACGCTTCTATCTGTCAGCTTCCCCACTGGTGGGCGTGGCGGGCAGCTGCCTCCCTCTGCTCTTCACTGACAGTTTTCAGTGTCTCTTTGGCAAACGCCTTTGGGCAATGATGGCGCAGTTTCTGGCTCTTTCTTTCTCATTCCTCAGGACCCTTCTTCCCCTCTCCTCTTATACCTACTCTCCTCCAATTTTAGCTCTGGGCTCAGCTCAGTGCGGTCCGCTGGGTGTGGGGACAGGAGGGGGTGTGTGTGGAGCTGTGGCTGTGAGCCCAACCCAGCTTGCACAGCAGCAGCTGCCTGGAGCCTGAAGATGTCCTAGCAGCCGTGGTCGTGGGTCCAGTGACCGTGATCCTTCTAACACTGTATGGGAGGCTCTCCAGTCGGTCCCCCAGCATGATTCAGAAAATCAGAGCATGTCACATTTCATCCAAACAGGGCCAGGTCTGGCAAAACCCCCTGGGCTCAGACTTCCCTCTTGTGATCCTGCACAGAAATACCGGGGCTTCTCTGACCTTTGCATTCGGAGCAGGAGAGCGCAGTTGTGGGCCTGCAGGTGGCCAAAGCCACATCTCTGCGTCCCTTACGGCCCGGGTGGCAAGAAATCTGCACATGCCTCTGGGGAAAACCTTTCTTCCTGAATGCCGTGCTGCCCGCACCTGTGCTTTCCTCTGCAGTTTGGAACATTGTCAGAGATTTGGTAGTTTCCATGTTTTAATCAGGTGTTTAAAAGTGAGGAAAACACTTGCTCATTTTAAGTGTTTTTTTTTTTCTTTAGAGAAATAATTCACAGATGGGGATAACTTCATCTCAAAAATAAAGAATACTAGCTTCATGATATTTACAGTATGGTTTTGTTCTATAAATTACAACAATTAAGGCAGATGTGCAGTAGTTTAGGACCGCACATCCGCAGAAGGATCCGAGTGCAAGGCTTGCCGTGCAGACTCCTGTAATGTTCCCTTACTGGAAGCCAATGTGGATTTAAATTGTGTGCAATAAATGTCAGATATCCCCTCATTTATCTCAGTAACTCAGAAATTCTCTCTGTTGAGGAAAGATCTTTGTACTTCAAAGGCTCCTTGACAGTGCGCCCTCATCTCCAGTGGGAGACTGGCAGTGTGACTGATCTGGTGACAGACGCAGAGGAGAGAGCCGCCCCCGCCCCGGCCGCCCCGCCCCGGTCCCCGCCCCTGCCGGGGAAGGCGATTTGTCTTTTGTCTTGTGGGTCAGCGCATCTGCCTTCTGGTGGCAAACCGAATTCATGGCCCTGTCCTATCAGCGCTTGCTTTCTTCCTGGGGCGACAGTCCGGGCAGACACACCATCACAAGGGTTCTCACCCACAACGTGAGCTGTACATTTAAGGGGCCTGCAGTGGGTCTCAGGGTGACACATTCAAACAGTCGGAGTTCTAGAATCAACTGAAAATACCAAATGCAAGATTGTGCCCTCCCACCTGACCAAGGCGGACCGGGTCCAGTTCACAGACGCTTTGCTTCTGAGCTAGAAAACAAGTCCTGGTGTGTGGTTGTAAACTTGGGGTGCAGACACCGCTACAGGCTCCAGGGAATTTCTCTAAAATGGGTGTGCCATTGGGTGAATGCATACCTCAGACGACCCCCATTTTGGGAGTCTGGTGACTGACTGCTCATCCCTGAGCCGGTGCTGGTGTCACACGTCCCTCCGAGGGGCACGGGCCAGGTCCCAAGTTCCTCAATCCCTCCCCCCTTTTTCATCCTGGGTGGGTGGAACCCCGTGGCAGCCCTGCCGGCTACAAGGAAAGATAAGCGAAGCTCTGAAAACTGTCACTCATCTAAATGTGATCTGTTTCCATTTGGGAACTTTAGAGCCGGGAATCATGTTCCCCGCCCTTCCCTGTCACAATGGGCACAACGACGGTGGACGGTGGCTGGCCCCTTTCCTCGGCAGCCTGCTGCCCTCTGCTGGCCGAGTTGGGGGAAGCAGAAGGGCACTGCTCGGACAGGTGCGGGGTGGGTCAAGGGAGGGGATGGTCACTTCTGCGAGGGGTGTGAAATCTCGTAGGTGGACGGACACATGCCCCATGCACCCGGGGCCGGTCAGCACCCTGGGTCAGAATCGGGACCAGCCATCCTCGCCTTCTGAGCTTTGGCCTGTGAGCCCATCAGCTCCTCCCTGCTCTGCCAGGAGGCTCTGGTGCCCTGGCCCTCCCTGCACACCAGGGAGCAGCTGCATCCTCCTCACTTCTCGTGACTCTTTAGATGGAAGTTTTCTAAATAATCCTCTTCCTCAAGACATCTGTCCAGGTTCTGCACTGCATTTAGAAGAAACGTAGCAAAGAAACGGGCTGACATCCAGAAGGAGTGAAAACCAATTTAGAACCTTCACTCAGCCTCTGGGGGAGCGCCAAGGAGGAACTGCATGCACACTGCCAGCCAGCGCCCCGGGAGTCTTTGTCTCCCCAGGAAGCACAGCGCCTCCTTTCCAAACTCCACCCAAACTCTCAGCTCCCTGGTGGCTGCAGTCTCCTTGGCCACCTGTGTCCGCATCTGTCACTTTCTCCTCAGAGCGAATCCTTTGTTGTGCCTACTGTGGTAAACCGATAACACTCCCAGAGGTGTGTCCAGGTCCTAAGTCCTGGCACCTGGGAATGTGACCTGTTTGGACTGAGAGTCTTTGCAGATGTGATTAAATTAAAGATCTTGAATGAGATCATCCCGCATTACCCGAGTGGGCCTTGAATGCCATCACAGGTGTCCTTAGAGGCAGCAGGAGATGGACACAGAGGGGGGAAGACGTGTGAAGATGGAGGTGGAGACCGAGTGATGCCAGGAGCCAGGAGCACCAGCAGCCGCTGAAGCTGACGACACAAGGGTGGTCCCCTCCAGCCTCTGGAGGGCGCGTGCCCTGCTGACACCTTCACACTGTGTCAGTGGCCTCCAGAACTGTGAGAGAGGAAACGTCCATTGTTTTAAGCCCCAAGTTTGTGGTAACTTGTTAGGGCAGCCCCAGGAAACTAATGCACCAAATGATATAATTTCTCTGGGCTTCTTAATATATTTTGGATACCTGTCCTTTACCAAATGTGTCTTTTGCAGATATTTTCTCCCAATCTGTGCCTTGTCTTTTTATTCTCTTAGTTTCGTTTGTTGTTTTTTGTTTTCCCCACAGAGCAGAAGTTTTTAAATTCCAGAAAAGTCCAAATCACACACTTTTCTTTCATGTTGTGCTTTTGGTGCTGTATCTAGATCCAGCTGCAAAGCCAAGGTCATCTAGACTTTCTCCTTTGTTATCTTGCAGGAGTTTTATAGTGTGCACTTGATAATGTGGTGCATTTTGAGTTCATTCTGTGAAGGCTGTGAGATCTGTCTAGACGCACTTTTCTGCATGGGGATGTCCACTTGTTCTGACAGCATTTGGGGAAGAGACTATCCTTTCCTCGTTGAGCTGCCTTTGCTCCTGTGTCAAAGGGCAGCCAGCTCCGTTCACCAGGGTCCATTTCTGGGCTCTCTGTTCTGTTCTGTAGACCTATTTGACTATTCTTTCGGCAACACCACCCTCTCTTGATTACTGTAGCTGTATAGGAAGTCTGGAAGTGGGTGTATCAGCCCTCCCACTTTGTTCTCAGTCAGTCTTGTGTTTGGACGTCTTATGCCCCTTCACCTCAGCCCCCCACCGTTTGATTTTTCAATTACAGCTAACATTCAACATTATTTTATATTAATTTCAGGTATACAGCATAGTGGTTAGACATTTGTGTAATTTAAGATTATACAGGGGGATAAATATAATCCCCCTGACTAGTACCCACCTGGCACTATATATAGTTATTGCCATATAATCGACTACATCGCTGATCCTTTACTGTGTTTGTTTCTATGTATTAGGTAGATCGGCTATGTCTCCTGGTCTTGGCCGGGTGGCCTTATATAGTAGGTGCCCTGTGGGGCCCTGGCACAATTTCCCTGTTCACTTGCACCAGGTGCTTCTGGAGTGTCCCTTGTGTGGGTTGTGTGTGCCCTCCTGTTATAGTTGAGCCTTGATTGCTATTGGTACATCAGTGGGTAGGATTGACCCTCTGGCTGATTGGCTGTGGGGTTTGGCCACATCCACAGCTTATGGGCTGCAGTGCCCGGGGCTTACCCCATGGAGCAGGACTCACCCTAGTGGGCTTTCATGCCTGTTGAAAACGCCCTTTGTGTGTGCCACTTGTGGGGCTAATTAGGTGGTGCTCTGCTGTGGTCTGAAGCCAGCCTCCAAGTATGTTGGTTTTGTAGTCACTACAGTGGTAAGAACTATGGTCACCAGGTAATGTAGACTCTGGTTTGGTGCCAGTGCTGAGCCTGGAGCTACTCAGCAAAAGTCTCTGAGCCCATCGAGGACTCCAATAGTTTTCCAGAAAAGAATGCATGTTGGCTGGGCTGGCTGCTTGCAGAGAAAATGCCTCAGGCATTGGGGGGGTTGGGTGGGGTGGGGTCCTAGTGAGTCAGCAGGGTGGAGCTCACCAGACCAATCAGATTCAGATTTGGCCGTAAGCATAGGGAGCGGGCTTAACACAGGAAAGATGGTGCCCGCCTGCCATCCCCTTCCTAGGGAAAATGGCAACTGCCTTTCAGGCCTCCACTTGAGACCACACACCTATGCCAGCCCTCCTGGAGGCCTCCAATGCACCCCAAGTCACCATCCCTCTGCTGGAGCTCAAGGTGAGTGCCTGTGAGCGAGTGAGTCTGTGTGTGATCCCTTTTTAAGAGGATGTCTGGATTTCCTACCACATTTTGTCTCACCCAGATAGTCAGAATCCCCACTGTTTTTCACAGCCAGATGTTGTGGGGGCTCCTCTTCCTGGCGTCAGTACTCCTGTCTGGGGAGGCTGGTATGGGGGGCTGGGTCCCTCGCTCCTCTGGGGGGAACCCCCACAGCTGAGATACCCCTCCCGGTCTCAACCACTACACTCAGGTATGGGGCCAGCCTGTTTCGTGTCTCCACCCCTCTTACCAGTCTTGACGTGGCTTCTTTACATCTTTAGTTATAAAACTTCTGTTCAGCCAGCTTCAGATGCTTCTCCAGGTTGATTATTCTATAATTTAGTTGTAATTTTGATGTATTCATAGAAGGACGCAGACCCAGTGTTTATCTACTCCACCATCGTGGATCCCTATACTATTCTGGGTTTTTTGTCTCTCCTTATAAACCTTATAATCAGTTTGTTAATGTCCACAAAATAACTAGCTGGGATTCTGACTGGGGTTGCCTTGACTCTATAGATAAAGTAATCGGGAAGAACTGCCATCTTGACAATATTGAGTCTTCCTCTCCACGGACGTGGACTGTCTCTAATTATTGAGATGTCTGATTTCGTTCAGAGTTTTGTAGTGTTCCTCATATAGCGCTTGTATATATTTTGTTAGATTTATACATAAGCGTTTTCATTTTTTGGGTGCCAAGGTAAATGGGATTGTGTTTTCAATCTGAAAACCCATTTATTCATTGCTGTGTGCAGGAAAGCAAACGCCTTTGTGTATTGCCCTTGTATCCTGTGACTTCGCTGTAATTGCTTATTACTTCCAGGAGGTTTTTGTCAGGTCTTTCAGATTCCCTCCACAGATAATCATGACCACCTGTGAACAAAGACCGTTTTGTTTCTTCACACTCAGTGTTTGTTTCCTTGGCGTGTTGCGTTAGCTGGGACTTCAGTACGATGCTAAGTGCGAGTGATGAGGGGGCACATGCTGCCTTGTTCCTGCCTTAGGGCAGCTGCTAGGTTCTCACCGTCGCGTACGATGCCAGCGGAGGACCCTGGCTGGTGTTCTGTATCAGGCTGGGGGAAGTTCCCCTCTAGTAAACATTTGCTAAGTTACTGTTAGAAGTTCCCCCGTTTAAATCGATTTAGAAGTTATTTTCCAGATTTAATGGTGGGGGCATATTGTAGGAGCCCGGCCCAGAATTGGCCTCCCTGGGGCCCAGGACCCCTACTCCTGGGGGCCAGAAGGGGAGCCGTGCTTCCCCAGCCAGCCTTCATTTCCTGGGCCCCATCACTGACCGTGGAGCTCAGGGGGGGCAGCATCATTGACCAAGGTCCCAAGGGGGGCCCCCTCAGAGCCTCTGCTGAAGGCTTTGTGCTGAGGCCTGTCACTGCCGGGATGGACGAGGCTGCTGGCCGTGGAAAGTGACCGCGGGGCCTGGGGTCGGGCCTCTGCTGCTGTCTCCCAGCCTGTGGTCAGTCCTGATGCCACGTTGGGGTTCCCTGGTGAGTATAGTGGGGCCTCTGGATGAAAGAGCCCTAACTCGACCTTGGTCCCAGGGTAGAAGCCCCCTTAGGCTGGGGGTGACTGTCCTCTCTGCCCCAGAGCACAGACCTGGAGGATTGGGGTGGGTCCTGCCATCAGCCTGCATGTGGCCACTGCAGCAGCCCTGTGGGAGAGACAGCCTGACGTCTGTCATCAGGCTGCGTCTGTCCCGGGAGAAGCAAATCATGCAGAAACAGGCGGCAGGCTCTGTCCTCCTCAAGGCAGTAGGGGGCCATGTTTCCCTAAGACCTGCTTGGAAGGTGCAGTGTGATCCCCTCAATCTCCATTATATCCTTCTGGGGAGTGAGGAGGGGGGCTAAACATCCTTTTGGGGGGCCGTGTAAACCCACCCTATGACACACTCAGAAGGCAGACTCCCTGACTGGCGGCTTTTGCATTTTTGTCAGTTCCAAGGGTAAGAAAACCCCACTCACCGCTGAGCCCCCTTCACCCTTGAAACCCAATGTGGAGAGACGCCCCACACTCACGGAGTGATGGATGGGGTGGGATTCCCGAGCAGAAAGCAGGGTGCTCCCCGGAGGTTGTCTGCTGACCACCTGCTCCCCACCGGGGGCACTCCCAGCGGGGTGGGGGTGTGTGTGCTGGGAGGGGGTGAGGATTGCCCAGGCCTTCAAGAAAATAAGACACCGTGTCAAAGCAGGAACTCAAAGGGTGAGTGGAAACAGGTCATGAGAGACACTTGCCACACGGTGGCGCTCTTGGGCCTCATGATAAGGGACTGGGATGGGAGCCAGTTGCCTCTAGTCTGTCCAAAGTAACCTGACGTTTTGTTGGACTTTTGCTTCATTTGTTTTGCTAATTTGTTGCAAAACAACAAGAGGAAATCTTGAATGAGATTAGTGTTGTTAAAGTTTATCAGGACTCTCAGGTTATGTTTTCCTAGATTGTCTCACCCCCTCCATCTGCTCATCTTCCTTTCCATCTCTGTGTTGGTCATCTTTTCACTTTTACTGTTTCAGAGATGATGAAACGGAGGGACTTGCCTTCCCTCCTTTGAAAGGAGAAAACCCCCAAAAGCCCACTTCTCATGCGTCTCCTGGGCACTAGGTCTTCCCGCTGGGGTGGCCACTGGGGAACGCAGTCCCCGCCTGTGAAGGAGACCCTGTTGGAACAGTCCCTCGGCGTCTCATTTTCACGGAGGGTCAGTTTTCATGGAGCTCTGGGAAGAGGGTGTCAGGAAACTGTCACTGGTGAGTCTCCAAAGGTCTGTGATGAGAAGTTTCGAGCAGTTTGTCAGTATTCGTGTTACAATCAGGTCTGACAAACAGAGAAATGAGTTGGCTGTGTGGGGACAGAGTCGCGGACAGCAGTTTCCGAGTTTCCAGGCTCGACCTCACGTGGCAAGATGCTGGCTCGGGGAGTAGGTGGCCATGAGCTGTTCCTGGTTAGCCATTGGCCACTAATATAACTGCCGTGGCTACGCTGGCAAGGGTGTTGGTTGGCAGAGAAGTGGACGCCGGATTGCAGACCGTGTGGCTCCTGCTTCCTGTGTCTCCAACCCAGCCACCAGCAAGAATATAGTAGTGTGACTCCCCTATCCATGGCTCCGTGGGTGTTCCTTTTTGGCCTCACCATGTCCTGCATTGTAGTGTGGGAATGGGACCAGAGACCCCGCATGACAGTCCAGTCATGCGTGCGATTGCAGCCAGGTGCTGGCCACCTCCTCCATCGTCCACATGGGTCCCTTGGTCCTGCAGCATTGCCAGAGCAGTGCCGGGCAGGGGTCGTGGCGTGGGCAGAATGTCCCCATGAGCCAGGAGCCCCAGCGATGGCCCTGGGACACCACTGCTTGCCAGAACCACCAGCCCACCTTTTTCTAGGAAACAGTGCATTTGGTTCACCTTTCATTGACATTCCCAGTGCTCCGAGGGGAACGAAGCCATTTTCCAGCACCGAGGAAACTGGACAGGGGTAGCCAAGATGACATGCTTCCTTTTGGGGAGGCGGGTGTTGGGTTGTTGAGGTCCTGTAGCAGCCCCTCCGCTTCCACCTGGCGGAGGAGGCCGAGGCTCTGAGATCAACCGCCCCTGCGCTGGGCCTGGCTCCTTGTCCTCTTCGCCAGGGCACAGGGCGGGACTTTGGGCGCCTTCCCGGAAGAAGCTGCAGCTCTCAGGGCGTCCTCTCAGCCAGGCCCCGGGACCAGGCGTGGAGGGCGTCCCAGGCGCAACCCGCCGCTGAGCCCACCCGTTGCAAGGCCTGTCTCTGGGTGCTCTGTCACCTCGCAGACCCCGTTCCTTGCGTCCGGCACCCGTGTTTGCTCAGGATGAAGGTCCCGGCTTGGCTCGCCGAGTTGGCCTCCTGGACACAAGCCACTCTGGTCTGTCCTCCCTGTGCCCACTGCCCGTGAGCTGCGAGGGGCCCGCGGGCCTGCATGTCCCCTTCTGGTTAGTAAGAGTAGACGTCACGCTCTGGGAAGAGCCCCACGACTAGCCCTCCTAGTGACGCAGACAAAACCGCAGTGGGGGAAGGGGACCCCGAGGCTTCCCCGCTGCCCCTGGGTCCTGTGGCAGCAGGATCCTCTGCATGAAGGTCAGACTCTGGACCCCTTTCCTCAAGACGCTCAGCATTTGGGAGCTTCTCTGCTGCTTTGGGGGGGTCCCCGTTTGCATCCCCACACAGAAGGACCAGGGCCATCAGAGGGTCCTGGGGGAACAGGCTGGTCCTGGCCGGGAGGTGCCACGGGTGCCTTGCAGGATGGCTGATGCTCAGTGCAGATTAGGAAAGCCCCGACTGGGCACCTGGGCCCTTGGGCATGGAGGGCTCTGTGGGCGGAGTGCTGCTGGCGACTGGAGGCGCTAGCCCAGCCCCTTAGGTTCCCCAGGGTTCAGTTTGAGGGTGGGGGTTATCAGGCCATGGCATGGAATACCTTCCTGGGAAGAGATTCCTGGGCAACTACATGCAAAAGCCAAGCGACTGTCATTCCATCCCATGACAAAGCACACCGTCTGTTTTCTTCCAGTCCGTGAGCAGCTCGAGGCCAGGTGGACCTCTGCCGCTCCACGGCCCGGTGGTGAATGCAGGACCTGAAGTGGCCCTCACCTGGGAGCCCGGAGCCCGAAGTCTCCCCTACGCTTGGTGTGCAGTGGACGAGAAAGTGTGCGCAGGCCAGGAGCAGGCCCCGCGAGGACCCTGGGCTAGTGTCTGTGCTGTGGAGTGGGTGACATCCGGCCGGGTCATCAGTCAGCCCAGCTGACGTCGTCTCGTTAAACCTGCCTGTGGGGAGTGTCAGAATCTGCACTGACAGAGGGAGTGGCCTGTGTTGTGAGCACCTGAGACCCGCGAGTGCCTGCTGGTCTCGCCAGACTCCCTGTGACGCGGACTGTTTTGAGGAGCGTGAAGCGATAACTCATTACAGTTTACTACCTTGCTCTAACATCTCTCCATTAGCTGACGTTCTAAGTGCACACATTCAAATAGCTTTTGGAAATTTCTATCACTAGACCCGAGGATTTATTTCTCTTTCATTTGGAGCTCATTTTGTGTTCCACATTTTATCACTTGTCATTTTAGCCCAATATATCAAGGTCAAGGAGAAAAGAATTGAGTTGGAAACACGAGACTCAATAAATAATAAAAATAACAAATGAGTAGTTTGCGTGCGTTTGCAGGACACCGCAGACTTCAGTGCTGGCTGGGCAAGGTGCCCTGTCACCGTCACTAATGGGCTTAGGGGACACATGATTTTGCACGCAGGCAGCGGGGCTGGGCCCAGGGCCGTGGGGGAGGTGACGGTAGCACCTTTGTGGCGGTGGCAGAGCGCTGAGGGAGTGAAGCTCCCTGAGACTGGTCGCTGCCTTGCCCTGGCCTCGGTTGTCGGGAAGGAAAACTGTCCCGGGCCGTGACCAGCTGTGTGGCAGCGCTCAGTCCCCGCTTCCAGGCTGCATGTGCCCCCGTCCCAGGTGTCCCAGGGCCCGTGGTGCACCCAGAGAGAAAGCCACGCTTTGTCCTGGAGCCCTGTTAGGTGCCCTGGGGATCCCCAAGCAGTGTTCTTCCCATGGAGTGGCGGGCACGGTGCCTCTCCTGCCCCAGCACGGGCCGTCGCAGGTGATGGTGCGCAGGTGTGTCCTGTAATTAAATATGCACTAAAACGCGCATCAGCTGTGACGTACCAAGTATTTGTTAGATTAGCCACAGTTCATTTTCCCTGAACAGACTAAGGGCCAGTGCTGATTTATTTAGTCTGTTCAACATAACTGCAAAGTAAGCTCTTAAATACACCTTAGTAACACTTTTATTATTATTTTAAATAACTTTTAATTTTTCAATTACAGGTGACACACAATGTTATATTAGGCTCAGGTGTTCAGCACAGTGGTTAGACATTTATATACCTTACAAAGTGATCCCCCGATAAGCCTAGTACCCATCTGACACCATACATAGTTATTACAGTATCATTGACTATATTCCTTATGCTATGCCCTACCTCCCCATGACTACTGTGTAACTACCAGTTTGTACGTCTTAATCCCTTCCCCTTTTTCATCCATCCCCCACCCCCCTCCCATCTGGCAACCATCAAATGTTCTCTGTATCTATGAGTTTGTTTCTGTTTTGTTTGTTTATTTTGTTCTTTAGATTCCAATATAAGTGAAATCACACTGCATCTGTCTTTCTCTGTCTGACTTACTCTGCTCAGCACAACACCCTCCAGGTCCATCCATGCTGCCCAGATGGCAAGAACCCATTCCCTTCCATGGCCGAGCAATGTTCCATTGTATACATGTACCACCTCCTCTTTATCCATTCTTCCATCGACAGACACCCAGGCCACCTCCACATCTTGGCCATTGTAAACAATGCTGCAATGAACATATGGATGCACACGTCCCCTCAAAGTAGTGTTTTGGGTTTCTTTGGATAAATACCAGGAAGTGAGATTACTGGTTCCTTCTTTGTCTCTTGTTATAGTTTTTGTTTTAAAGTCTATTTTGTCTGGTACTCCGAATTTTTTTTTTTTTTAATTTCAAATCTCATGAAATAACTTTTCCATCCCTTTACTTTCTGTCTGCCTGTGTCTTTCAATCTGAAATGAGTCTCCTGTAGGCAGCATATATAAGTGTCTTATTTTCTTATTCATTCAGCCCTCCTATGTCTTCTGAGTTGAGCATTTAATCCATTTACATTGAAAGCAATTGTTGATAGGTATGTAGTTATTGCCATTTTATTATTCATATTTTTTATTTTTCTATCTTAAAGAAGTTCCTCTGGCATTTCTTATAATACTTGTTTGGTGGTGATGAACTCCTTTAGCTTTTTCTTGTCTGGGAAGTTCTTTATCTGTCCTTTGATTTTAAATGATAGCTTTGCTGGGTAGAGGAGTCTTGGTTTTAGGTCCTTGCTTTACATCACTTTGAATATTTCCACCCAATCCCTTCTGGCCTGCAGAGTTTCTGTTGAGAAATCAGCTGAGAGTCTTATGGGAATTCCTTTGTAGGTAACTAACTGCTTTTCTTTTGCTCCTTTTAAGATTCTCTCCTTGTTTTAACCTTTGCCATTTTAGTTATGATGTGTCTTGTTGTCGGCCTCTTTGGGTTCATCTTGTTTGGGACCCTGCGCTTCCTGGGCTTGTATGTCTGTTTCCTTCCACAAGTTAGGAAAGTTTTCTGTCGTTATTTATTCAAGTAGGTTTTCAGTCCCTTGCTGTCTCTCTTCTCCTTCTGGTACCCCTGTGATGAGAATGTTGTTAACACTTCAGTTGTCCCAGAGGCCCCTTAAACTATACTCAGTTTTTTTGGATTCTTTTTTCTTTTTGCTGTTCTCATTGCGTGTTTTCTGCTACCTTTTCTCCCAAATCGCTGATTCAATCCTCTGCTTCATCTAATCTACTGTTGATTCCCTCTAATGTATTCTTCATATCCATTATTGTAGGCTTTATTTCTGACTGGTTCTGTTTCATGGTTTCCATCTCCATTTTTATGCTTTCTATCTCTCTGTTGAAGTTCTCCCCGAGATCACTGAGCTTCCTCATAACCAGTGTTTTGGACTCTGCATCTGGTACATCACTTGTCTCCATTTTGTCTAGTTCTTTTTCTGGAGCTTTGTTCTGTTCTTTCGTTTGGGACATGTTTCTTTGTCTCTCCATTTTGGCTGCCTCCCTGTGTTTGTTTCTATGTATGAGGTAGGGCTGCTATGCCTCCTGGCTGGGTACAGAGATGCTTCAACACCCTCAGGTAAAGACCTGTTCAGACTTTGTGTAAAAGGGCAGAGCTGGGCCCGTCTTAGGCCTCGAGGCTCTGGGTCCATTCTGTGACATTAAGGGACGTGGGATCTGCTGAGTCATACAGCAGAAGCTCTCACAGGGTCTATGTTGCCGTGATCTCAAATGAGGTGGGTCACAATGATAGGACAGTTTGACTATAATCAAGTTAAAATTGTAGTTAATATTGTTAGCACATAAACAACATCCATGCTCTCCTGAGCTCAGCTTGTGAAATGCTTTCTTGAGGCTGAAGAGGGTTTGGGCACGGAGGATGACGACCCATGTCTGCAGGTGGCATCTCTTCTGCTGACCCAGGCAGCGCCCCGTACAGCCTCATGAACCCATGTATTTGTCCCTTCAAACAAGTCCTGCTGCTATCTGTTCAGGCTTCACCTAAGCGTGGTTAGGGGACCCACCTTCAACTTTTTCTTCAGTACATTTTATTTTTATTTTTACTTTTTTTTTGTGGTAAAATATACAGAACATAAAATTGACCATTTTAACTATTTTCAAGTGTGCAGATCAGGGGCAATGAGTGCATTCACAGGTGTGTGGCCATCACCTGTGTATTTTACCAGAACTTTCCATCTTCCCAAACTGGCACTCTGTCCCATTAAACACAAGCTCCTCACTGCCCTCCCCCAGCCCCGGCACCCACTGTCCTGCTTTCTGTCGCTATGGATTTGACTACTCTAGGGACGTCACATAAGTGGAATCACACAGTATTTGTCCTTCGGTGACTGGCTATTTCATTCATCATAATGTCCTCCAGGTCCATCCATGTTATAGCAGGTGTCAGAATGTCCTTCCTTTAAAGGCTGAATAATATTATATTTTGTTGACAATAGGCCACATTTTGCTTATCGACTCCTTCATTTTGGACACTTGGGTTCTTTCTACCTTTTGGCTGTTGTGAATAGTGCTGCATGTACTTAGGTGTACAATACCTGTCCAGGCCCTGCTTTCAGTTCTTTTGGATAAATACCCAGAAGTGGGAGTGCTGGATCGTACAGTAGTTCTGTGTTGGAGAGTTTTAGGAACAGACATACTGGTCTCCACAGCAGCTGTGTCGTTTTCCATCCCCTTCACAGTGCACGACGGGCTGATCTCTCCACACCCCGTCAACGCTTATTTCCCCTCCCTCGCTCTCTGTCTCTTTATCTCTCTTTTCGATAGTCGCCATTCTAAAGTGTGAGGTGGTATCGCTTTGTGGTTTTGATTTGTGTTTCTCTAATGATCAGTGATGTTGAAGAGTTTTTCATGTGCTTGTTGGTCATCTGTCTATCTTTTTTGGAGAAATGTGTGTTTGAGCCTTTTGGTCATTTTTAAATTGGTTTGTATATTTCGTTTTGGCGTTGACCCACCGTAAACTTCAAACCCACTTTGAAACCTACGTGTGTAGTGCTTGCACCCACGAGAACTCGGCAGCATTTCTAATTTAAGTCAGCAGCTATGAGGGCTGTGTGAGAACAGACCTCTGTGGAATGTGTTTGGATGTTCACCCACAGGTGAGCCTAACGAGGTGGCCTCGCCCAGTTCCAAAGAGGAAACCAGGAGAAGGGCCTCCTCTTCGTGTCCGGCCCCAAACTTCAGGGTAAGAATTTAGCGAAGAGACTGCTAGTCATCAGTGTCCTTTTGCTGCAGGGAGCATTGAATCCCAACCTCATTATTTGTAAAAGTGAATTTCTTCCCCCTGAAAGTTGCAAGCTCTTAATAATTGGTGTTCGAGGCACAGTCTGTGCACGCCACGTGGGTGATTGGGTGACGTCCGCGTAATCAGCGGGCACCGGCCTCAGAAACACTGCCAGAGTGGGGGTGCCTCGGGCTGGCGGCATGATGAACATGGGGACACTGAAGTGAGTGATCCTGGGCCATTATTTCGTCAGGGGACAGACGGAGCTACTAACAGCTCCAGGAATAGCGCTTAATGAGAGAAAAGGCAAGAATTCATGCAAAGGTCAGCAAACTGGCGTGGAGTCGCTGGGGTTTTAATGAGTCCTGGTGTCCTGATCTGCTCCGCTCGGAAGCGCTTTGCAATTATAGAATATGGGTAGTTAATTTGATAAGGAATAATAATAATAGACCCGACATTTGTTTAGTTCTCAGCAATTTATAAAACCCTCTCCCATCCCCTCCATTTGACCCTTCCCAGTGCCCGGGGCTGGGTGCCAGAGGCCAGCCTGGCCCAGGAGGGCCTACCTAGGGCCTGGAGCCTGAGGGCCGGAGTCAGGACTCAGCCCCGGTCAGCCCCCATCTCCTCACTCACCCCCCACGCCCCCAGTGGCCACCGCCAGCCCCCGTCTCCCCCAGGCCCAGTGTGATGTGCAGGTAATGAAGCCGCGTTGAGCTAACTCGTGCTTTTGCTCAAGACCACCCCAAGGGACACCCCAGCGACACCCCAGGGTCACTCCCAGGGCCATCCCCAGGGCCATCCCAGGGTCACCCACAGGGCCATCCCAGGGTCACCCACAGGGCCATCCCAGGGCCACCCCCAGGGCCACCCCAGGGTCACCCCCAGGGCCATCCTCAGGGCCACTCCCAGGGCCACCCCCAGGGCCACCCTCAGGGCCACCCCCAGTACCACCCTCAGGCCGGCCCCCAGGGCCACCGCAGGGCCACACCAGGGCCACCCCCAGGGCCACCCCCAGGGCCATCCCCAGGGCCACCCTCAGGGCCACCCCCAGGGCCACCGCAGGGCCACACCAGGGCCACCCCCACGGCTGCCCCCAGTGACAGGCAGAAGCATGGCCTCTTCTCAGGCCTGCACCACTCGGTGACTTGCAAGTGGCTTTGGATGTAACTGGAGGCGTTTCCGTGTCCCTTTCAGGATTCAGCAGGATTCAGAAACGGCCTGGGGCTGGCTGAGGGCCTGCTCGGCCAGAGGGGTCCGTCACTTGGGGTCTAGGTACAGCAACAGCCTCCCCTCAGAGGTCCGTGTGGCTGTTAGGTCCGTGGTCCACCCTGAGCAGCCAGCCCAACGCTGGCCCAAGGCCCAGCGTGGGCGTCACTCCAGCCAGGCAGCATCTGCGCACACAAGCTTTTCATGGAGATTTTGTGGGGCCAAAGCTTCACGGCAGTCAGCTGAAGCCCTAGGAGTTTGGTAGGGCTGTGTTTAGCTTTGTAAGAGCCCGTGCAGCTGTCTCCAAAGTGGCCGCCCCTCCTGCATCCGCAGCAGGGAGTGAGAGTCCCGCTGGTCTGCACTCATCAGCACTTAGTGGGTCTGTGTGTTGCGGCCTCGTTGTTCACAGGTGTGCAGTGGTGTCTCGCTGCTGTGTTGCTGGGGGTCTCCTGCTTACAAGTGATCTTAGCCTCTTTCCTGTGCTTATTTGCCGTCGTCTAGGTGTCTCTTCAGATCTTTTCCCGGTTTTCAAATGGGTTTGTTTGATACCATATTGTTGAATTTTAAGTGTTTCTTTGGATATTTTGGATACAAACCCTTTATGTGTTTTGCAAATACTTTCCCCCGTCTGTGAAGTCTTTTTTCATTCTCTTTACAACATCTTTCACAGAGAAGAAAATTTGAAATTTAATAAGGTCCACAGTATCTTTTTTTTAAAATGGATCATACTCTTAGTGTTGTGTCTAAAAACTCATCTCCAAACTCAAGGTCATGTAGACTTTTTATGGTTTCCTCTAGAAGTTTTATAGTTAGGCATATCACGTTTAGATCTATGAACGATTTTGATTAATTCTATTTTACTGAGATGTGATTCCGTATCTTAAAATTCATTCTTTTAAAGTGGACAATGCAGTGGTCTTTAATATATTCACAAGTTGTGGAACAGTCACCACTCCCCAATCCCAGAACATTTTCATTACCCCCAAAAAAGGCCTGTGCCTGTGAGAAGTCATTTATTTTGAGCGTGTGTGTGCACGTGTGTGTGAGACAGAAAAAGAGAAAGAGAGAGAGAGAGACACACACAGAGACAGAGAGAGATACACAGAGACAGAGAGAGAGACAGAGAGGTATAAGATCTGTGTGTAGGTTCTTTGCTTTCTTTGCACGTGGTCATGCAGTTGTTCCATTTGTTGAAAAGACTATCATTTCTTTGAACTGCCGTTGCACCTTTGTTAAAAGTCGCTCGACTCTTCATGAGGGTCCGTGTGATCTCTGTCCTGTCCCATGAATTGCTCGTCCTTTCTCTGGCCAATACCATGACTGCTGCAGCTTTAGAACAGCTCCTGCAATTGGGTAGGGTGAGCCCTTCAAGGGAATCCTCCCTCACAATAGCTTTTTCTAGGTCTTTTGTCTTTCCATATACACTTTAGAATCAGTTTCTCAGCAGCTCCAAAATGGCTTTGGCGTAGCCCTGAACCTAAAGATCAAGCTGGGAAGAACCGATGCCTTACCAACAATTTTATAACCCTTGAGCGGAGTTTCTCCTCATTTATTTAGAGCTTTGTGGTTTTTTTTTTTTTGCTGGTGTTTTCTCATGATTTTCTTTACAGGTCCTGTAACAGTTTCTTACGTAAGTATATACCCAAGTACTTTAGTTTTTGGAGCCACTGTAAACTGTATTGTTTTTAAGATTTCCAAGTCTAGTTGTTCACTGCTGGTATATAGGGAAGTAATTGGCTTTCGTCGTCCTTTCTCTGTAGAAGTGTGTGTTCAGCTGTTGTTGGATGCAGCACTGCACAGATGTCATTTCTGTCCACTTGGCTGACGGTGCTTTGAGTGCAGCTGTGTCTCAGCCTGCGGGACTGGTCCATCACTGAGCAGAGTGAAGTCTGCAGCTCCAGTGCTGAGTCTCCTTACCTCTCCCTTCACTTCTGTCTCGTGTGTGACGGCGCCTGCTGTTAGGTGCATGCACGTTTAGGGTTGTTACGTCTGCTGAAGGCTGATGTCTGTGTCATTATGGGATGCCCGTCTTGCTCCCTGATAACTTTTCTTGCTCTGAAGCCTAAAATCAGTACAGCCAACCTAGCTTTCTTTTGATCAGTACTCCCTGGTATACCTTTTCCACCCCTTTACTCTGAACCTATCCTAGTCTTTATATTTAAAGTGGGTTTTTTGTAGTCAGCTTACTTACAGTTGGGTCTTGTTTTTTAAAAATTCAGTCTGACAATCTCCACTTTTAATTGCTATATTTAGACCATTCAGTTTAAAGTGATTATTGATATTGTTGAATTAATAACTACCATGTTTGTAACTGTCTTCTATTTCTTGCATTTTTTCTTTGTTTCTTTTTTCTCCCTTTTTCTTCCTTCTCTGGTTTTAATTGAGTATTTTATATGATTCTGTTTTGTCTCCTCTTTTAGCATATCAACCATCCTTCTTTTAAAGACATTTGTAGTGTCTTTAAAAAGGGTTTACAGTGTACATTTTAAAACTGCCTCAGTTCACCTCCAAGTAACACTGCACCACTTGGCACGTGGTGCTGTCACCTCAAGTGGCCTGTCCCCAGTTCCTCCCTCGCGTCCCGTGACGTCCTTCCATCCATCTCACTGACGCACGAGCTATAATTGCCCCATACACTCTTGCTGTTATTATTTGGGGCAGTTACTTTTCTCTGTCCTAAGCCTTTTTGAGTGTGCAGTTCAGTTGTGTTAACTATATTCACACTGTTTTGCCGCAGACATCTAGAACTTTTTCATCTGGCAACACCAAAACTTTATACCCACTAAACACTAATGGCAGTTAAAAGAAACAGGAGATTTTATTTTATCTTCATTTCTTCCTTCTCTGACCATCTGCTTCTAAGCTCCCTCTGGTTGTGGGCCTGAGGCTCCCGGTCTTGGAGTATTGGAAATAAAATGAAATGAAATGAGCTAAAAGGAAAGACTAATATGTCACAGATCATCCAACAGAGAGCCGTCAGGGCCAAGTGTGCAGAAATTGGCTCCATCCTCTGGTTTAGCTAAAAAAAAATAAAAAAAAAAAATTAAAAAATAAAATAAAATAAAATAAAAAATAAAAATCCCCTTTTACTGGGAGAGGCCAGGTTCCTGGGATGGCATCTTCCTGTCAGAACTGCTTCGGGTTCCATGACTGATGGGACTGAACGGGGACAGATGCCGGGTGGCCTTGTGGACGCGGTGCTGGCAGGGTCACGAGTCACTGCAAACAAGCCCCACCCCAGACGTGAGCGAGCTCCTTGTCAAACATGTGCGTGCCTTGCCAAGCAGACTCTCAGGGACAGTTCTCTTTTTAATTGATGTGACTGTCTTGGAAAGGGGTTCTAGGACCACCCCCTTCCCGGGTTAGGGAACTTTCCCAAGGGACACCTTGTAGACCAGGACATATTTCCTTTGGCCGCCACACTGTCCCCTAAGGAACTAAAGCCTGAGGATGTCAGTATTTGCTGCCTCATGAGCTACAGAGTGACAGCTAGTCATACCTGCATGACAGCGAGGGGGCATTCCAAGGGGCTCCTTTGTCTGGGGGTCCCTGCGTCTGAGTACTGGTCACCTCAGCTGCTCAGGGGGCCGCCTGAGCAGCCTGGTCACTGGCTGGGCTAGATGCAGCCCTCGGGTGCAGGCGCAGCTGCCTGCCTGCAGGGTGGACGGCCACCCTTTCGTCCCCTGTCCTCTGGGGCTGCCTCTTCTGTCCCTAGCTGTCGGTTGTGTCTTTTTGTCAGTGTGTAGGAACTCAAATAGAGGAGACTTTCATGTTCTGTTTTAAAAACGTTGCAAAATATACTAGAAACAGATAACAGGGAGGGGAAATTTCTGCAGCTCACAGGATAGTCACATTTCCTTTGTGACTTCCAGTTACCTCTCCTATGGGGGCATGTCTCTCTCCTCCCAAGGATATAGGATGGCATCTTCAGTTATCTTTCAGTATTTTTATACTTTCCGTCTCTATTCCATATGGAGTTTATGTTTAGCCTGGTGTGACACAGGATTCTGGATTCCTTCACAGCCACTCTGCCAGCACCTCGTGTCACACAAGCTACTGCACCTCAGCGAGCTGCCTGACGCCCGTTATGGTGCTGCTCCACTTCAGGTGGGTCCCTGATGGTCCCACGTGGCTCTGGGCCGGGCCATGCAGACAGGATTCCATTGGTGACGTTGGAATTTTACAGGTCTGATGCAGTGTGACTCCCATCTCACCGTTTAGAAAGGGTTCTCAACTGTTTTCAGACATTCTGCTGTGCGGTTGTAAAAACCATCTTGCTTATTTCAAGAAAAGCAAACGGATGAGCTGGGTTTAGAGCCGATTTAGGTAGCACCACACTTACACCTTCACGTGGGGACTTGTCCCCTCTGCCAGCCCAGGTCCCGCTGGGCACACGCACCATCTGTGGTGGCCCTTCTCTCCCTGGGAGTGAGTCTCCCAGCTTCACCGTCCTTCCTTAGAGGCTGCACAATCTCCACA
Source organism: Rhinolophus ferrumequinum (assembly GCF_004115265.2). Lineage (NCBI taxonomy): Eukaryota > Metazoa > Chordata > Mammalia > Chiroptera > Rhinolophidae > Rhinolophus > Rhinolophus ferrumequinum. The sequence goes on from NC_046299.1 coordinate 1,083,431, forward strand.
TTCCCTCTGAGGCTCTGGATCAGTGAGTTTGCTCGCCGGTGGCCTGTCCCCTTGGAGGGTTCCTTTGGAGGGCTCAAGACCCCTGTGATGATGGATTTCATGTGTCAACTTGGCTGGACCATGGTACCTAGGCGTTTGGTCAAACATTACTCCCGATGTGGCTGTGAAGGTGTTTCTTGGGTGAGAGGAACACTGAAATCAGTGGACTTTGAGTAAAGCAGGTTACCCTACGTGACGTGCTGGTGGGCCTCGTCTAGTCAGGTGACGGCCTGAAGGGAAAGGCCGACCTTTTCCAAGGAATGGGGAATTGTGCCTGCAGACGGCTTTTGAGCTGGAGCTGCAACAGCAGCTCTTCCCGGGTCTCCAGCCTGGGGCTGCCCTGCAGATATAGGCTTGCAGCCTCCATGATAGCGTGAGCCAGTCCCTTGAAATCTCTCTCTCTGTCTCTCTGTCTACCTCTCTGTCTCTGTGTACACAAACACACAGAGTCATGCGTTGCTTCACAGTGAGGTCATTTCTACGAAAACGCATCGCTAGGCGACTTGCTGTTGTGCTCACATCCTGTAGACACTCACACAGACCTGGCTGGTACAGCCCCCTGCACAGCTATGCTGCATGGTATGTGCAGGGAACCGTCCATTGGCTCCCACTTTTGGGAGGGGAGGTCAGCAGGTGAGCGAGCAGACAGCGTGAAGCGCGGCCTGCCTCGCACTCGCCTCGGGGCGTGGGGGGAGTGCTGAGCTTATGGGCCTGCCTCCCGGCCGTGGGAGGGGGCTCTCGTGGGCCCTGGCTGGACGAGGGTGCCTTCGGGCTGGGCGTGGGTGTGCAGACTGTTGGGGTGCAGTTCCTCCGAGGGCTGTGGGGACAACAGTGCCGTTCGCACTGTGGGCAGCAGGGGGCAGTGTCCCAACATGGACAGAGAGAGAGAGAGAGAGAGAGAGAGAGAGAGAGAGAGAGAGAGAGAGGCAGAGAGATAGAGACAGAGAATAGCGTTGCAGTAAACATTGGCACATACCCCAAATCTTAACGTTTATGGAAAGTCGGTATTTTACACGTTGATAACTCATCATAAATCGCTAAGAGAATGGTTACATTTCCAAAATGTAACTAGTTTCTTCAAAGTCTGCGACCAACACCAAGTCCTCGTCCTTTTCTCCTCATGCTCCCTCTGGCCTCCTGCTCCTCTCTAATCCCGACTTGTCTTCATGTCCTTTGTGCCCTGGGATTTCATTTTCTTCCTATTTTTCTCTCTTCTCCATCTGCCCCATCTTTTTTTTTTTTTTTTTTTTTTAAAGATTTTATTGGGGAAGGGGAACAGGACTTTATTGGTAAACAGTGTGTACTTCCAGGACTTTTTTTTTTTCCAAGTCAAGTTGTCATCCCTTCAATCCTAGTTGTGGTCTTAGTTGTGGAGGGTGCCGTTCAGCTTCAAGTTGTTGTCCTTTCAGTCTTAGTTGTGGAGGGCGCAGCTCAGCTCCAGGTCCAGTTGCCGTTGCTAGTTGCAGGGGGCGCAGCCCACCATCCCTTGTGGGAGTCAAAACCAACAACCTTGTGGTTGAGAGGACGCGCTCCAACCAACTGAGCCATCTGGGAGCTCAGCGGCAGCTCAGCTCAAGGTGCTGTGTTCAATCTTAGTTGCAAGGGACGCTGCCCACCATCACTTGCGGGACTCGAGGAATCGAACTGGCAACCTTGTGGTTGAGAGCCCACTGGCCCATGTGGGAATCGAACTGGCAGCCTTCGGAGTTAGGAGCATGGAGCTCCAACCGCCTGAGACACCGGGCCGGCCCTGCCCCTATCTTTTTAAATCCCTTAATTCATCACAGTGTGGGACCATTTTCTTTTCTCTGGATAGTAGTTATGAAATGAGATCTTTTTCTCCCTTTTGTGATTTAAACGTTTTAAAATTCATTTGTTTATTTTTAAATGTTTTGTCCTCTGACCCAGAAAAGTTTTAAAAAAGCACCCCTGAAGACTGTTCACATGTGTGAATCAGTCACGGTTGACTCCCCGAGAGAAAGTATCCTTTGATGAAGTAAAGAAGCTCCTCGCTCTGCTCTGTGAGGCGCCCATTAGGAAGAAGCGCCCTGGAGGTCTCTGTCCGCCTCTCTGCAAGTAAAGTAACCAGATTAAAAATGTATCTGATGTAGTTAATACGGAGGTGTAGACATGGATACTTTGTTAACATATTCCAATATCTGACCCTTGTTTCCAGAGGCTGAAAGAAACTTAGTCATTTTGTTGAGTTGCTTTCCTATTTTCTAACTCTGTCTGTCCTACAGGAATTATTTTCTTGGGCTTCGGTTGCATGTCCTGTTACTACTCCATGCACATCCACAAGCTACACCACCCAGGACATTTACCAGTTCTGTCCCGATTCTTACCAGTCTCTGCCCCGGCCCCAGGTTTGCCTTTGTTGCCTCTTCCATCCCAAAGGCTCTGAAATTTAACTTTAAATACCTATAGGGAGAACTTTTTAAAAAACCTTCCAGTTGAAAACATAGGAGAAAGTCTTTGTGACCTTGGGTTCAGTAAAGATTTCTTATGTATTATAATAAAATGACAAATCATATAAGAAAACATAAATAAACCGAACTTTATCAAAATTAAAAACTTCCCTTTAAAAGAGGCTGTTAAAAAAAGAAAAGGCAGGCCACAATTGAGGGGACAGTCTGCGAATCATGCATCTGAGAAAGATGTGTGTTCCGGGCAAGTAACTCAACCTCTAGATTCAACAATAGGAAAAGAAACAATGTAATTTAATAAACAGGCAAATGACTTGAACAGATGCTTTACTAAGGGATAGACATGGATGACAAATCAGTGCATGAAAAGATGCTTATCTGTCATTATGGAAACACAAGTCAGACCATAGGGTACCACTATCTGAACGGCCAGAAAACCAACAAGATGCTGACGACACTGAGTGCTGGTGACAATACACAGTGCTGGTGACAGTACCGAATGCAGCCCCTGGAGCTCTCGTGCACAGCTGCGGGGAAGCAAAACAGCACAGCCACCTCGGAAAACAGTCAGGCAGCCCTTACAAAGGTAAGCACATATTTCCAATCAACACAGTAATCCCACTCCTAGAAAAACGCCCAAGAGAAATGAAAAGTTACGAGCACTTGACAACCTGTGCACGAGCATTTATAGTGGTTTTGTTCATAATTGCCCCAACAGGAAACAACCCAAATGTCCTTCCAGGGCCGACTGGATGAGCAACTGTGGTACCTACAGGACGTGGTCCCTGTGTGTGATGACCACGACAATAGCACACAGGACAGCTGCTGGCCACACACACTGAGGAAGAGCCCCCAGTACACGTGCTGAGCGAGTGAGGCCACCATCCTGTTCAGATGACGTCAGGAGAAGGCAGGTTAGAGGACCAGAAACCAGGTCAGTGGTTGGGGGCGCGGGGCTGACTGAAAAGCCAGCAGGAGGGCATTTTTAGGGTGATGGGAGTGGCTAGTGTTCTGACTGTGGCGGTGGTTGCATTCTGATATGCCTAAATCAGAACTATACAGAAGTGAATTTTACTGAATGTAAAATTTTAAAACGTGAAAAAGATGGGGTAGCCATTGAACTCTCAGCAAAACAGCCAGTGCGGGGGGCGTAGGAGTCCTGAGAAGCCGGCCTCCTGACAGCACAGGCCACCTGGAACCGCCTCTGGGGACAATACAGGCGGCCCTTGTGAGGGACGGTTTCTTGCCCACTGTCAGTGGGGCAGAGGTTTCCAGCCCTGCCGTTCCTGAGCTGGTGTTTCAGTCACTTGTCGTGTTCTCGGAATAAACCTCTTTTATGCGTTATGCTGAGTTAGTGGGAGATACTGAATTGGAAGACACCGCGTCCTCAGCTGGGCCGGCGGTGTGGGCCAGTGGGGGGGTCTGTGGGGGCACAAACCTCCTGCTAGTGCCATCTGAACCTCCACTGTGAGGGGCTGAGCTCGGATCCCTACGTCTGTGGGTCTCCCCTGCGCGGCCTCTGACGGCCTCCTGACTTAAGTGGGTGCGGGCGTCGTGCCCGGCCGGCTCTCCCAGTTGGCACACCCATTCATACTCTGCAGCCCGTCTCCGCCTCTCTCTGTCATCCCCTCATCTGCCGGCTTTGTGCTTGTGGGCTTAGAGTTTTAAAAAATTTCTCCTGTTATTTCAGTGGGGTGGTAGGGCCAGCAGCCATGATGCCTTTGTCAGGAGAAACCCCGGTTAGTGCTTCTAGAGAAAGTCTCGGAAGTGCGACTGTTTCAGTAAAAAGCCCAAACGTTTTCCAGGCTCTTGGTGCATCACCCTGCCCCCCGCCCCCCCCCACCCCCCCCCACCTCCCCCAGGTCAGTGTGTTTGGGCGTGTCCTCCCTCTGCTGGCTGTAGTTGCAGCAAGGTCGCTGCATGCTGGGTAGGGAGGGGCTCATGTGGAAGTAACCCTGGGGGCCCCATGGAGCCCTTCGCTCTGGGCCGGGCGGGGCCCCTGTGGGACCCCCCAGGTGGGCCAGGCCCGGTGTGCAGCCCCTTCTGCCCCTTGCTGGCGGGACTCAGGTGAACCTCGCAGGCTCTCGGGGCCTCGGGACAGGGCCTCCCTCCCGCCCCACAGGTCAGCGCACAGGTTCTCCGCAGGCGTCAGCCCTTCCTCCGTGAAGGGACACGTGGTGGCCGGGGGCTTTATGTTACCAGGCATTCCAGTGGGCAACATGCACGGCTCTCCCGCGATGGTGGCCTGGGACCGGGGCCACCTCCTCAGGCCTGTCTGCGTTGGCTGTGGGTGGGACGGCACCGGCCCTTTCAGGAGAACTAGCGTCTCCTTCACGGAGACCGAGGGTTTAAAGTCAAGTGTTTATTTCCCCCCGTGGTGTGTGTGGCCTCTGAATGGTCTCAGACCTGTGAGCCTCTCAGAGCAGCAAACAGGGAACCGCATTGAGCTGCTCGAGGGTCCGAAGTCCTTCCTCAAACTCCCGTGTGGCCTCGGGGACCTGTGGGTGGCAGCTGGGCTCCCAGGAGCAGCCCGGCTGCTCCTGGGTGTTCAGTGGGCGGTTCTCTGTTGAGTGGCTCAAGGCGAATGGATGAAGGGTAGACGGTGGCACCTGCCAGGCAACCTGCCCGCCTCCCTGGACAGGTAACGCCCTGTGCAGGGCGTGAGTGGCTCTCCCTGCCCGGCCCAGCGTGGCCTCGGCACGCTGCTGGTTCTCACGAGCAGTGGTGTCGGGGCGGCTGGCCAGGGTCAAGGTCCCTGCAGACACAGCGAGCGTCTGATGAGGCTGAGACTCCATCCTCTCTCCTTTCTTTCATTCTCAGTGGCGAACTCAAAGGACAGATGAATGATTACATTAAAATGCGGAGCTGGCTGAACTCTTATTCGCAGGCAAACGTCCTTCCCACAGCCTCTGCTGGACGCAGTGGCCATGCATGGGTCTTGGCCACTGATGTGGGTCAAGGTCAGCTGGCCGGTCACTGACCTCTGACCCGCAGCTCATGTAAAAAGACTAGCTGGTCAAGCAGATTGTCTAGATCTGACAGCCTTGATTTAAGAGAAATGGAAAGCACTGATCACTTAGCAGGACAGTTGGGAGGAGGGACCCTGCATGGAAACGAGATGGACGGCCGTTCTGCAGAAGCACAAGGGTGAGGGTGACCCGGGTCCCTGCCGCGGGGTCCCCGAGGCTACCCATGCCCCACCCAGCACAGGACCTGGGCACCAGCATCAGGGCTTGAGGTTGGCTTTGTAGTTCGAGTGGACCTGTCCCCGAGTCAGGCCAAACGGGGACGGACGCAGCTGCCTCCGTGGGACTCTAAGCCCCTTCAAGCCCAGTCTGGGGCACTCCTGTGACCCTGCTGGTCCCAGCTAAGTTCTGAGGCTGGATGACTAGTGCTGCGAGGACTCTGGGGAGTGGGGCACAGCCGCAGAGGTGACAGCAGTGTGACAGGCTCAGGGTGGCGTCCTTGTGTCTGCCTCAGCGCAGCTCTGGGTAGGACCCACGGAGCCAGGGCCAGTCCTCCTCCTGCTCCTGGGGACACTGAGGGCCTCGGCCTGCTCGCTCTCCCCGTTGCTCGCTGTACAACAAGTGTGACAGCGGCCTCGTCCCCACGTTTTTTCAGGCGCACAGCACACAGTCCTAGTGGATTCTCCCCTGTGGTTTGCACATGTGTGTGCGGCGTGCTTCTGAAACCTGGGAGTGTGTTTTCTGCCTTAAACAGGCCTGCCTTCCACAGCGTCTGGACCCTACCAGGTCTCCGGTTGCCAGATGGAGCCGGAAGGTGTGGGCGTGCCCCAGGCAGGGCCCTGTGCTCCTGCCGGAGGCAGCCTGCTGGAAGGGCCCGTCCTGGGGTGAAGAGGAGCTGGCTCCATGTTTCACGCCTCAGCCCCGCCCAGCCTCAGCCTGCCTTTGGCCCACAGTCAACACCCAGCATCTGAGAGCCGGTTACCATTGTGTACCCCACTCCAAATGCGGGGCAACGAGGCAGCCGGAACCTTCCGCTAGGCCCCTGGGCTTTTGCGAAGCACATGTTGAAAGTAAATGACTTAGATCCTCTTGTTCCCAGGAGAGGGAGCGGCTCTGGCCTCCAAGTGACGCCTCTCGGGGCTCAGTCCTAGAAAGTCTGCAGGAGCCATAGGAGCAGGGAGGCCGCAGGCAGGGCCTGCACAGCCCAGTGCACCGCCAGCTCCGGGGTCCCTGGTTCCAGGGGAGCTTCGGGAAGGAGAGAAGGCCTGGCAGCCAGGCAGGCGTGGCGGCTCCGCTCCCCTTGGTGTGGGATCCCGGGACGCTCTTTGGACATTGTCCCTGACCACACTCGGCCAGAGGCCTCTCTGGGGAGAGGCTGGTGCAGCAGGACCGCTCCAGGAGCCAGGGGCGCTGGGCCGCCCCCGCCCTTCCCGCCTGGACTGACGGGTGTGGAGGTGGCCTGTGGCCCTGTGACCCCGCGTCTGGGCAACGATAGCTGGACTGACGCTGCCTTCACCTTCTGCAGACGACACCTTCGTGGTGGCTTGGTTGTCTCGTGTGGGTGCGTATTGTGTCGAAGAACTGCCATTATGTCGTAGTACTACTTTGCCCAACACTCGGTTTGTTACAGTGGGAATGAAATGAGTCATAAAATATAGAGAAGCCATTTATTTTGTCTTACGATCTAAATTTCAAACTAAAGACCACCTTTGGCATTTTTCTGCTTTGGGAGACCAATTACCTGGATGGGATAAGTATTTCACACAGATTTTCTTGCGTTCAAGTTGTTGATCTGAATTAGGAAACTATATTTTCAGGATGCTCCATGTATGCGCGAGCTCGCTGAGTCCTTGTGATGGGATTAGGGACGTTTCACACTCTGTGGTGCCAGCGTCTTAAAAACCAGTCAGCAAATGTGTTAATCTTACGTGAGAATGCATCGGAATGACTTGTTTTAGGTGACCGGGTGTCTAGGTGGTGGGTGGTGGGGGTCCCGTGAGGAGCACACGCCTGCTGTACCCCAGGAAGGTCCCCGTGTGCTGTCACTAGCTGTGAGGTGGCTGCTACCAGTCCTGTTAGTCAGATCAGGTGCGGAGGCTCAGCTAACCTCGTCAGTCCCCCAGTGTCGCCTCTTTCCCACTTCCGGTCTTTGTAGGAAATGGTCTGTCCCTTCCTCCTTCGTCTTGGAGGCTGCCCCCAGCCTGGGCAGCCTGTTCCTCGCACCCCTTCGTGGGTCAGCATCGTCACTTTCCCAGCTGTCGCTGCAGGGCTGATCTGTCTGTGCCTGACGCCCCTCCCCTGCCAGCTCAGTCTGGCTCTGAGGCCCCCCCAACAAGCAGGTGGTGGGGGACGGGCGGCCGGCCAGGCTCTGGGCACCACCCTGGAAGACTTCATGTGGTGACCGTGGGTGGGTCAGGTGCACGGCGGCCAGGTGGAGCCTGCCCAGCAAGGCCTGGGAGAGCTGGTCTGGGGTGGGCACCACCGGAGGGTGCCCACATGGCTGGCTGCCCGTATGTAGGGCAGGGAAGCTGATGACAGAACGTAAGAGCGAGACTTGGAAGCTGTCTGGTGGTTTCGCTGGTGCTCACAAACCTGCTCAGATGCCAGAGCCACAGAGGGAACGTTGCAGCCTCACGTTTACGTTGGGTGTGGAACCCTGGCTGTCACTGCTCCTCCCACATGGGGGATTTGCCAACAGCCAGTCTGATAAGGCTGAGTGTGTCTGGTGCTCTGCACTCCTCTGCTCTGGGCCGCCATCCTGGCGCGAGGGACCCGTTTGCGTGTGGGCTTCTCTGTTACTGTTGCTTCCAAGCATGGCTTTGTCTCCATCAGCTATTAACATTGAAAACGAATATGCTCTTTGACCCAGCGCTTTCACTGGAGTCTGCCTTGTACAGGAAGACCCATAAACCCAGAAGGGTGGATGTCCTGGGACCTAAGTGCAGCCTTTTGCATGGAGGGCGTGCCAGGGCCAAGGATGGCACATGGAGGGCTGGCTGACGAATGCCATGAGTGACACGCAGCCAAGCTGTTGTCTTGGAGTTTGTTAGGAGAGAAAAGCAAGTGTCAGACAATCGTGTATATCATGTTCTTATGTTTGTAGAGCAAACACACCTGCCCAAATAGCATACATCTGTGTCTAGCTGAGTGAAGAGGAACATGCAGGCACATTCCTGGGACGCTTTCACCGTGGTTACCTGGGCAGGTGGGTTTGCTGCTGGGGTAGAGGGAGAAGCCGTCAGCAGGGAGGGAGGGAGGAGACAAGTAAAGCAGCAGAAAGAAAAATGCTTTAAGTAAAGCTTATTCGACACAAGCACACGTGTGCAGTTGTGTTCAATTGTATATTGTGGGAATATGTATGAAGACATTTGAAAACTCACGTTGCAGTTAGATTTTATGTTCTGATCGATCGAGGGTGGAATGGGGCTTACAGCCAGGGTCTGCCTCGGTCGTGGCCGCTGGCTCTGTGAGCATGGACACTCAGGAGGCCACGGGGACAGTGGCAGGAAGTGCCCACATGACGTGAGTCTTGTTCATGACGCTGGTGGCAGAGGGTGGAATGCTGCTCTGGGCCCCGTCCAGGTTTCCCCATGGTGGGTCCGGTGCTGCTTTCAGACAAAGAACAGCAGGAAGGAAAGACTTAGAGACAGAAAGTTGGCTGCTGTTCCTGGATGCTTAAATGAAAACTTATGAAATAATAAGCTACACAACATAAAACAAAACGTCGCCCGTTTACTAGTAATTAAATGCTTAAACACTGACATTATCCATATCTGGTGTTTATCAAGTTGCCGGTAGCCTTAAGGCTAGAAACACACGCATTTCTCGTCTCCCAGATGTCCCCTAGCTTTGCTGTGCTAGATCTCAGGCTGTCAATTAAATCTCTCTCACGATGGAACGGCGTTGCAAAAGCAAGCATTAACTCCACACGCAGCAGCCTCCGATATCAAGACTCCCGTTATTAAGAAAGTAAATCTCCTTCTTCTAGAATAAAGACATAAATACTATGTTTTTGCTGGAAGAATGATGGGGAAGATGGCCTCCAGAGACTGTCTGTCAAACACTCTGGAAGAAACACATCTTGGAGTGTTTATTGCAACAAACATTCTCTAAATTGAACGGCAGCTGAAGCTCTGCTCTGCTAAACGCTGCTCATGCCGCCCCGCTTCCCTGAGCTGAACGTGGGGGAGCATTCGGAGCTGGCTGGGCTTGTCAACACAGAGTGCCGGAGGCCCCCACCTGACGGAAGGATGAAAAAGAGCAGAAATCCCAGGAAACCGCCAGAAGTTTCGCTGTCACCACCAGCCTGGGACTCATCAGTCCAGAACAGCCTTCGAACGAGACTGCTAACCGGGGCCACCCAGCTGGCTGTCCTAGGCAGGCTGGACACAGGGACAGTAACTGAGTGTGCCTGACAAATGCCACCAGCGCTCCTCTTTGGGACAGCTGGGGAGCGTTTGGCTTAGACTGGGACAGTATGCCCTCATCAGCACAAGAAAACAAAGCATGTTTCGTGGGGTTACATCTCTGGTCTCCCCCTCTTGCCCAAAGCTTTGAATCCCTATACAATGGAGAAGTCAAACTGTGGCTGTTCCCAGGCAGCATTTCAGTTGGTGCTGCTGTGTGACAAATGACTCCAAACTTGGCCACCATTGCACTGTGCTCACTGATTCAGAAGGCTAAGGGTTTGGACGGGGACGCTCGGGGCTGCGGCTGATGGACAGCTGGGCCCCGGGCTCATCTGCAGGCTGGTCACTCACGTGTGTAGGGCCCTGGGATCACTAGAAACCTGGGCCTGCAGATGAGGGGTGTGTGTGTGTGGGCGTGTACGGGTGTGCACGCACATGTGTGGGTGTGGGTTGCGTGAGCATGTATGTGTGTGTTGTGTGTGTGGGGGGGCGTGTGGGTGTGTGTGTGTGTAGGGGCATGTGTATGTGTGTGCGCTTTTAGTGGCGGGAGTGCTGAAAACACTTGCTGATGGCCTCTTGCTGATGGCCGGGGCTCTGGGCAGAGCGCTGCGTGGTGGCTGACTGGTCAAAGAGGAAGTTGACTGGGCCTTGCTTCCCCCCGCATCCCCGCCCACCCCCACACTTCACAGGGAGCAGGAGCCAAAGTGAAACGTGATTGCAGGCCCTGTGCCTGCTGTGAACCTCCCCGTGCCACCAGATCACAGCAGTGGGGGCTCTGCCCCAGGACGGGAGTGTGGGGTGGGCGTCCACATCGGCTGTGGGGCGCCGTCTCCCCCTGCCGTGCACAGGAAGGAGGCACGAGTGTGAAGTTTGGAGTCGGGAGGTCGGACAGCGGTGATCCTTCGGGGAGGGAACTGGGTTTTACAAACTTGCCTTCTCACTGATGCACTGTATCAAAGCTCATAAATCCAGCTCGTCAGAGAAAAGGCCAAGGAAGAAAATGGCATTTGAGTCACTTAAGGAACTCTGCTTAACTCACGTGACGTCCTTATGACGGCTGCCGGGAGCTCGTGACCGGCATGGATGGTGCAGGGACAGACACCGGGGGTCCCGGGGGACAGAGAGCTGTGCATGGTGGCCCCGGAGGCCTTGGGGTGCAGTTTTCAGCAAAAGGGCAAGAAAAACAACAGATTTCGTGTGCTTATTTGCCATCCATTTATCTTCTTAGACAAAGTGTACGTTCAACAATTTTGCCATTAAAAAAACTGGGTGGTTAGATTTCTTATGCCTTAGACAATTATTGGTATATTCTGGAGATAAGTCCCTTACCAGATGCATGATTTGAACTATTTCGCTGCAGTCTCTGACTTGTTGTTTTGTTCTCTTAACAGTGTCTTTCAAAGAGTAGATATTTTTAATTTTGATGAAGTCCAATTTATCGTATATATACACGTGTGTGCAGCAGTTTTATTCTCATTCTGGGACTTCAACTATTGGACCTTTTGAAAGTCCTGAAACTTTGTTTGTTTTTCTTGTACTCTTCGCTCTGCTGTTCAGATCAGATCATGTCTGTTGCTCTGTCTTCAGGTTCACACTCTCCTGTCACCTCTCTGCTGGGAGCCCATTTAGTGAGTGCTTTATTTATGTTTTTAGGTTCTAAAATTTTCACTCGGTTCCTTTATGTAGCTTCTACTTCTTTGTTGACAAGTCCTACCTCCCTCTTTGTACATGAGAATTTGTCCTACCTCGTGGAGGATGGATGTATCAGTCTTTGGAAATTCCAACATCTAGGTCATGTTGGGAGCGGCCCCTGTGGATGCCCCTTTCTTTTCAAGTTGCTAATATTGTGCTACTTTTTTTGTATTGTAAACAATTTTGTATTGTATCCTGAATCCTTTGAATATTATGTTATGAAACTCCCATTAAACCTTCTGGAGAATGTTGATTTCCGTTTGTCTCAGCAGTCAGTGGGCCAGTTAGCTTCAGGCCGTGAGCCCTGCCCTCCGTCTGTGTGCTGTAGCACCAAAGTCAGTGGCTTTCAAACCTTTACAGTGCCATTCAGATCTGTTCCACACACGTGCTGCCCACAGGCCAGGCTGGGACCTGGTGTGGTCTGCGTGGAGCGCGGTTCTCAAACCTTTAGAATCCTATTTTGGATCAGCCTCAAGTGTGTGCTGTGATCTCCTCACACCCTGTGTCCCCTAGGCCCCTCCCCCTGCCCTCTGGCCAGAAAGCCAGGGTTTCAGCCCCACTGTGATGTCACACGCCTCCTTCAGTGGGCTCTGCCTCTGAGATGTGTCAGAAAGCCCAGGGACTGTGTCACGGCGGGAGGGGCCCAGAGAGTCATGCTGTCTGTTGGGCTGATGACTTCGGTGTGACTGTGACCTCAAGAGATGTATGTGCTTGGTTTCAGTCCTGCCGGAGGCGGCTTCCTGAGCTGCTAACAGGAGAGGGAGCAGCCCTGGAGAACAGGATGCAGAGCCAAGCCCTGGAGCAGCAGTTACGCAGTGTCATTGTAAATGCTCTCAGCAGCACGTCTGTGCCTGCAAACACCCCACTCCTGACACGGCCAGTCCCCTCATTCGGGGATCTGGGTCCCCAGGCAGCTGGTGACGGGGACTCTCCCAGGGACTGGCTGATGCAGCAAAGCCCACAGGGTGGTTCTGGGCCAGCTGACGCAGGTGTGTGGGCCTCAGGGGTGTGGGGCACAGGGGTGTGGGCCTCAGGTGTGAAGGTGGTTCTAAAGGTTTGAGAACCGCGCTCCACGCAGACTGCACCAGGTCCCAGCCTGGCCCGTGGGCAGCACACATGTGGAACAGATCTGAATGGCACTGCAAAGTTTTGAAAGCGACTGACTTTGGTGCTACAGCCCACAGACGGAGGGCAGGGCTCACGGCCCACAGACGGAGGGCAGGTGTTGTGGGCCTCAGGTGTGTGGGATGCAGGTATGTCAGTGCTACAGTGGGACAAGAAGCCTATGGTCCTGACCCTGCCGTTCTCCCTCTCCTTCCCCCCGGGACTCAGACACGGCGGGCATTTTTGGTGTCCCTACATGCCATTGAGTCCCTGGGGTGGGTTGTTCGGGCTGAGACTTGGCCTCCCGTCCCCAGTGCTCAGTCTCGGCAATGTCCTGCCCTCCAACCCCCAGTGGTCTCTGTGGCAGGAGGCTGCTCCCCAGCCCCTCATCGTGAGACCCCGTGCATCCAGCTTCTCGACTGTGGGAGGGACCTGGGGCTGTCCTGAGCTTCTATCTGTCAGGGAGACCCCCCCACCTCCAGAGGCCTGCGGTACTGGCACAGTGTGGATAAGGGGAGGTGAGCACCCCCGTTTGCTGGGTGGGGGCAAAGCCCTCTGCAGCCTCCTGGTTAAGCCAAGAGTCCAGATCACCCCCAGGCCTGGCCTGGGACAGGTCCTGCAGGTGGGCGAGGATGCAGCGCTCCCGGCTGCCTCGGTGGTGAAGGGGGCATGATGACACCTCGATTCCACGAGAAAGACAGAATGAGAGTTTGTGGCCCCTTGGTGTTGTGGGAGGGGGGTTTTCTAGTGGGATTAGTGGTGATTTGAACGAATGTGAGTTTTTGATATGGGACTATGAAATGTGTCAACATTTGGAAGGTCTGCACAAATCAGTATTTCCAAAGATATTATAAAAGCGTGTACATGATCAGAAAATGCACTCTAAGTGCAAGACAGACGGATGGAGTTTAACGCAGAGTATGAAGGGTTCATTGGCTGGGGGTCGGACGCCGCCACTCACCTTGAACAGTTTCCCGTTTGTCAGGTTTCGGTGTAGACCAAAGAGGAACATGCACAGAGATCTGAACAGGGGTTTACAACAGTCCTCTCTTTCCTGCCCGCACGTTTGTGTGAGTCTGCATTTTTTTTCAAAAATTACAACCCAAATACAGTTCACATCATAAAGACCGAATACAGAAGCGATTGGGAATCCAGCCTTCCTCTATTCAGCCAGACACTCGGAGAGAAATACAAACCATGTTGCCCTTCTCACTGAATGTTTTTCATTTGGATAATCTAGTGTACTTTTTAAATAAAAATATGTTATTTATTTTAACATATAATGGGTTTATAATAGTTATGATTTTTTTTAATGGAAAGTTTTTGTTTTTTAAGACTTTTTTTTTTTTTAATTGGGGAAGGGGAACAGGACTTTATTGGGGAACAGTGTGTACTTTCGGACTTTTCTAAGTCAAGTTGTTGTCCTTTCAGTCTTAGTTGTGAAGGGTACAGCTCAGCTCCAGGTCCAGTTGCTGCTGTTAGTGGCAGGGGGCACAGCCCACCATCCCTTACGAGAGTCGAACTGGCAACCTTGTGGTTGAGTTCCAACCAACTGAGCCCTCTGGCCACCCAGGAGCCGAGTGGCAGCTCATTGACTTCATTCCAGTTGCGGAGGGCGTAGCTCGCTGGCCCATGTGGGAATCGAACTGGCAACCTCGTTGCCCAGAGCTCCCGCTCTAACCTGCTGAGCCACCCGTCTGCCCCTATAATAGTTATTTTTTAATGAACCATCAATCAAAATTTAAAATTTTCTCAGCTTTGATATTACGGTACACATAGATAGAGCTAAGCCATATAAACAAAGCTCTCTGGAGTTCCAGTAATTTTTCAAGGTGGAAAGTTTGAGGCCTGCCACACAGAGAGCAGGGAGACGCCCACAGGACTGGTGGCCGAGGCCGTGGCTCCTGGCAGAGCGCCAGGATGCAGGTGAACGTAAATGGAGGCCACGCTCCTGCTGCAGCCAACCTCCCCTCGTCTGGAAGGAAAGCCAGATGCAAGGGCACCAGCTGTGGACCATTATGGTCAGCCTGCAGGGCTGGGTGTGGCTCCCGTGCGTGCATCTGCCCGTCCCCCCTGCCCCATGGGCACCACCTCATCCTGGAGACTGGCTGTCCTTGAATCAGTCTCTTTCTATCTGGGTTGCATGTTTTTATTTTCAGGGGCAACTGCCGTATTAGCTTCTGCCAAATCTGACTGATGTCCGCAGTAGGCGGGAAGGGCTGGTGAACAGCTAACTGTTGGAAGAAAGAAGAAATAAACCACGCCTGCATGTCTTTGTGAAGCATTTGTCCCCGAAAGCAGAGGACGGCTGCTTCTTGAGACTCAGACCCAGAAGCAGTGCCTGTGGGTTCTCTGGCGGTCGCCACAGGTGGGTTTCTCTGGCCCACGCGGGTTGATCTCCCACAGCGTCGTCGGCCGTTTCTGGAGCTTTGTCCTTGATTTGATGGCCGCATGTGTCAGTAACCCCGGGCACTTTGCAAACAGGTACATGCTCTGCGTTCCACAGGGTGCAGTGCATGCCTGGTGCCTGCGGCCGCAGCCTGGCTGCAGTGGGCTCTGTGCCCGTTGCACATTCGATGGTCCCTCCGCCATCTGGCGAGGCAGAAGCCTGACTTAACTCTAAAGAAGTGTCTCACTTCTTTTCACGGTGGCGTTGCAGGTTCAGCCACATCAAAGGTTGCAAACTTTTGGTGTCATCTGGGTGACTGTCTGGTTTCCCTGGCTGCTGGGTTCGGCATCTGTGCTTGGGCCGTGCACTGCCTGCTGGGAGGCGCAGGGAGGCGTCGGGCAGGTGGCCGCAGGACAGGGCTCCAGTCACTGGGAGCGGTGGCCTCTCGGGGCGTGGCCTGCACCGCTCGCCCCGACTGCGTGTTTCTGCGGCTTTGTGGCCCAGCCGGCTGTGGGTCCCGGCTCCTTCTCCACCCAAGGTCTAGATGTGCCCTACTATGCACCAAGGAGAGTGAGCCCCGAACCCTCATTCTAAAGTGTTCTTACTTGGAATTTCTTTCTCCCAGTGGTGCTCTCCCAATCAATACTGTGTGTTCACACCGTGTCACCTACTCTGGAGTTGAAAAAACTGTTTAGACACGACACTTGTTCTCAAGGCACTTACAGCCTGCAGGAGAGACAAGTCTCGCCCTGACGTGTGGACTAAGCTACATCAGTGAAGCAGAACTCAGGACATACGAGGCAAAGGGCCCAGGAGAGAGCAGAGGTGGGAAGGGCAGTAGGTCGGCAAGCAGAACTCGTGAGGAGGCTCAGCAGACGGGGTGTGGTCTGAGAGGGCTTTGACGGTTGTATAGGAGTCTGGTAGACATGCAGGGGGCTAGGAGATACGGGGGTAGGATACAGTAGCTAGATAAGGGACTTGAAGACGAGAAGGTACTGAGGTGGGGCAGTGGGTGGGCCGGGATATCTGGAGGTGGGTGCATGTCAGGAGCAGCGGGGACATGGCCAGGGGGACTGAGAGCACTCAGAGGGCTCTTCAGCCTCCGACTGGGTGGCGTGGCCTTGACTCCAACGGCCAGCACAGCAGGTTGGTTTGATTTCTTCTGCTGACTCTCATAGACAGGTGTCGTCTGTCTCTCTCAACAGTGAGTGGAGGAGAAGTTGCTTTACAAATGACGAATCTGAGCCTTATTGCACTGAGTCCTCGGGGAGGTGGCGTCCATTCCTTCATTTAACGCGTATTTGTGGGGAGCCCACTGTGTGCTGAGCCCGGTGCGTGGAGCCATCTGGGGCTGAAGGGGGCCTGTCTGTCTGTCTGCTGAGGAGGACGGACGTCTTTCCCCGGGAGGGAGTGTTTAGGCTGAGACCTGAAGGACGAGAGGCTAGCGGCAGACAGTCCTTCAGGAAGATGGGACGGCTTGTGCAAAGGCCCTGAGGCAACAGAGAGGCTTTTATAGAAACGAGACATCTTGGAGGTCAGGCAGCGAGGGCTTATAGGAGAAGCTTATTTGAGAACTGATCTGAACTATGTTCTTGGAAAAATAGCTGGAGCCGCCCTGTGGAGAGCGGATGTGAGGCGGGAGACGCAGTGGGAGCCGGGCCCCGGGTGGGAGGTGCTGGTGGCCTAGCCTGCGGTGGGCTGGTGCTGCTGGCGGGAAGTGAGGGCGATTGGGTGGAATGGAGGTGCCGGAAGCAAGGAGGGGACCAGGAGAACTCCGGCACTCCTGTTGGGGCTTCAGGGAGCATGGGGGCATTTGGTGAGAAGGGCAGTGAGAGCGGTTTCCTGAGTGAGCCGGCCAGGGAGACATCAGAAAGAGGGGCCATGAGACCCCAGGTCCATCCCCCGGGGTCCTTGCAAACACTGTGGGATGCTGGGTTTCCCGGGCTCATGCAGTGTGCATGTCTGTGCTAAAGGTGACAGATGGGGTACCGGAGCCCCAGCTGCCCACGGGGAGTGCTGCCTCCTGCAGATGGCAGCCCGGGGCCAGGGCATGTGTTGGGAACTGTGGGCTTCTCTGTCCCGGGACCAGTGCTGGGTCCTCATCTCACGTGTTTGTCGAAGGTGTTTGAGGGAGGGTGCCTTCCTTCAGACTTTGCGGGAACGTCCGCCTGACTCTGGCCTCGCAGGCTGACTTCTCAGGGAGCAGGAGGTTTGGGTGGCACTGGGTGGGGGAAGGGCCGAGGGCCTCTGCCCTTGGAGGCTGGCTCTTTCCAGGGAGCAGCTGGTGAGGACAGAGTGGAGGGTGATTTGGGGCCATCCCCTCTGGACCCAGGCAGCTGGCTGACCTTCGGACACACAGCTTTCCTGGGATCGGGGCTCTTAGCTCCTGCTCCTCAGTGGTGTGGGAGGGTGGCCTGGGGAGGGGCACACGGCTGGATGGCACATGCAGGTGTGCCTGGAGCCCCGACCCCAGGTGCCACCCAGCTCGCCCAGGTGTGATTTGGGTGGACTTGTACTCGTGGGGAGGTTTTGCCTTTGCACAAGGTCCTCTGCATTAATTCTGCCTCCCCTAGGAGGAGACGAGAGTGTCTGCTGGGAGGCTGGCCCGGACTCGTGTGGCCATTTGGCTGTAGGCTTGATAAATACAATTTTAAAGGATAACATCAAGTAAACCATCATTGCTGTCAAGTTCTGTTTAAAGATGCTCTGTTTTCAAAATCAATTGTGCTACACACAGCAAATAACGTCCCGAGCAGGCATAGCACAGAGTAATCACCCGATCAATTATTAATAATGACTTTCCAGTAGAGGACCCTTAAATATGGCACCTGGGTGCTAACCGTGCGACTCATGTTTACAAAGCACCCTGCACCGCTGGGCGCCCGCAGGGGCGCGGGGACGAGGGTCTCCCTCCTGACCCCATGAAGCCCTTCCAAGGTGAGTGCATTCCGTCTGTCGTGCGAGCTTCTGGAACACAGAGGACATGGGGCTGTTAAAGCTACTTTATCAGGCGCTGACTCCAGTCTTCCCACGTGCTAACCGTTCACGTGCACATGTCACTTGGTCAGAGCAGTCCCTCGAGTACAAAGGCTATTAGACAGAAAGGAGCGCGTTTCCTGTAAATGGTGCTGAACAACTGGATATCCAGATGCAAAAAAGAAAAGAAAACCTCAGCCCATAAACAAGTCTTTTGCACCGTAAACAAAAATGAACTTGAATACCTCATTGACCCAGATGTGGAGCCTAAGCTGTGGAACTCCCGGAGGAATGCAAGAGAGAAGTTTGTAAACTTGGGGGCGTGAGTTCCCAGATAGGATGCCCAAAGCACGGGCCAGTAAAACATTACTAAATCACATTTCATCCAAATTAAATTTTGCTCTTCAAAGTCGATTGCTAAGAAATGAAAAGACAAAATGCACATCACTATTTGTCAAAAGGATTGCATACAGAATGTATGAAGAACACTAAAACTCAACAATAAGAAAAACCAAAAACACAACTTAAAAAAAGGGGCAAGGCCTACAACTAAGATTGAACACGGCACCTTGAGCTGAGCTGCCTCCCGGATGGCTCAGTTGGTTGGAGCTCGTCCTTTCCACCACAAGGTTGCCGGTTCGACTCCCGCAAAGGATGGTGGGCAGCGCCCCCTGCAACTAGAAACGGCAGCTGGACCTGGAGCTGAGCTGCGCCCTCCACAACTAAGACTGAAAGGACAACAACTTGACTTGGAAAAAAGTCCTGCAAGTACACACTATTCCCCAATAAAGTCCTGTTCCCCTTTCCCAATAATAAAAAAAATGGGGGCAAGGGAATTTGAACAGACACTACACCAGAGTGGACAGACAGGGAAATAAGCACGAGGCAGTGGCTGAGCCTGGCAGTCGTCAGGGAGATGGAGATGGAGCCGCAGGGACGCAGCATCTGTGGAAGGGCTGAGAAACACGGCAGCACGTGCTGGGGGGGCGTGGGGCTCTCGTAAGTTGGTGTCTGGTGGCTCGTGCACTCTAATTAGACTGAAACGCTTGTAGAGTGGAGGAGATTCGGCAGTTAGGGTTGGCGGCCCCAAGGTCACAGTGGCCTGTGTTTTGATGCCGTCTCTGGTCCAGGGAGGGGGACCACGGATTATGGTATCAGCTCCTGTAGTTGAGAGAAGCATGGACCCCACATGTGGGTCCACGTGGTCCTGGTTCCGTCTGTGCTCTGATAAGCACCCCTTTGTCCCCTGCCCCCACCCAGTTCCTCACCTGAGAAGGGCCCACGGAGGCTGAGCAGATCCGGGAGGGCAGGGACCAAAGGCCCACGGGTCAGATGTGAGTGAGGGCAGCTGAGACTCTCAGGGAGTGAGACAGGCCCTCTGAGCTCCGTGGCTGGGGGCTCCTGAGCCTGAGGTCCTGTGGCACCATTGTCCCCTTCTCCATGGCATGGGGGTCGGGTGGGGGTGGTGGCTGCGTTCATCTGAATATCTTGTTGTTGTTGGGAGTGGTTTTCCTTCTGGCTGAGACGTCACCGCTCAGCGAGAGGCCGGCCTCTGGGCCTGGTGGGAGGTGACTTCCTGACCCAGGACGAGGGTCTTGGTAGTTTCTGGGGGAAATAGAAGCATTCCCGGAGGGAGGTGGTGGTTCTGCCGTCCTTCTCCTGGAGGTTCCTGGAAATGCTTCGTGGAGGCCTTGAGTTAAAAGGCCCGACTCCTTCTTGACCACCTGGCCTGGGGACCACGCAGAACTCCCTTCCTTCCCCACGAGCCTCTCGTCTCTATGTCCATTTCAACTGTCTTGCTGTCTGCGGGACGTTTACAGGAGCCATGTACATTCCCATTGGGAAGAAGGTGGGGTGTACATGACGCACAGAGTGAAGGCTGCTCAGCTTTCCCAGGGGCCCTGTGAGCATGGGGGGCTGCCTGCCCCCACCAGGGCTCCCTGCCAGCCTTGGCGAGACGCCGTGCTCACTGAGCCTGTGTGGTTAGCACCCGGTTCCAAGGGCGTCTTATGCAGACAGGTGGGCCGGGACTGCTGGAGAGAGGAGGCCCTTTCTGAGCTCGTTCTCCAGAGACCTCGGGGCCTGGAGGCCAGGTGGGGTGGGGCCTCTTTTCCCAGCAGGTGCTTTCTCAAGCCGCACTGGGCGCTGAAGAATTAGCCACAGATGGAGCAGCTCTGGGCCAACGAGACGCCGTGGCCTGCGTCAGCCTGGCCTCCACAGGGAACTGTCACCCTTTCTGCCCTGTCCTCGCCATGCGGAGTCCCCCCTTGCAGCCTGGGCCGAGCCACACAGGTGGCAGAGTGTTGGGGAGGGGAGCACGGCCTCCCAGGAAGCCAGCACAAGGGGCAAGCATTTCTGCTGCCACCATGCGCTGGCTGGTGTTCCAGCTTCTGTGATGCGGCTGGGCATGGGGACTCGGGCAGCTGTGGACACAGGCTGCCTGGTCCCATGGTGGCCTCACACTCCACTGGCCGGCCGACCTGCCCTCGTCCCCTCATAGCACTCAGACCTGCCCCTGGATGGCCAGTTCTCCCCGACTCTCCTCCCGTCCCTCCTCCCCCCACCCTCCACGTGTCCTCTGATAAATCTCCTGGTTGGTGTTGGTGTCTGGACAGCTGACTGACACGTGGGAAGACAAACATTAAACGGATGCCTCTAGAAATGTCAGCTAGGCCTGGGACGGCCACAGAGACGACAGGGAGAGACAGTGACAGGGGTGTAGGGGGGTGTAGGGGGGTCGGGGGTGAGAGGGGCTGTGAGTGTGGGGGGCGGGCAGGCAGAGGGACCAGTAGGTGTGAAGTGGCCACGTGCCTGGTGTGTCAGAGGAGCCGTGAAGGGCGCCAAGGGACGGGGGGACAGCACGGGTCCCCACTCTCAGGGACGGTTCATCTTCTAGTCGGGCTCACCTCATCCTGTCTGCACCTTCGAGGGTGGGTTTTAAATCCATAGGAACAATCTCAGAAAGACGACAGACAGTGGCTTCTGCCGTCTCTGAGGGCAAGAAGCTGAAGTGAGTGAAATAAGGGTGTTTAGACGAAATCTGTGCAGACTGTTTTAATCACTGGGCCTTTAGCCGGGGCAGAGCTGTGTTCCCTGAGCATCTGTCGGCACCAGACTGGCCTTTCCTGGGATCACTTGCCTGCATTTTATTTGTTTCAAAAAATCAAATCAATATTTCATGGGGGAAACGTCGTCATTCCCAAATCATGCATAATTGAAGTTTTCCGAAGGTAATACATCTTGGGGGAGGATCAGAGTCACCTGCTCTTCCGTGAGGTTTGTGGGGGTGGGGAGGGCACGGCCTGTGATGGGCCCATGGGGCCGTGGTCCTGGGCGCAGGGGCCATAGCGGGTAGTCTGCAGGCTGGGGGCCGAGAAGAGGTGCCTGGGCTACACTTGCAGGGAGGACCCCCCCCGTCTGAATTCACCCACAGGGCTTCCTCAGGAGGGGGCCAACATGGCCCGTCTGCCATCCATCCTGGGAGCAGGGTGCTGACAAGGGCCGCTGGGCGGGAAGGACACTGCTTCATTCGGCCTTTGCAGGGTGCCATGTGGGTCCTGAAATGCCAGCGCTGGGCCCGAGCCAGTGGGTCTCCGTGAAGCCGGGGCTTGGACACAAGAAGCCACGTTTCTGCTTTGCCAGCGGCTCCAGTCAGGCTGTCACACTGGGGTGCTGGAGGGAGGCTGGCTACAAGTACAGGAAGCGGGCTCGCTCCTTCCCTTGGCTTCTTGTCACCCCAGTGTCACCCCAGAGGGTGGCTCTTCCCCTGGCAGTGCAGTGGCTCCTTCAGAACCAGCTCCTAGGACCCTCCTGCAGTCACCTCACCGCCCCCTCCCGTGTGGGGATGGAAGCTGCTTGCTGCAGTCACACCAGGTTGCCGGTCAGCCCCGGGAGCCCCTTAAACCGGCGTCTACGATAAACTGCCTCATTCGAGGAATGTGGGTGGTGTCTGCTGTGCCCGCTGGACCCTGCCTGAGACGCGTGGGCCCAGGGCCATAGCACCACCCACACAGAAGGGGCCTGACTGCGCCATGTGACAGTGAGGAGTAGCCTGGGAGGCAGCAGGAGGGTCCCAGGGCTTGCTGTGGCCATTGGCTGAAGCAGGGGCGCAGGAGGGGAACAGCATGTTGGGGTGGGGGGTGGCTGAGTGCCGCGGGCGTCCAGGAGGAAACCCTCGGGCGAGGGTCTGGGATTTTGTGGGAGTCATTAGCGTGTGGGGTAGCTGGGCCCTTGAGACGCTCAGGCTGCACTTTGAGAAGGAAAAGAACAGGGCTGTGGATGGAAGCTTCTATGAGCTGAATCGTGTCCCCTGAATTCATCCCCTGAAGCCCTGACCCCCAGAACCTCAGAATGTGACTGTGTTTGGAGAGCTCCCTTTAAACAGGTGATTAAAGTACAATGAGGCCATAGCATGGGGCCGGGGTCCTTATGGGACGAGGCCGAGACACCGGGGACATTAGGCCTTAGGAGAAGCCCACCCGGACACACCTTGATCTGGACCAACGGCCTCCAGAGCTGAGGGGAGTAAATTTCTTTTGTTTGAGCTGTCAGACTGGGGTGATTTGTTACGGCAGTGTGAACAGAACAATGCAGAGTCCTAGGCAAAAACCAAGGAAGAGACCCCACCGAGGAGAAGCGCCAGGGGGCTGAGAGACGAGGCCGGTGGCAGAGGGAGTGCGGGACCAGGCGCAGGGCTCCCCGGGAGATCACCGCCCCTTAGCTTGGGCCACGAGGAGGTGGCTGGGGACACAGGTGACACACGGTGGGGGCCGATGGTGGAGCGTGGAAGGGACGAGGCAATGGTTGTGAAGCTGTAGAGAGACGGGGTGCGGGGTGAGTGAGGGCTTTTTTCTTTCAAAAAGTTCTTTTCAAAATATTTAAACCTTGTACTCATAAGTTGAAAGTGTAATAAGTGCATGTGGTCCTTATAGTGTGAAAGGGCGTGATGCAGAAAGCGGACACCATCCCACCTCAGTGACGCTCCCACCGCCCCCAGCACAGGCGCCCAGCTTGTCACGTCTGCACGGCCCCCCCGAACTGTCTGGATGTGTGCAAATACACACCCCCTTTTGTTAAGATGGTAAACTATAGTGTGTTGTTTCTGGTTCTGTACTTTGCTCTTTTAACTTATGAAATGTTGAAAGACGTAAAAAACAGTAATGGATGGAACACCTACAACCACGTCTCAGCTGCAGAAATGAAACACGACGCACAGGTGAAGCTCCCTGTGATTCCCCCAGATCTGAACGTGACATCACCCGCCCTGCGCGCCCTGGAAACCACTGGAGTTCTATGCGAGCTCGCGCAGCCTGTGGGCCACTGCACAGCGGTCTGCGTCACGTGTGTGGCGTTCTCCACGCGCGCCCGCTACACACAGCACCCACAGCCGCTCCTTCCTGGGGTGCGCGCCTGCCGTGTGCGGCTCTGGCTTGTCGTTTCCAACGGCTGCGTAGCGTTTCAGCCATGGGGCTCACCGCCGTCCCACGTCTGTCACTCACTCAGCACGGTCCGTCCCCCGTCCCCACACTGTGTCTTGTCTCCCTGAGACGTGTGCACACGGACACCTGAGTGAGTGGTGTCTGCACGGGCTTCTCACCGAGCTTGTCGGGGGCATTCGCTGAGTGGCCGCGTGTGCATAGCTGGTTCCTCTGGCTGCCGCGTGGAGTTCCCTGGCACGAGCTGCCAGCCTCCTTGTCAGCGAACGTGGGTTGTTTCTGGTTTGGCCATTACCGTGGAGCTGCTGTTGTGTGAAGCCTGGCCTCACTCCTCCGGGGCAAGTACCCAGCAGTGGGGTGGCCGCGTGGTGTCGAGCGTGTGTGCTCTGCTCGCCAGAGAGGCAGCACCACGCCACCTTTCATCTGGGCCCGGTTCACCTGACCCCACGCCACTCGCCTGCTCCCCAGACACCTGGAACCTTGAGCACCTGGGAGAGGGCAAGGGGGCAGCAGGGCAGGGATGACCTGGCTCACTGGAGACGGGCTTCCAGCTTCGCAGACGCGGAGAACTCAGGAAGTGATGCACCCCAGTGCATCTTAAGTGTTTGTGGGCGAAACTGAGGGGACCAGCTGGACCTGGGCACCGAGACGTCCCCAGAACACGCTGGGTGGAGGATGGACACCACTCCCATGCCTGAGTGGTCAGAGATCTGTTTGCAGGACCTTCCAGGCCACTGCAGCTCTTGTCTGTTAACCCCTTCAGGGGTCTGGCTTCCTCTCAACGTCACGCCCAGTCAGTGGACGTGTTTATTTGGGAGCAGTGTGGCTGTTAGGGGATGTGCAAAGAAACGTCGGTAAGGAAACTGTTACACCAGCTCAGGGGGATCAATGGTTTCTATTTGCTTCAGGATCAGAGCTGTTTTTATTTATTTAAGGGACCAGTCACCTGGGGAGAGGACGGAAACACTGAGCTGACGCGGCTTGTGAAGCTGCCCAGGTGGCTGGCACATGTTCTGCCCATTTCAAAACCCCCGTCCTGCCTTTGAAACAGAACCTGGAAACCATGAAAGTCGATGACTTCATTATGGAATGCGATGTTTTGTTCTTTATCTTAAACTCTTTTTGTGACTATTTCTTCCGAAAGAGCAGAATTTCTTTCGGGGAACACATGTATACATTCAGATGTTTGAAAGAATGTGAACGTAAAAGGATCAAAAAACCTAAGGGACTCGTAGCTCAATGAAATAGCGGCCTCTTAGGGCCAGCTCCTGGGGCGCGAGCTCTCTGCCGCCAGAGTTCCACACAGACCCGAGGCCGCGCGGATCGGAGAAGACGTCCCACCCACCGGTTCCAGCAAATACAGGTGCTGTGGTCTCGAGTTCTGTGGCCCAGGGAGGCATTCACTGGAGGCTGGGGTCCCTGTGACAGGATGTGTGCCCCTATGCCTGCATCACCTGTCACCTCCTGTCTCCGGTCCCCACCGCAATATGGAAAGAGGTTTGGGGTGCTTGTGTGACCCCCTAACATGCCACCCCATGGAGCGCGGCCCCCATCTCCAGTTTCTAAGATTGCTGTCATGAAATTCCATTTGGTTTCACAGATCCACATAAATAACTTAATTTAAATGACTTTTATCACTGAGACCTGCCTGTTACTGTGAAGTTTACAAAGATTGATCTAACTCCGTAGAATTTAAATCAGCACGGAATGTGCTTTTAGCCTAAGCAGGGACATGATTTTAGCTAGAAAAAAATGTAGTCACTACAAGCAGAATGACCCTGGATAATTCCCAGTGTTCTGACGGCCAATATCGACGATTTAAAAATGTCAGAAAAAGGGAACTTTCAAGTCACAGAGGAGAGCAGTGGGCCAGCTGCCGTTGCTGCTGTGACAAATGACCATGGACACGGTGGCTGAAAACACACACATTTATTCTCTCCCAGGGCTGGAGGTCAGAAGTCTGAAATGAGTCCCCCTGAGCTGAGAGGAATGGTGGTCAGGGCTGCCCCTTCCACAGGCTCGGGCGGGGCCGGGGAGCGGGAACGCGTGGCCTGGCCCCTTCCGGCTGGCACCGTCCGTGGCCCAGGGCGCCTCCCTCCGTCTTCGGAGGCGCTGGTGGGCGTTTCCAGGTCTGCCCTCCGAGCCCCGGGCCCCACTCGCAGGCTCGTTAGTCCTGACACTCCTCACTGTGGTGGGCAGTGCCCCGTGTCAGCCCGACTGGCTCAGGACATCCCGAAAGCTGGCAGGACATTATTCCTTGGTGCGTCCAGATGCATTCAAACATTCAACTTTTTATTTTTTAAGCTATTTCAGGAGTTTTTCCGCTTTAGTTACTTGGTCAAATGTTGACATTGGTTTAGTATTTGTCCAAGGAAACTCCAACACTATAGTTTTGTATGATAATCCTTTAAAATACCGTATTCTCATATCAGTTATTAAATATATGTCTATTCATATGAAATAATTTCTTATTCCTCATTTCTATTGCATGAAGAAACTGTATTAGGTTAGATTTTGAAGGTGGAACTTAAATTAAAAGATCAAATTAAACCCTGAAACCAATGACACTGTTTACTAACGCCTGTTTTTTAAACCAGAAATTCAAACTCAGTTTTCCCTTTGTTTTCTAATCAGCACTGAACTTCCCTCTCTGGGGAAGGGAGGGAGCTCTGTTCCTCAGCCACAGCCAGGGAGAGAGAAAACAGTGGCCGTGAAGTCCAGGTGACGCGATGAATATTCATGAGGCCCCTGTAATCAGGGTCTGCTCATTATCTGCGTTTGCATTTGAAGCCAGTTCCTGGAATATAAATACTGACTGCAGAGCAGCTGTAGCTCTTTCATTTTTCTCTGAGATGCTCAGGTCTCAGCCAGAAGCCTTCCACTTGGCTTTCTGTGTAATTGGAGAGGGAGCCGCGTCACACGGCCCTGGGGATGCTGGCTGCATCTCACAGGCCTGGCTGAACGTTTAAGGCTGACTGGGTGACACAGCAGAGTTGTGCAGGAAGTTGCCCTTTTCCTCAGTCGTGGCACTAATACAAATCCAAGGCAGTGTGGGGGGGCTGAGCATCAGCTCGACCCCCTCCTGGGCTGCATGGCGGCCAAGCCCTCAGCCTGAGTGCCGTGGGCTCCTGCTGACAGCCTGTTGGCTGGCAGCGCTGTTTGGGAGCATCCTGTAACTGGTTGTTTCTCGATTGTCGGAGAGGATGGTTGGGGATAAAGGGAGCTGAGATGATGCGGACGGGTGTGGATGACTGAGAGAGAGAAACCGGAGACAAACTGAGGGTTGGCCTGGGGTCAGTGGGCCCAGCTTCTCCAGCTGCTGACACTGCTATTGAAACAGGCGAGAATCCATACCCGGGGGATGTGGACTTTGTCAGCAGTCATGCAAATGGCACGAAAATAAATCAACACCATGTTTCACCTACAACAGTGACAACAGTGACAACGCATGACATGCAGAGTTGGCCAGCCTGGTGGAGCCTCTGCAGGGCCCTGGTCGTGTCCAGGGCTTTAGAGAGACGCAGCCCTGGCCAGCAGGTGCTCTTCCAGGAGCCGATCCTGCACAAATTGTTAGATACAATACCTGCGCAGGATGTTAACTAAAAGACTGTAATAATGAAAAAGTAGAAACATAGTAAGTGTCCAAGCACGGGAACTTCCAAGCACTGTTACGGTCTGTCAACAGATGAGCAGACTCTATAGACAGTGAAAACCACCTGAACTTGCTGCAGGACAGCGGGGCAGGGCGGTGGAGACCACAGGTAGTGGCCTGGGGAGTCGGACTCAGAGCTCTGAGCCTCGGGCCGCGCCTGCCCGCTGTCTGGACATCAGGAGGGGCGTGTTTGTGGGCAGGCCTCTCACACCTGCCCAGGACAGCAGCTAGGAATGGACACAGGCTGTGATTTGAAAGCTCAGATGCTTTAAGGAGAAACGGCAGCTGTGGCCCGTGGACCGAGTGCGGAGCACAGCCCTGGCCTGGAGGGCTGTGGAATAGAACCAGCTTTCTCCTGAAAGTTTGACTGGGGATGGGTTTGGCTTTCTTCTCGGGCATTTCTGAGTCTTTAGGGTTTTCTTTAATGGACCTTGAGCTCTTTGGTCACTGTGGGGACAGAGCCAGGAGCGCAGTTTCCAGGCTCTCGGCTCACGTGCAAAGGTGCTGGCTCAGGTAGTAAATGGCCATCAACTGTGATTGGATGGCCATCAGCTGTGGCTATTTGGCCGTCAGCTGTAACCAGTGAGCCATTGGCCACTAATATAACTGCTGTGACTACGCTAGCAGCAAATGGGGGCTGGCAAGAAGATGGGGGCTGAGCCTGCAAGCGGTAGAGTACAGGTTGCGGATTGCAGAGAGGATGGCAGGTTGCGGGTTGTGTGGCTCCTGCTTCCTGTGTCTCAACCCAGCTGCCAGCGAGACTACAGTGGCGTGACTCCCCTATCTAAGGCTCCGTGGGGGTTCCTTTTGAATGTTCCTCACCATGTCCTGCGTTCTTATGTGGGGAGCGGGAGCTGAGACCCTGCATGACACCCCGCATGACAGTCACCCCTCAATCAGTGCAGTGAGTGTAATACAAGGCCCGCCTCCGTGTCATTTTCTCTTTCCCTATTTCTGTTCACTGGTCAGGGGGCTGGTCCTGGTCAGCTGACCCACTCCAGCCCCAGCCCCAGCCCCCAGGGGGCACCTGGGGGCCAACCCCAGTCATGACTGGCTTACCAGCTGTGTCCCATGTCTGCCATGTCGGAACCGGCTTGTCTTAGAATGCTTTAAGAAAGATGAACTTCTGTCCAGCCTGTGCATTGTGGATTATAAAAGAGTAATGATTCAGCGACTTAAAGATTTAGTAGCCAGCTTGTTACAGTCTTGGAGCAGAAAGGAGATTAATGAGGTACGCACTCAACATATGTCTCGGAAAAAGAACAGTCCCTTTAATTTCTAACTTTGTAAGACTGCTGCCAGCCCCCCTCTTGCAAGAATACTTATTTTGCAGCATGATTTTTTGCTCTTGAACAAGTTGATTAAAACAAACCAATGATAAAGGGATAAAGAAGGTGGCTTAGAGTCTGTGTCCTGGGTCCCCAAGGGCCTGGGAGCCAAGTGCATGCTGCCGATCAGACGTGGAGCTCAGCTCCTACAGGAACCCGGTTTGGCTGGAACTGGGGCCTCCTCCTCACGCTCTGTTGACATCTTTCTTCTTTTGGGGTCCAGGGCAGGGGGCCTCTGCTGGATAATTTATACATATCCGCGCCCCCCCCAGAGGTGAAGCCTAGGTCAGTGCCCGTGACTGTGGGTTTGGACACTCGCTTCCACCCGAGAGTGTCATGTGACCTGTGACCAGCTCCGACACCCTCAGCCTCAGGGCTGCTGCTGACACATGGGGCCGAAGCGTCTTTGTAGTGGGGCTGTCCTGTACATCACAGGAAGTTTACCTGTGTCTCTGGTCTCTACCCACGAGGTGTCACTGTGGCAGCCACACATTTCTAACTGTCCCCTGGGGGACATGGCCCCGGTCGAGACTGGGGTATTGTATATCCTTCCGTGCACAGACTGCATTTTACTCGCCTATCCGGCCATTTGTGGACACTAGAGGGGGTGCTGGTGGGAGTGTGTTCAGACACCAACTGCAGACCGACCTCGTGGACTGAGGCTGCAGGACGGCCAGTGGGCCGGTCAGCGGGTGAGCCACGCTGCCTGAGCCCGGACGCCCGGCTCTCTGGGCCCCGGTCACCAGCACACGGGCTTTCGTGACTAGACTGTCCCTTGCGTCCATGTGTCCACCTGTGCCGCCTTCTGTGCGGGGGCAGGTGGGGGAGGAGTGAGGGCCAAAGGTGCTGTCACGAGCCTGCGCCTTTCCAGAGGGAAGACCTGCTCCCCAGACAGGTTGGCCATCCACTCCCGGGCAGGGCACGGAGCGTGCTCGCTGTGCCCCATCCTAGCCGACGCAGGCACTGACACTCGCTTTAGTTTTTGCCGGTTTGATGGTGGTTAAGAGTATGTCCTGGTTTTCATTTGCGTTTCCCGGGCCGGTCAGGCTGCCTCCTCTGTCAGTGGCCTCACCAGCCCCTTTCTTTTTTTGTGCGCTTGCTCCACTGGCTCGTTCTTTTCCTTAGTGATTTGTAGGAAAATCATCATACTTCCTCGGGACTAATTATTTACAGGTTGCATAAATCGCAACTAATTTCCTCCTAGTCTGTGCCTTAATGGTTTCTAAGTTGCTTCTGGTGTCTCCTGCTTTGCCAAAAACTTACAGTTGGATATGGTCATAATGTATGGGTCTTTTCCGCCTTGATTTGTATTTTTCTCTTTTCTGTCCCTCTGGTTCATTAGAATATTCCTGTTTTGTTTTGTTTTGTAATTTGTTTGTCACCACTAGGTCTGCGACACATTTGCACTCATAATTGTCCTTGTTGCCACGTAGAGATCTGTGATTTCTCCCAACGTGGAAAAGTAAGTGTCCTGGAACTTTTTGTGGCATAGTATGACCCAGGGCTGTCGTGTGTGGACGGTGGGGCTGCTGCCTGTTGTGGGCCCTCTGTGCTGCTCCCCGACCTGGCCGTCCCGGCGCCCCTGCGCCCCACGTCGTGATTAACCAGCTGTGTGACGAGACTCGGTCATCTCATAGGGAAAGTCCTTCCTCCATGTTCTTCTTTTTTAAAATCGTCTGGACTGTACTTGGACCTTGATGCTTTCATATACATTTCAGAATACGTTTTACAAGTTCCACACAAAATAGCCTTTGGGGTTTTGACTGGAGTTACTTGCGTTTATAGATTAATTCAGCGAGAATTGGTACCATTAGGAGATTAGGCTTCCCACTTGCGCACACTGTATGTCTTTTCCTTAGTCATGTTTTTTGTACCCTTGACTAATGTTTTATTACAACTTTCTTCATCAATATTTGGGCAGTTTATGTGAGGTTTGGTTTTAGAGAACTTAGTTTCCTTTTGCTATTGTGAATGGGGTCTTTTATGGATCACATTCCTAATTAGTTATTGCAGGTGTGTAGTGATGCTTTCATCCTGTGTGTTGAGCTTGTGAGCAGTAGCCTTGCTGAGCCTTCTATCAGTTCTAACTGCAAATTTTCTTTCATCTTGTTTGGTAGGCAGTTCTAAAGATCTGCTAACAATCATCTTTTACAATCTGTGTACCTTATTTAAAAAATAAGTATGGTCTCAGCAGGAAGCCTGGTGCAATGCTGACTACGAGGCATGTGTCTCACTCTCAGGTAAACCCCCGTCAGTGGCCTGGAACCCAACTTCACCAGTGGATGGAGGAAGGATAAGGAAGGGCATTGGAGGCTAGGGCCCTGGCCATCAGAGGACACAGAAGTAGGGAGCACCTTGCATGGGGGGCCTGGGATGCTGATTGGAGCAGCAGAAGAGGGTGTAGGGTCTGGGGAGGGAGGGAGGACAGGAGAGAGCATCCAACCATGAGTCTGGAGCCAGAGCCAGAGGCCAGGTCGTGTCTGACCTTGACTTTGAATGGCGGGCCACGCAGGAGTGTTAGGGATTTCAGGCTGCAGTGGCAAGACAATCGGCCTCATTGTGATAACATCTACATGACTAAAACTCAGCAAAGTATGCAGCTCAATGGGCCCCAGCAGCTCCCGTGTAGCCCCCACCACAGTCAGACCGCAGGCCGGTTCCGTCCCCACAGAGGCCCTCAGGCCCGTTGGCATCGCTTCTCCCCAACCCACCCCAGAAATGTGGCCCTTTCTAGACGTCCTTCTCCGTGTTGCCGCACAGTGTGTGGTCTTCTGTGTCTGGCCTCCTTCACTTAGCAGTCACTCCTTCGCTCCAAGATGAATCCCTGCGACTGCCTGCGTTGGTAGTTTCTTCACCGCTGGGTACTAGCCCATCGCGTGGATGTGCCGCAGTTTACAGAGCTACTCGCCGGCGATGAGAACAGGGTGGGCCCCTCCTTGGCTGTTACAAATAGAGCTGCAAGAGCATTTGCAAGCCTGTCTTCATGGGGCTAGATGCTAGATTTCCTCTGGGCAAACACTAGGCATGGGATTGCCGAGTTACATGTGAACACATGTGGAACATTGATTGTAAGGAACAGGCAAACCATGTTGCAAAGCGCATGTATCGTTTTGTGTTCCCACCAGCCGTGTGCGAGTTCCAGGTGCTACACATTCTGGTCAATATTTACTACTGTCAGTCTTTTAAATCGGAACATTTTAGTGGGTGTGTAGTATATGTTATTATGGTTCTAATTTGCATTTCCCTCGTGACAAATAACGCTGAGCATCTTTTCATGTGCTGATTGGCCATCTGTGTATGTTCTTTTGTGAAGTACCTGTTCTACCCATTTTAAAATAAAATGCTTTCTCTTCTTATCATTGAGTCGCAAAAAAGTGTATGTATTCTGGTTGCAAGTTCTTTATCAGATACATGTCATGCAAATATTTCTCCTGGCCTGTGGCTTGCTTTTTAATTTTCTTGACAGTTTTCAAAGAGCCAAAGTTTTAAATTTTGATGAGTCCAATTTTTTTCCTTATGGTTCTGCTTTTTGTGTCCTATCTAAGAAATCTTAGCCAACCCAAGGTTGCAAATATTTCTCCTAGGAGTTTTATGGCTCGAGCTCTTACATTTAGGTCTATGATCCATCCTAAGTTATTTTATGTGATGGTGAGATGGGAGTTGAAGTTCTTTTTTATTTGTTTTCCCAAATTGACGTGCAATTCCAGTGCCATTTGTTGGATGTCTATTTTTTGGCCTTTTTATCCTTTGTGTGCTTCATTTCAGATGGTTCATATTTCTGGTGTTCAAGTTCACTAAACTTTTCTTCCACAGTGTCTAATCTGCCATTGTCCCCATCTAGTGTATTTTTTAAATAAACATTTTTACTTTAGAACACTTTCAGTTTAGAGAATGTTTGCAAACATAGTACAGAGAGTTATTATGTACTCCACACCTAGTTTCCCTTCTTATCACCATCTCACATTAGTGTGGTACATTTGTCATAATTGATGAACCAACGCTTATACATATTATTAACGAAAGTCCACACTTTATCCAGATTTCCTCAGTTTTTCTCTAATGTCCTTCTTCTGTGCCAGGATCCCATCCAGGACACAGCAATACATTTAATCTCATGTCTCCTTAGTCTCCTCTTGCCTGTGACAGTTTCTCAGACTTTCCTAGATTTTGATGACTTTGACCGTTTTGGATATTTTATAGAATGTCCTTCAATTGGGATTTGTCTGGATGTTTTTCTCATTGTTACATCACGTAATATGTCCTAGGAGGAATACCGCAGAGGTAAAGTGCCATTCTCATCACCTCATATCAGGGGTCCAGACTAGCACATGACGTTACTGTTGATGTTGACCTTGGTCACCAGGATTGAGTTTTCTCCGCTGTAATTTTATTCTTTTTTTTTTTAAATCCCTTTTTATCCTGTACTTTTTGGAAGTAAATTACTATATATAGTCTGCTAGTTCTGTCATTTCTGGGCTGTTTCTATTGATTGAGTTATCTCCTGGTTATGGATTATATTTTCCTGTTTTATTTCAATACCTGATAAGTATTGATTGGATGTCAGACATTGTGAATTTTATGTTGTTGTGTGATGGATTTTTTTGAATTTGTTTAAAGAGAGTCGGACCTTTTTCTGGCACAAGTTTACTTGAGGGTAATTAGATCCTGTTGAGGCTGGCTTCCTGGGTTATCTGGGAAGGCCCAGAGCAGCCTTTCACACAGCACCGCTCTGCTGGGTCCTGGTGTGGGACCTGGAGGAGGCCCCACGTTCTTTAAACCAGAATATTCTTGTTTATTAAAAAACAAAAGCAGCTTTGGCAATTCGTTATGTGATGAATAGGTTACATGTATACCCATTTCTGAAATTACACCATCACTCAAAAGAACTAATTAAAGCAGTTAGTTTTAGAAAGGGAAATAAAACTCTTGCTCCGAAGTATGCTGATCCAGAATGAGGCAAGGTTGACCCCCTTCACCGTTGCTTTTCAGCATTGTCCTGGAAGTCCTAGCTAATGCAATAAGCAAGAAATGCAGAAGGTAAAAAGATAAAAGAAAATAAAAGTATACAGATTGGGAAAGAAGACATAAAACTATCTTTGTTCATAGATGACATGATTTTTTATGTATAAGATCTAAAAGATCCAAAATAAAATGAAACAAAACTCTTGGAACTGTTGGAACTAATAAGCAATTATAGCAAGGTTTCAGGATACAAAGATAGTGTGCAAAAGTCAATCGTTCTCCTAGATACCATCCACGAAAAAATGGAATTAAAAACACATTATCATTTACATTAGTATCCCCCAAAATGAAATACTTAGGTATAAGTCTAACAAAATATGGACAAGATTTATATGAGGAAACCTGTAAGACTCTGATGAGAGATGTCAAAGAAGAACTAAATAAATGGAGAGCTGTTCCGTGTTCATGGATAGGGAGACTCAATATTGTCAAGATGGCCGTTCTTCCCAACTTGACCTATAGATTCAAGGTAACTCCAACCAAAATCCCAGTATGTTATTTTGTGAATAGTGATAAAATTATTCTGAAGTTTATACGGAGAGGGGGCAAGATATCCAGAATAGCTATTGACAGAGAAGAACAAAGTTGGAGCACTGACACTATACGACCAAGATTTGTTATAGAACTACAGTAATCAAGACAGGGTGTTATTGGCAAAAGAATGGACAAATATATCAACGGAACAGCAGAGAGAGTCCAGAAATGGACCCACATAAGCCTAGTAAACTGATCTTTGGCAAAAGAACAAAGGCAATTCAATGGACAAAAATAGTCTTCATAATAACAATTGGTGCTTGAATAACTGCACACCTGCATGCAAAAAAAGAAAATCTAGAAACAGATCTTACACTCTTCACGAACATGAACTCAAAATGGATCATAGAACTAAATGTAAAATGCAAAACAGTAAAACTCTTAGAAGGTAAAATCTAGATGATCTTGGGTATAGTAGATTTTTTTAGATACAATACCAAAGCTAGGATCCTTGAAAGAAATAACTGATAAAGTTAACTTCATCAAAATTAAAATCTTATGCCTTGTGAAAGACAAAGCCAAGAGAACAAGAAGACAAACCGCAGACTGGGAGAAAATATTTGCAAAAAACACATCTGATAAAGGACTGTTATCCAAAATATATAAAGAATTCTTAAAATTCAACAATAAGAAAATAAATAACCCGATTAAAAAATGGGCAAAAGACCTGAGCAGACACCTCACCAAAGAAGACATACAGATGGCAAGTAAGCACGTGAAAAGATGCTCCCCATCCTATGTCATCAGGGAAATGCAAATTAAAACAACCAGATCCCACTGCACACCTGTCAGAAGGGCCACTATCCAGACCACTGACAACACCACATGCCAATGAGGACGTGGACCCCAGGAGCCCTCACTCACTGTGGGGATGCAGAATGGCACAGCCGCTCTGGGAGACAGTCTGGCAGTTTCTTATTAAACTAAACAGTCTCTTACCCTACGATCCGGAAATCACACTCATTGATATTCACCCAAAGGAGTTGAAAACTAATGTTTGCATAAAAATCTACACATGATGTTTAGAGCAGCTTTATTTATCACTGCTGCAACTGGAAAGCAACCAGAAGGTCCCTCAGTAAGTGATGGGTAAATAAACTGCTGCATCCAGACAGTGGAGTGTTATTCAGCTAAAGAGAAAGGAACTATGAAGTCACGGAAAGACATGGAGGAACCTTAAGGGCTTATGACTAAGTGAAAGAAGCCTGTCTGAAAAGGCTACATACTGTGTCATTCCAACAACAGGACATTCTGGAAAAGACAGAACTAAGGAGACAGTAAAAGATCAGTGTTGGTCAGGGGTTAGGAAGGAGGGGGGCTGCGTGGGGGGAGCACAGAGGACATTCAGGGCAGTGAGACACTCTGTGTGAGGCTGTAATAGTGGACACGTGTCATTACACATTGGTGCAAACCTATGGAACGTGCAACGCTAAGAGGGAGCCCTCATGTCAGCTGTGGACTGTGGGTGATGATGTCTGTGTGGGTCCATCAACTGTAACGAACCCCCACTCTGGGGGTGGGGTGGGGTACACGTCATGGGGAGGCTGTCAGGGAAAGCGGGATATGGGAACTCTGTACTTTCCACTCAATTCTGCTGTGAAAACTGCTCTAAATATAGTTTATTAATTTAAAAAAAATCAGAAGAAAATGCTGAAATTTCAGCTTGAATAGTGTTGCATAACTTTAAAAAGTCACAAATTTTTAAGCAATTTTTCTCAAATATATGTTTTGGGAGTGTTTTGTCTAGCCCACTTTCTATCCTGGTGGGAAGGTTTTCCTGCTGTAAATCTGCATAGATGCATAGTGAATGAGGAGAATTGCTTTACTTATGCGGCCGTTTTCACTTGACGACTGCCCTGTTTTTCCAGAACTCCTGAAATAATACAGACAAATTAATTAAGATGACAAGTTGAGTATGAATATTACATTTCCTTTTTAGTATCATGGTTTGCATAGACTGTAATTTGAATTTACTGCATTTTAATTCCTAAAATACATTTTCAGTCTCTGGGGTGGGGAAAAGCATCTTTTTATTTTTTAAATTAAAGTTTATTGGGGTGACAATTGTTAGTAAAATTACATAGATTTCAAGTGTACAATTATATAATACATTATCTATAAATCCCATTGTGTGTTCACCACCCAGAGTCAGTTCTCCTTCCATCACCATATATTTGATCCCCCTTACCCTCATCTCCCACCCTCCACCCCGCTTACCCTCTGGTAACCACTAAACTATTGTCTGTGTCTTTGAGCTTTTGTTTCTTATTTGTTTGTCTTGTTCTTTTGTTGTTTTTGGTTTATATACCACATATCAGTGAAATCATATGGTTCTCTGCTTTTCTGTCTGACTTATTTCACTTAGCATTACCCTCTCAAGATCCATCCATGTTGACACAAATGGCCCTATTTCATCTTTTCTTACCGCCGAATAGTATTCCATTGTGTATATATACCACAACTTCTTCATCCATTCGTCTGTCGAAGGACATTATGGTTTTTTCCATGTCTTGGCCACGGTAAATAAAGCTGCAATGAACATTGGAGCACACATGTCTTTATGGATAAATGTTTTCAGATTTTTTGGGTAGATACCCAGGAGAGGGATTGCTGGATCATATGGTAATTCTATTTGTAATTTTTGGAAGAACCTCCCCACTGCCTTCCATAGCAGCTGCACCAGCGGCTGGGTCTGCATTCCCACCAACAGTGTATGAGGGTTCCTTTTTCTCCACAGCCTCTCCAACACTTGTTACTATTTGTCTTGTTGATGATAGCCATTCTGACTGGGGTGAGGTGATATCTCATTGTGGTTTTTATTTGCATTTCTCTGATGATTGGTGATGTTGAGCATTTTTTCATATGTCTATTTGCCATTTGTATGTCCTCTTTGGAGAAATGTCTCTGCAGGTCCTCTGCCCATTTTTCAGTTGGGTTGTGTTTTTTTTGTTGAGTTGTATGAGTTCCTTGTATATTTTGGGTATTAGCCCCTTATCGGAGGCGCTGTTTGCAAAAATCTTCTCCCACTCATTTCGTTGCCTCTTTATTTTGTCAATGGTTTCTTTTGCTGTGCGGAAGCTTTTAAGTTTGATATAGTCCCATTCACTTATTTTAGCTTTTACTTCCCTTGCCTTTGGAATCAAATTCATAAAATGCTCTTTGAACCAAGGTCCATAAGTTTAGTACCTATGTTTTCTTCTACGCAGTTTATTGTTTCAGGTCTCATGCTTAGGTCTTTGATCCATTTTGAATTAATTTTGGTACATGGTGACAGATAGCAGTCCAGTTTCATTTTTTTGCACGTGGCTTTCCAGTTTTCCCAGCACCATTTATTGAAGAGGCTGTCTTTTCTCCATTGTGTGTGTTTTGCTTCTTTGTCAAAAATTATCTGTCCATATTTATGTGAGTTTATTACTGGATTCTCAGTTCTTTTCCATTGGTCTGTGTGTCTGTTTTCCTGTCAATACCATGCTGTTTTGATTATTGTTGCCCTGTAGTACAAGCTAAAGTCAGGGAATATGATACCTCCAGTATTGTTCTTTTTTCTTAGGATTGCTTTGGCTATTCAGGGTTTTTTGCGGTTCCATACAAATCTGATGATTTTTTGTTCTATTTCTTTAAAAAATGCCATTGGGATTTTGAGGGGGATTGCATTAAATCTGCATATTGCTTTGGGTAATATGGCCATTTTAACAATGTTGCTTCTTCCAATTCATGAGCACAGAATGTCTTTCCATTTCTTTGTGTCTTCAATTTCTTTTAAAAATGTCTTACAGTTTTCAGCATATAGGTCTTTCACATCCTTGGTTAAGTTTATTCCTAGGTATTTTATTCTTTTTGTTGCAATTGAAAACGGAATTGTTTTATTTCTTTTTCTGAGATTTCATTGTTAGTATATAGGAATGCAATGGACTTTTGTACATTTATTTTGTAGCCAGCAACTTTACTGTATTCGTTGATTGTTTCTAATAGCTTTTTGGTGGAGTCTTTAGGGTTTTCTATATACAGCATCATGTCATCTGTGAAGAGTGACGATTGAACTTCATTCCCAATGTGGATGCCTTTTATTTCTTTCTCTTGCCTGATTGCTCTGGCAAGGACTTCCAACACTATGTTGAAAAGCAGAGGTGATAGGGGACAGCCTTGTCATGTTCCTGAACGTAGAGCAAAAGGCTTCAGTTTTTTACCGTTAATTATGAGATTAGCTGAGGACTCGTCATATATGGCCTTTATTATGTTAAGGTATTTTCCTTCTATACCTATTTTATTAAGTGTTTTAATCATAAATGGATGTTGTATCTTGTCAAATGCTTTTTCTGCCTCAATTGATATAATCATATGATTTTTGTTCTTTATTTTATTTATGGATGTATCACATTGATGGATTTGCATAAAACCATTCTTGTGCCTCTGGGATGAACCCCACTTGGTTGTGATAAATAATCTTTTTAATGCATTGTTGTATTCGATTTGCTAGAATTTTGTTTAGGATTTTTGCATCTGTATTCATCAGAGATACTGGACTGTAGTTTTCTTTTATGGTGTTATCCTTACCAGGTTTTGATATCAGGGTAATGTTGGCCTCATAAAATGAGTTAGGGAGTACTGTCTCTTCAATGTTTTGGAAGAGTTTGAGCAGGATTGGCATTAGATTCTCTTTGAAGGTTTGGTAGAATTCACTAGTGAAGCCATCTGGTCCCGGACTTTTGCTTTTGGGAAGGTTTCCGATGACTGATTCAATTTCCTTACTGGTGATCGGTCTATTTAGATTTTCCAATTCTTTTTGATTCAGCCTAGGAAGGCTATATGTTTTTAAGAACTTGTCCATTTCTTCTAGGTTATTGAATTTGGAGGCATATAGTCCTTCATAGTATTCTTGGATGATCCTTTGTATTTCTGTGGCATCCATGATAACTTCCCCTCTTTCATTTCTGATTTTGTTTATTAGTGTCTTTTCTCTTTTTATCTTAGAGAGTCTAGCCAAGGGTTTGTCAATTTTATTAATTTTTTCAAAGAACCAGCTCTTTGTCACATTACTTCTTTCTGTTGTCTTTTTGTTCTCTATTTCATTTAGTTCTGCTCTGATTTTTATTATTTCCTTTATTCTGCTGACCTTGGGTTTCATTTGTTCTTCTTTTTCTATTTCTTTAAGATGTAATGTGAGGTTATTTATCTGGGATTTTTCTTGTTTCTTGAGATAGGCCTGTAATGATATAAATTTCCCTCTTAAAACTGCTTTCGCTACATCCCCAAAATTTTGGTAGGATGTATTTTCATTCTCATTTGTTTCTATGTATCTTTTGATCTCTCCTCTTATTTCTTCTTTGACCTGGTCATTCTTTAAAAGAATGTTGTTTAATCTCCACGTATTTGTGGTTTTTCCTGCTTTCTTTTTGCAGTTGATATCCAGTTTCAAAGCCTGTGATCAGAGAATATGCTTGGTATGATTTCAATATTCTTAAATTTGCTGAGGCTGATTTTATGTCTCAATATATGGTCAATCCTTGAAAATGTTCCATGAACATTAGAAAAAAATGTATAGTCTGATGTTCTAGGATGAAGTGCTCTATATATGTCAATTATGTCCATTTCATCTAATGTGTCATTTAAGGCTGCTAGTTCTTTATTTTCTGTTTGGATGATTTATCCATAGCTGTCAATGATGTATTTAGGTCCCCTAGTATAATTGTGTTTTGGTCAATTTCTCCCTTTAGTTCTGTTAGTAGTTGCTTGGTATATTTCGGTGCTCCCTGATTGGGGGCATAAATATTGATGATTGTTATGTCTTCTTGTTGTATAGTCCCCTTTACCATTATGAAATGTCCATCTTTGTCTCTTGTTATCTTTTTCACTCTGAAGTCTGTTTCATCTGATATCAGTATGGATACACCTGCTTTTCTCTGGGTACCATTTGCTTTGAGTGTCAATTTCCACCCTTTCACTTTGAGTCTATGTTTGTACTTGTAGCTGAGATGTGTCTCTTGGGGGCAGCATATGGTTGGGTTTAGTTTTTTGATCCAATCTGCTACTCTGTGCCTTTTTATTGGTAAGTTCAGTCCATTTACATTTAGGGTGATTATTGATATGTGAGGATTTCCTGTCATTCTATCTTTAGTTTTCTAGTAAGGCTGTGTCTCCATTGTTTCTTTGCCTTTCTGTTGTTGTCTGTTATTTCTGTGTGGTGGTATTCTATGATGTTTCCCTCTGTTTCTTCTTTTATTACAGTATATATTTCAGTTCTGGATTTTTTTTGAGTGGTTACCCTTAAGTTTATGTAAAAGAAAGTTTGATATTTAGAGTATTCCATTTTCTTCAGCACGCCTACTTTCTCCATTCCCATATTCCAGTTCAGGCCTTTACTCTCCCCCCTTTTATGTTTTGGTTGCCACAGATTCTCCCTGTTGATGGTGGTCAAATAGCCTCCTTTAGTATTTCTTGTAGTGCAGGTCATGTATTAGAAAATTCCCTCAGTTTCTGTATGTCTGGAAAGGTCTTTATTCCTCCTTCATATCTAAAGGACATCTTTGCTGGATATATTATTCTTGGCTCATAATTTCTCTCTTTCAATAGTTTGAATATTTGATTTCACGCCCTCCTGGCTTGGAGAGTTTCTGCTGAAAAATCTGATGATATTCTAATGGGCTTTCCTTTGTAGGTTATCATCTTCTTTTCCTTGGCTGCCTTGAGGATTCTTTCTTTGTCGTTGATTTTTGACAGCTTCAATACAATGTGCCTTGGAGAAGGTCTGTTGGGGTTGAGGTAATTAGGTGTTCTATTTGCTTCTTGGATTCGAGGATCCAGTTCTGTCCACAAGTTTGGGAAGTTCTTATCGACTATTTGTTTGAATATATTCTCTGTTCCCTTCTCTCTTTCTTCTCCTTCTGGTATGCCCATTATTCTTATATTGCTCTTTCTGATGGAGTCAGAAAGTTCTTGTAGAGTTCTTTCATTTCTTTTAAGTCTCAAGTCTCTTTCTTCTTCCATCCGTGTCATTTCCAGGTTTCTGTCTTTGATGTCACTTATTCTTTCCTCCTTCTAGTCAACTCTACTACCTAAGCTGGTTGTTTCATTCATTTCTTTTATTGAGCTGTTAATCTCCAGAAATTCTATTTGGTTCTTTTTTTAAAAATATCAATCTCTTTGGTAAAATGTTCATTTTGTTCTTTGTGTTTCTGAGTTCATTAAACTGCCTGTCTGTGTTTTCTTGCATCTCGTTGAGTTTTTTAAGAACTGCAATCTTGAATTCTCTGTAATTTATGTCACGTATTTCCTTGTCTTTAAGTTCATTTTCTGGAGACTTTTCATTTTCTTCCTGAGCTGACTTGTTACCTTGGTTATTCATGGCAATTAGTGATTTATTTTTTCTCTTCCTAGACATCTACAGGAGTGGGTTCTGCAACAGGTTGATAGAAAGAGGTCTTTCTTTTGTTTTCCAGTAGGTGTAGGTAGAATGTTTTATTTTCTCTCTGACTGTAGCCTTTGATTCTCTCTCACACTGTAGTGTTGTATTTTCTCTGCACTGTTCTGGCTTCTCACATAATGTGTGGATTATCTGGTAGGCAGGCTTCTCTTCTGTGAACAGTTCGCCTGGGTCATAGGGCACTGCCACCGTGGGGGCATGTGGAGAGCTTCTGAAGTTCCAAAGCTTTTCCTGCACTAGATTCAGAGCCCTTGTGTTTCAACAGCTCTGTTTACTCCTGCAGGGATCTGCCCAGATAGGAGTGGACAGGCGCCTGGTGAGTTGTGAGAGGTGGCCCAGAGCAATGGCAGCGACCACCACCACAGCCGGTGTTCTATTTTTGTTTAGAGCCGGTGGACTTTCTGTCATGGGCGTGTCTATGTGGCAGATGCTCTAGAGGACCATATGGACAGGAGACCAGGAGACAGCTCTGTGTCCCACGTGCCCCTGGCCCCCACGCCCTGCATGGCTGTGCTGTCCCTTTATGGGTCCCTGAGCTCTGTCATGTCTTCCTAGGAAAGGATGTGATGGATGCCAGGCCCCAGCCTAGACACAGAGCTGAGTCCCAGCCTGGGGCTTCCAGAGGGGACTGAGCATCTCAGACACTGTGACATTTCAGCAAGGGCCCTGGGCTTGTCCCACTGGGGCAGTGGCAGGCCACGGTGTTTCAGTGTGGTCTGTGTGGAAGGGGTGGTGGGAGTTGAGAGGGATGGAGACGGGTCCTCGTGGGATGAGGCTTGAAGACCAACCCTCCTCACTGTCCTCTGCTGGCAGGAAATGGCCCTGGAGACCTGGTGTCCCCATCATTCGTCACAGTGCCTGCCTCTCCCAGCCTTTGGGTCATGGGCAGTCCAAGTTGTGCCCTCACATGGTGGCCACTCTTGCCCATCAGGGTCTCTCTGCTGAGGCGTGTCATCTAGATGTCATCGGAAGGCAATCATGAGACAAGGAAGTTACAATAAAAATGTTGCTTCACTGTGGGTCTGCGTGCAGAGCACGTGACTTTTACCCCCGGGCCCCTGCCCATTTTCTCTGGGAAGGCCAGCGGACTGCCTCCCAGAACTAGAAGCAGCCTCCAGCGCTAGGCTTGCCCATGGGGACGGGGGAGGCGGCTTTCAGGAAATGGCCTGGGCATCTTCCTGTGTCTCCAGCTTCTGAAGCCTCCTCTGATCTAGCTGGTTCCTCTCCACGCAGCCTGCATCTGCACACATGCTCACATGTCTCTGGCTGTCTGAGCAGAGAGCTGTGGGGACCGGGACATCGGCCCCACCAGCCAGAGCCCCTTGGGCAGGGCCCGTCTTGCTCAGTGCCCACCCAATAGCACCTTTGCCCTCTCCAGGTGGAGAGTGGGGCCACTGTCCGAGGGCCCAGGCCTAACTGCGCCCGAATCAGCCCCTGGTCCCCTGGCGACTTTGCAAATCCCTGCTGTGGTTCTCCCAGCGTATTCCATTCTTGATGGGCACTGCCTGCAGGACAGTCCTCCAGGGTTGGGGCGGACACGTGCTACTGGCAATGAGCCCGTTTGGGACCTCTGCATGGGGGTGTCCCCAGGTGGAGTCCTCGAGCTCCAAAGTGATGCCTTCACTGCCACGGCCACCGCCTTGCAGCATCTGTGCCTGTCACTCTCCTCTCAGGCCTGGATGCTCAGCTGTGACTCATCCTAAGCTGAATGTGCCACCTGCTGTGGGCAGGTAAACAGCAGGCGTGCGGGGTGGTGTTTGGGGAGACTTGTCACCTGGGGCCCCAATCCCTGTGGCCAGGTCTGTGGCTCCCTGTCCTCGGCTGTGGGAACCCAGTGTCACTCGTATCCTCACCCGTCCCCAGGCTTACTGCTCCCGATGGCCTCTCCTGCTGTGGTAACACGGGTCTGAGCTGCCAGCTCAACATCAGGGTGGATCCGGTCAACGCGAGCACGTGGGTTATTCAACATCAGGACCCAGCGGCAGAGCTGGGTTTCCAAGTGAGCATTCCTCTGTCCGCAGGTGGAGGCAAAGCGTCGAGGAGCGTGAGCTGCGTGTCAGTCTCTCACTTAGAGCGTCTCCAGTCATAAATCAAGGCGTCCGCCCCAATA
Organism: Rhinolophus ferrumequinum; assembly: GCF_004115265.2. Lineage (NCBI taxonomy): Eukaryota > Metazoa > Chordata > Mammalia > Chiroptera > Rhinolophidae > Rhinolophus > Rhinolophus ferrumequinum. The sequence goes on from NC_046299.1 coordinate 1,126,933, forward strand.
ATCGTGGAAAAAACATCCTAATATGATTTAATCTTAAAGCAGTTCTAACGGAACATTGGAAATGCTGTATTTCAGCCAATATCTATCTGGTTACCTGTTGTGAGGGTGGAAACAGTAATATATACTGCAAGCTTTAGCTAATGAGAGAAATAGTTCAGGGAGGAACTGTATCCTGGGCACTCAATCATGGTATCAGTCTTTGCAGATAATCATGGTGTTTGTTGCTAGGTTCTCTCTGATTTTCCAAGGAATGAGAAATCTGATAGAATCTTTTACCACATGAGCCAAACATGTAGTTTTATGTAATTGTGAAAATGATTCTCAATGAATGCTTTCGAGCCCATTTCCGGGGACTCTCTCTCCTCCAGACCGGCCCAGGTCACATTAGGGGACTTCACTGTGGGCGGTGAACGAGTCTGCGGCCAGAAGACGGCAGCTCTAGCCAGAGACAGGGATCAGGAGGGGGAGGGGCTTGACAAGGGTCTTTAGTGCTTACGCTTTATGAATAATCGTCACCCAAGGACTTCGGGGGATATTTTTAAAAGTGATGTGAATTGCAGCGCTGTCAACAGGAGAAAGGCAGAGAGATCGTGTGTGTGTGTGTGTGTGTGTGTGTGTGTGTGTGAGAGACGACGGTGCGGCCGGCGCATGTGCCCTGTGTCACCTCGTTCTGTCTTTACAGTGGGGCTTCCCAAGCTACTCCCGACAGAGCTGTAAGTGAAAGAGGCGGAACTCAGAATCATGTATAGTAGTGTGATCTTGGTTTGGGGAAAAACTCTGTAGAAGAGAAACTGGAAGGAAACCTATGACAACGGTGCGAACTTTGTGGTCGAGGCCACAGAGGGGGACCGTCTGCTTTCTGGAGCCCCCACGGCCGGACCTGCTGTCTGAGAGGGAGCAGGGGTGAGGAGGGGGAACGAGAGAGGGCGGGGTGACGGGCACACGGGGGGCTGGGCTGGCGGCCACCACTGCGGTGCTGGACCCGCGGGGACCTTCCGAGGCCCAGTCTGTTTGGGGGAATCACGGGGAAGCATTCACTCTCTGCTTCTGTGCAGGTCTGGCCAATGATGGCCTGACGCTATGCACGTGCACATCTGGGCGGCCTCCTGCAGGGGACGCAGGCTAAGCACTCGGAGCAGGGCCAGGCCCAGAGTCCCCGTCCAGCAGCCAGAGGGACTGCCGTTCATGCTGCGGGGGACCCCAGGGCACCCGTTCATTGAGTGATGACGTGGGAGGGCCAGGCGATGGCAAGGGTCCCATGTGGAGGAGCAGGGGTGCCTCCCACAGACCAGGAGCACACAGACTGGGGCTGGCAGGGGCTGGAGCTGAGCTGAGGAGCTCTGAAAGTGACCACAGTGTGGCAAGGGTGCAGCGGGGGTCCCGTGGGAGACCGTCTGTTTTGTCACTCAGAGGACAAAGCAAGTTGCACCCTCAGCCTCTCAGTGGCTCAGGACACAGGTTGGTTTCTTGTGCGTGTCACAGTCTGAAGGACGTCAGGTGGGTGATTGTGGAGAATCTAGAAGCCAGAACTCGGAGCTACAGACACAGGCCACTGTCCTCAGTGGCTGGGACAGCTCGGCTGCTTCTGTTCCCTGGGGGCAAATGCTCAGCCAGCTTTGTTCTCTGTGAATCTGCAGTTATGTCCTGCTCCTGATGCTGAGATCCAGGCACGGCACTCGTCTGTTTTCCTCACCTGTTTCATGTACGGCTAGTTCTCTATTTTGTATTTCCTGATGTTTCTCTTCTTCAAAAATTGTATGGTATTGTGGTAAGAACACTTAACATGAGATGTGTCCACCCTCTTATATTTTCAGTGCAGTATCGCTGACTGGTACAATGTCTCACGGCAGAGCTCTAGGAGGAAAGGGTGGGGTATGGCTGTGTCCCCCCTGCACCAGGAGGCACTTTCGGGCCCTGACCTGCCTCCGTGGTCACCGGTTCCCTGTCCTGTCCAGCCCCTGAGCAGCGTCCGGCTGTGGAGGCGAGCACTCCTTCCTCACAGGTTCCCTCCGCTCGTTGGACGGGGCCCGGGAGGTGTGTGTGGCACATAGGTATGTATGTGTGTGTCCACGTGTGTGCGTGCTCGCTCCTTGTGTGAAGACATGCTTTCACTGCACAGCTATTCAAAAGCAAATGGAACTGGCAAAAGTGGTCTAATCTTCTTGTCACCAGATGAAAATGTAAGCCCTGGCTCCAAATGGTGTTGGCAGCTCCGTCATGGTCAGACCCATTTCACTTTATTTCTAATCCGAGCCTGCAGGGGAGCAGGCAGGGAGGGAGAGGAAATCGATAGCTGAGATGGTAACTCCTCCAGCCCCGCCCTCCAGATGGACAGGACCCGCTGTTGAAAGGGAACCAACAGAGAATAATATGGCCGTATTTTTCCAGGAAAGTTATTACAATATTGGCATTTCATCGATACAGGTTTGCCACGCGGGTGAGCTGATTTGCTCACACAGCCCCTGCACGTGCTCTCGGTCAATGCGATTCTTCCCGATGGCACAGGCCTCCCAGACTCTTAGTTCTCGAGGCTCTCCTGGAAGTCATCTCAAACTTCCAGGAGGCTTTTTAATTTTAAATCCCCAAACAAATGGGGTGGCTTCCCCGCGGGGCACCTCCCAGGAGGAGGCGGGTGGTGTGAGCACAGCTGCACCCTGTGCAGGGAGGTCATGCTCATCCCTCTGCTTTTAATCTTTTCAAACAATGTCTTAGATGTCACAGTTGGGAGCACTTGTCCCTGTGTGTGTGTGTAACTGGTATCATCCCAGGAGAGCTGCCTGGACGGGGCTACAAGTGACCACATGAGGTGCAGAGTAGCCATCTGAGTACCAGATGAAAGGAGCCTCCTGCACGACAGGTCTGGGGCCAAAATGTGGGGTCGGGGGGCGCAGGTTAGGGTGTAGGAGGAGAGATGTCTGACGTATGCGTGCATGCATGTTCCCAGGTGTGCTCGAGCAGCCTTTCTTCAAGGTTAAACAAAACACTTTTCCATCAAGAGAAACGCAAATGAGCCGTATTTCTAAGAAAAGGCAGAAGCAGCAAATCTTTAGGTTTCTATTTAGAGCAGCGTTAGTCAACCTCAGTGTCTGCTTTTGTCTGTGTCCCTTTGGCCTCACGGGTTTTCTGCTGGGCTCTGCTTCCATGCGAGTGAGGCTGAGCATGAAGGAGGCAGCAAGACCCCCACCGGCTGCTGCCCTGCCGTGCCTGCTCGGCTTGCTGGCACTGCAGCAGTTGTCTCAGAGGGTGCCGGAGGCTCCAGCCCGGAGGAAGGCCCATTGTTGGGCCTTGGAAGTTCCGGATTGGCCACAGCTTTGTGGACACTTCAGCAACAAACCCAACCGAGGCGTCCGTCCCAGGGTTTTTCCTACCTCTCCTGAGGGCCCCTCAGAGTGAAGGGCAGTGGACTGCAGTGCCCCTAACTGCTGGGTTGCTTTGTAATTTCACAGTCAAGGTGACAGCCCAGAGACAGCCTTTCTGAGACCCATGCATGCTCCCCAGGCCTTCCAGAAAGCAAAGGCGCGAGGTGCCATCTCCCTTCGGTTCTGGTCAAGTCTGCTGGGTGTTCCTGCTGCTGTGCTCGGCGAGGCCCTTCTTCAGGTGAAGGGACGTCGCTGTCGTGTGGAAGACCAGACACGTGGCCGTCCTGGTGCCACCGCGTCCCTCAGTCCTCACCGACTCCACCTGCAGGGGAAGAACAGGCAGGAATGACAAGCAGATGCATCCGCTTTGTCCAGGGCAGAATTCTCCATTCGTCGTCCCCCTCTCCTTGCATGGTTTAAAGTAGAATTCCCACAATGCCCCTGGCAGACCTGGTCAGCTTTGCCAAAGTCCTGGGAGCGGAGGAGGTGGCCGCCTCCCATCCCTGCAGCAGCTCCTGGGTGTGCGGGGTGGCTCGACGGGCCTGTGTCTTCCAGAAGTAGCCGCACGCTGGAGCTGCAGGGTGCCCAGCCAGCCTGGCCCTGGCAGGGGAAGCCTGCATCCCTCCCGGGTCCGACGCCCTCCGGCTCCTGTGCGGACCGGCATCGCCTGCCTGTAACCTGTGGGCCTCGGCCCCAGCCGCAGCCTCCACACCTGCTCGTGTGCTCTGGGGCTCTGCCGCGAGACGTGAAACGAGATCCAACATTTCAGACCCAAAGCAACGCAGGAGGGACCTGTGCCACTGAACTGCGTGGCAGATGCTGGATCGACAGCAACGGGGACAAGAATGTGAAGCGATGGCCTCCGGGAGGGCACCGATGCCAGGTGCCAAGTCCTCCGGCTGCGAGGCCCCCAACACGCACACAGGCTGTCACCGGCTCCCCCGGCAGGTTTGGTGTCCCCTAAGAGGCTGTAAGGGTGATGTTAACAGTATCAGGGAGACAAACGTGTTACTCGGAGTGAAATGGTAATTTGGGTTTACAAACAGAAACCGTTCATTTGAGCAAATTGCTGTGTGTGCAGAGAAGAGGTGGGCCCTGGCTGAGGGAGGGAACGGGTGGCAGTGGACGGTGGGTTAGGCCCCGTGAACTTGGAGAGGAAGCCAGGGGTGGTCGTCAGCCCCCAGCTTGGCCGGGGGCTTGGCCAACACACCCGTAGAAATTCAGTGCGGTTTCCAGCTCGCTGTCAGTGGAAGTCAATGTTCAATCATGTCTCTCATGCTAGGGCACTGTGGACTTTATAGCAACAGTGTCATTAATATTAAAACACCTTTTCTCTCTCTCTTTTTTGAGCATGAAAATGAACCAGTTTTCAAAAATTCTGGACCGTGTCCAAATGGCTGAGCCCTCTGGTGTTTGTGGAAACCAGGATGGAGCTGCCGCCATGCGGGCTGCTCACCCTCCCCATGCATTCGTACTGGCAGGGCTGACGTTGCCAATATCCATTTAGTTTAGAAAAATGAAATGTGCCTGACAAACTCCCTGTGCTAGAAGCCTATAAACAGCTTGAAACACATTGCAAACAGTCTTCAAAAGGCTTCACATGTTCAACACAGAGCCTACCTCTAGAATCAAACAATATGAGCGATTAAATTTTGATACAAACAGACTGTACAGTAAGGCTCTGATCGTGGGCTCTAGACCACAGTGTGGATGAGGGGACTGGTCTCATTTGTAGATGCAGCGTGGCCATGTACATCTGCACAGCTCGTCATGCATACAGTCACCTCACATGCAGTCACCACACGTGCAGTGATCACACGTGCAGTCATCACACCTGCAGTCACCACACGTGCAGTCACCACACGTGCAGCATCACATGTGCAGTCATCACACGTGCAGTCACCACACATGCAGCCATCTCACGCACAGTGATCACACGTGCAGTCATCTCACATGCAGTGATCACATGTGCAGTGATCACATGTGCAGTCGTCACACGTGCAGTGATCATGTACAGTCACCACACGTGCAGTCATCTCACGTGCAGTGATCACACGTGCAGTGATCACACGTGCAGTCACCACATGTGCAGCCATCTCACGTGCAGTCATCACACGTGCAGTCATCACACGTGCAGCGATCACACGTGCAGTTGTCACACGTGCAGTGATCACACGTGCAGTCACCACATGTGCAGTCATCTCACATGCAGTGATCACATGTGCAGTGATCACATGTGCAGTCGTCACACGTGCAGTGATCATGTGCAGTCACCACACGTGCAGTCATCTCACGTGCAGTGATCACACGTGCAGTCACCACATGTGCAGCGATCACACGTGCAGCGATCACATGTGCAGCGTCACACATGCAGCCATCACATGTGACAGTCACCACACGTGGCAGTCACCTGTGGCGTGTGAAGCAGGAAGGAGCTGTGGGCCAGTGTGTCTTAGACCCTCCCCTTTCGAGCAGCATTATTGACATTCACAGTAAATGCATGTGAAATCGAACTGACTTTAAAAACAAAACTCAGTCACCTCATCCCAGGACAAGGATGTGTGTTCAGTGATGCTCACGGGACTGGAGCCCCTGGCCAGTTAGAGGAAGGGGCCCTTACTCCACTGTGGGGGCTGGAGGGCGAGCCTGCCCTGGGCACGTGCGGGGCGGTGCCCACCGTCAGTGGACAGCTGGCCAGGGCTGGGTGGTGCTGGTGTGGCAGAGGCCCGTCCACTCGTTCTGAGTGCTGTGGATGCAGCACTGGCTCATTGCAAAACGTTTCTTAACCAAACAGAGCTTGAAGAAAAGGATGGTTTTAATGTCAAGTAATGCCCTCTGTGATCTCCGTCCCAGAGGTCTTTCTTACTGTTTCTTACGTTTATGAAGAAGTAGGACGCAGATCAAAGTCGGGATGAGTGCAGAGCCACCTCAGGCCCCTCTGACTTGTGTCGGCAGAGATAAGGTTCTCTGCCAGGCCTCCGCCCGCCACAGGGTACAGCCGGCTTGCAAAGATAATCAGCACTTGACATCTAACAGAGCTAATGCCCGCCTTTCATTTGTGTTTTCCTTTGGCCGTAAACCTGAAGCGTGTGAGGAAGAAGAGCTGTTGGCCGAGCAGAGATGGGGCCGCGGACGGGAGGTCTGTCATTTACAGAGTGACCTTTCCGCGGGGATAAGGTGCTCAGAGTGAGTACAGTCCAGGGAACGAAGGAGTGAACGTGAATCGAATCAGATGATTTAAAGAGCTGATTTTTAGGTGACCGCTTTATAATGTTGGCGTTTGAGCTTTTGAACAGATAATATATTATTGGGGAATAGATCTGCTAGGGACAAAGCGAAACGGGGAGTTTGCTTTGACAAGCTCAGCAATAGTACAGCTAGGAGCGTAGCTCCTGTGTCAATAGCGGTGTTTGGGGGCACACAGCATGCGAGTGTCAGAGCAGCTGAGGTGCTGGTCAGCAGTCATAGTCCTCGGATGACGGGCAAGGCCTTGGCTACTTGGCCGACGGAGACAAGGCAAAGGGGACGCGATCTACGTTACTTCTATGTACTCGTGACTCCATGAATGACGGAAGCCGAGAGCATATAGGGAGCCTGGTCAGAAAGGACGGAGGTCTAGGCAGGAGCGGGTGGGAGCCCCGTTTCCAGGTCTGCTGGCGGTGGGAGGCCCTCCTCCTTGGCTGCCGTCCTGGCCGTCCTGCAGTAACGAACGAACATGGGCCACTGTTTTTAGGATGTTACGTGTATTAATTCCTTTGCTCCTCCCACCTCTAGGCCTATAGGGCATGGACAGTTAACCACTGCTGTTTAGTAGAGAAAGAAACGGAGGTGCAGAGAGGCTAAGGGACTTGTCCAGAGTCACACAGCTGATGAGAGGCGGAGCTGGGACATCGTACTGACCCAAGAGGCCTGCTTGTCCTGCGCCGCCACCACCTGAAGGGCTGCAGGAGGTAAGAGGGCAGAGTCAGGTTGGTGTGGGGAGAATTTTAACACAATTTAGGTTCGAATCACGCTTACTCCTTAACAGGGTTTAAACTTGGTCATCAATCTCCAGTCTCTCCCACCAGCAGGGACGGGAAAGATTAGACATGGGTGGTGGGCTGGTCCACGGACCCCAAGGAGGAGACTGAGCAGAAAACTGCCTCCTTGTGACGGAACCTGTGACTGTGACAAAGCCTCTGCCTGTCAGAGCCCGTGCGCGCTCCAGCCCAGACAAGCTGCCCTCACTGTTATTGTCGCTGATGCAGAACTCTGAGTTGACTCTTACTCCTCCCAGCCGCTGTGGCACCCGGAGCAGTCCCCGTGGCGCGGGTCTCTGGGTGGCCATCTCCTGGTCGGGTGTCCCTGCCGTCCAGGTGGCATGTGATTCCTGGGGAGGCATCACTGCTGATGGGTCTGAGCAGCTGGACTCGTTCCTCTACAGTGGTCTGTGTGTCTTTTCTCTTTGGTAGAGGAGCTGACACGGCTGTCCCTGGCCCTTCACCATTTTCATGCACACCAGCTCCCGGGGTCCTGTTGCTCCCAGCAGGCCGCAGCTGTGTCTTTGCGGGCTAGCTCCCCTTGGCCTACTGGAGCCCGCTTAGCTGAGCACATGTGGGTGGATGGCCAGAGGACACAGGAATGTGCCCAGTCGCTCACAGTCTGCCTCGTATGAGGCTGTTTCACCCATGTTTTACTTGTATTTTTATTATTTTTATAATCATCTCGTTCCCTGCCCATCCCATGGAATGCAGGTCCCGGGTGATTGCTTTCCCCCAGAGACCGCTTGCGAGTCACTGCACCCCCTCTGGGGCCCAACTGACTGGGTTGGGTCCCCTTCACCACCCACTTACTGTGTGACCTGGAGAGACTGAATTAGCATGTCCAGCCCTATGAGCTGGTCCATCCACCTCCCCGCTTTACAGTGAGGAAACTGAGGCACAGGGAAGTCAGAGTAGTAGGACAGTGCCTGACACACCGAGTGGTGCTGACCACCAGGGGTCTCCTCACTCAATCACCCGCGTTCCGGAAGCGTGCCTGCCGTTCCCAGCCCCCATGTGGCGTGCGTGCAGCTGCGCACTCCTGACTGTGTCCGACTGTCGTCTCTGTTGCTTTTGCAAATTTCAAGTGCTGAGGACATCGGAGGAGCCGTGCGAGGCACGTGGCTGTGCCTGGTGCCGGGGAGGCCACAGGAGCAGGTGTGCTCGGAGCTCCGCCCGCCTTCGTCTGGAGAGCAGGCCCAAGGACGATTGCCTGTCCCTTCAGAAAAGTGGGAAACCTCCCTTGGAAGTCTCAAGAATATTCAGGATTTCACCTCCACCACCCTTGGGGAGCCCCTTGGTATCTAGGGCACTTTCTGTGCTAAAGGGCTGAGCTCTACATTCAGGTGGGCCGTGGCTGCAGTGTGCAGGAATGACCAGGTGGCCCTGGCGGTCCCAGGGCCCTGGAGCCCAGGGCGCAAGGTGGACGGAGGCTCTAGGGAACAGCCCCAGCGCCCCTCGGGTCCCCTGGCCGACTGCCACTCCCGCCACCTGCCAGCCGCTGCTCACTGTGTGTTCTCTCGCAGTCAGCCTGGCGGAGCCCTGGCTTCGGATCGACTGCTCTTCACCAGCTTTTCCAGCCCGAGGAGAGGAGCCACGTGTTCTGGGTGGAGGGCAAGGCCAGTTGTCATGGCGCCGGCTCCCGCAGCCTGCAGCTGCCCGCCGCCTCGGCCCTGGGAGTCCCTGCACCGCTGCACCCCCGTCCCCACCACAGTGCTCGCTTTCTGAGGGGCTGCTTATGGGCCATCAGCACAATCGGAACTGAAGCCCTTGGGCAGCTCAGCCCTTTGACATGAGTGGATTGACTGGCGGAGGCTGTACCTCGGCTCCAGAGTCACTGAACCCACCAGCAGCCAGGCCCGAGAACGGTCCCCCTGGGCTCCCTCCCCTCTTCCCCTGGGGTGCCTCCAGCCCAGGCCGGGCTGGTGAGCAAAGCCACGCTCAGAAGTAACGCTGAGAAGAAACGGCGCCCCGAGGGGGGTGGGAGGCACCAGGTCCTGCCACGCTGGGCCTCAGGACACCTCTCCCAGTTCAGCAGGGAGGCAGGGCCCGCCCTCAGCAAAGGTTCCAAGTCGGTGACGTTTTGCATCCTCCTTTGCTCTGCTCTCCCAGCTTCCTCCTGCCAGGTCCGAGTTCAGAGGTCAAGAGCGCAGGCTTTGGGGTCAGACAGGCGAGGTGCACCCAGGGTCACGGTGCACCGTCCCTCTTCCTGTGGCTCCGTCGTCTGCGGTCCCTCCTCACTGTCCTTGAGGAGCCGCTCTAACGTCCATCACGTCCTCTGCTAGGCGGCCGCACTCTGGGGGAGGGGTTCAGCGCCAACCCCGGGAGCAGCCCCCTCAGAACCCTGACCTGGGCCAGCCGATCCGCTGCCCAGTGGCTGCCAGTGTTCGCCCAGGTCCGGCACCCACCCCGCGCTGCCATGGGCACAGGGACTGTCCTCTCCTGTCACCTGTCCACCTTTGGTGGGCACCTGGTACCCAGCACCTGCTCCAAGTGTGTGGATGAAAGACAACTGACGCGGGACACACAGGAGGCGTCAGAGCCGGTTGGTGGAGCGTCTCCGTGTCCCGCACTCGTAAGCTTCGGGGCTCATCAGCGTTGGTGTCCTTGGGACACACTAGTGGGCCTCCCAGGTTCTCACTAGTGTTTCACATTTCGGCACACGGAAGTCCTTTTGTCCCTTCCTCTAGCTCCTGGGAATGGCATGACCCTGGCGACGTGTCCCTGGGCTGCTTCCCCAGCTCAGTTCTCCGTGGCCGCAGTCTGTCTGCCAAATACCACCTGCCAGGCCCGACGCTAAACTCAAGGCAGGAAAATCCCCCACTGGCAGTGCCCACATGTGTCCCATCTAGATTTAGCCCGGAAAGTGGATTTGCCTGGGAATCTTGAGGTGTTGCATCCTGGACGAGGCCCGATGAGTCGCAGCACAGATGTTTGCTGCACGGGTTAAGGAAGGAGTGACAGTTGGAAGTATGTTCTGCACTGCAGAGCCGGGTGGGTGGACCCGGCCCCGTCGGCCTGGCCCTCGGCTCCTCACCTGTCCTGGGGTGACACACAAGGAGACCTCTGAGGGTTCTGTGAGCATCTAGGAGGCGGCACAGGTGAGGGGCACGGACCTGGCCCCAAACAAGTGACAGCTAAAAACACCCCAGTCCGTCCCGTGTCCATCGCCTCTTTATTGCAGTGTCTCAAATGTGACTGTCATGGTGGAAAACGGAGAGACACAGCCATGTGTTCAACTGTTTGAAATAAGTTGCTGAAACCAGAGGGTAACTGAGTCCGGGGCTCGTGCTGCCTATGCCGCCCGGCCAATAGACTGACACAGGAGTTGGGCCACAGAATAAGTGTTTATTTTCAGAGCACAGGTGGTCTGAGAAGGCAGCGGGTTAACACCCCAAAACTGCCGTAACATTCTCAGACCAGCTTCAGGTATTGAAAAGAAAATCTGGGCGCTCCTCCAGAGGCTATGGGAGCATCCCGGGGTCTGCATGGAGCCTTCCTCGTGGCCACATGGCTCTCTGGTGGTGGCAGCCACTCAGGGACAATGATGGGAGGGGCCTGGTGGACCACTGAGATTGTGATCAATAAGCCTAAGGGTATTGATCGTAAGTTTCAGGGTAATTTTTTAAAACAGGGAACTGGGTGGGACGGGGGACATTTGGAGCTCAAGCCACAGGGGGTTGATCTATTGTTAAGCTGTGGGTAGGTCAAGGAGAGGTGAGGTGGGGTGTGGAGACAGCTGGACTGGGGGGGTCCCTCCTGGACCCTGCTTCAGAGCTTCTCTAAGGCCTGGGGGCCCGTGACCAGGAGGAAACCACGTAGTAGGTGTGTCCTGAGTGGTGTGGAAATGGCAGAAGGAGGAGGGATCAGAAGGAGGCCGAGGGGGACACCCAGAGGCCTCTCCTTTCATGCCAGGGCGGGGCCATCCGGCCACAAGTGTCCCCGGGTACTGTGGCCTGAGCAGTATGGGTGGCTGCTGGCTGGCTGTTCCCACAGACACTGTCCCCGGCCCCTCAGTGTCTCAGGGAGCAAGCCTCCCTCTCAAAGGGAGACACCTGAGATGGGCAGGGCCGCGGCCACATCCCCGGCCACACATGGAGGAGGCTGCAGGCCCACCCATGGCGACCACCTGAGAAGGTGCAGTGGACCCCGAAACCCACCAGAGACCCAGTCTGCAGGCGTGTGGATGCCAGAGTATGTGTGTGTGTGTGTGTGTGCACACGCTCGTGCGCGTGCCTATGTGAAGCCGATCAGGGAGGACGGCCTCCCCCTTTCTCATTTGTGTGCGGGGAGTTGGGGGCGCAGGCCTTGTGGTCCCGGGAGGTGAGGGAGCAGTTGGCCCGCCCCTCCGGTCACCCCTTGTGAGCTGTGGGGCTGTGGGAGGGATGAGGGCCAGGCCAGCATCCCCTTGGTGGGGAGGGTGGTGGTGGAGGCCGCCTGCCCCGGAGCTCCCCAAGTCCCCCTTGCTGGGGACACCCAGCGCCTTCTCCATTTAGCCTGTATGTGGCTTGAGTTTCCATGGAAACCCTGTAGCAGGAAACACAGACTCACAAAGGCTTTTAACTCGTTATTTTAAAGTCTTGCTCCCCCTTCGTGCCCCCTTCAGAGGGCTGTTTCCATGGAAACTGGGATAGAAACTGTCAGCAGGAGAGGAAGCCAAATCTGGCTCTTTCCCCTTGTCTGCTGGAGCACAGGGCGGGGGCACCAGAACTTTCTCAGCTCTCAAGTGTCTTTCTGCATTTTTGATAGAAAAGCCGCTTAATAGTGAAAGCCCGGGGAGACAGGTGAGGGGTCTGGTGCCCCAGGCTGACCTTCGCCTTTGCCCTCACTTCCTGTGCTCAGCTTCATTTTAATTTCAATGGTCTGGCTGCCTTCTTGGTTCACATTTAAATATAAAAGCATCAACTGACTTTGGAAAAAGTAGTTAAGCTGCTTTTATTTCTGCTCAAAGACTTTGGAGGTGAAGGCCAGAGGCATCATCTTCATCTTCCTCCCTGGAAGGCCTCAGGTGTGCAGGAGGGGATGCAGGAGGCTGAGGCCTGGCAGGCCTGTTCCCCCCTGTCTCCAGCCGCTGTGAGCAGGGTCCCTCCCTCCCAAGGTCAGGCCAGGGCCCTGTCCTGCTCCCTGCTGCCCTCTGTCCGCCCACCCTCATCCAAAGTGTCTGCTCCTGTTACATTCATGGATCCCCATACCCACCTCCCGTGCTCCTGGCACAGCCCACTACCCCCTGGACAGCTCCCCGAGTGACCGCCCTCAGCTGGGTTCTAGGTACCTGGTCTACGCAGACCCGCAGGTGGGGACGCCAGTGTCATCTTGGCCTCCTGGTCCCCTCACTGCCGCCTCACCGGGGCCCCTCGCAAGTCCTTCTTCGAGGACTGCCACCCACTGTCCCCTGGAGCCCCTTCCTCCAGACTGCACTTCACAGCCCCGAGGCTGCCTGGGATCACACAGCCACCCCGACGTTCTCCTCCCCTGGGCGTGGCGCTTGACCCCTTCTCTCTCCGTCTGCCACTCAGGCACCCCACGCCCAGCCCCTCAGATCCAGCCTCGGGGAAGCTGCACAGCAGCAAATGCGCAGTTTTTATTTGCACTGATTTGGCATGTTTTATGACGAATGCCATGGGACACTGATGACAGTGGCAGCCAGATGACCTTTCCATTGTGCAGTCACCAGCGGGGGCCCCAGACAGGCCCTCCCTCAGCAGCACCGTCCATCAAGCTTCAGGAAAGGCTCCCAGTGGGTACCTGGCGCCCCTGGAGCTTGTTTGCGCCTCGGTCTTCTCAGCGTCCCACCTGTTTATGCAACACTTTTATAGCCGCGCTGTCACACTAAACAAAAACGTGCTTGGGTTTCCATTGCAGCAGGGTAAACCTATACACAATTTTGGAAAGAATTCAAAGTTTTATATGTTTTTCTTTTCTTTTCCTTAAAATTGTGATGCATTTTTTCCTGTTGCTGCCATAACAAATTACCACACACTTGGTTAAAATAACACAAACTCTTGTTCTGGTTTGTGGTGGGTGGGCAGACTGGTTCCCTCTGGCGGGTCTGGGGCAGAACCCCGACTCTTCCAGCTTCCAGAAGCTGCTGTGTCCTCAGCTCGCGGCCCTGCCTTTGCCCCCAAAGCCAGCAGTGTCTTCCTTCCACGTCTCTTGTCTTCTCGCTTCCTTCTTCTGACCTGGCTCCCCGGCCTCCCTCTTGTAAGGACCCCCGTGAGGACGTCAGGCCCTGCCCTAGGAGGCCCTGCCCAACTCGAGGTCTTTCACTTCATCACAAAGGGACAATTGCCATCTGAGGTGCCATCTTCACAGCTTCTGGGACCAGGGTGTGGACTTCTGGGGGCCATTATTCTTTCTGTCATACATGACATGCCTCTGTTATTTTTCTTTCCTACATCTCAGTAAAGTTTTCATAATTTTCTTACACGTAGATCTCTCAATTTGTATAGAAACAATCCTGGCTAAAAGGTATGTTTTCTGCCCCTGTAATGAAAGGTATTGGGATTCACCCCACAATGATTATTGCTACCATAGACAAAAATATTGATTTATTTACATGGTCACATTTTCAACAACTTTAAGGACTCTTATGAATTCTCATAGTTTTTTGTCTTTTTTGAATCTTCTGGACACATCATTGTATCAACAAATCATGATAGTTTTAACTTTTGTGCAGTAACTACAGTCTATACTTCTAGGATATTCTACGGTATGGTGACACAGGGCACCTGCGTTTTCTTTTGGGTTTTAATTGCCGCACTTATAATTTCCTGGTGAGAGTCACTTCCATGGATGATGCCTCATTGCACCAAGGTCGGGTGGGACAGTGGGCAGAGTCCTGAGGGACACGGGCTCAGGGCCGGGGTCTGTGTGATCTCCCCACACCCCCCTCAGTTTCCATCTCCATTGGGTCCGACTCAGACCGCTCTCTGGGCTGAGGAACAGACAGCATTGTACTGTCACCTCTCCCAGCACTCCCCTGATGGGTCTGTCCCTGGCCTGCACCCTGGCTCTGCAGAGGTGTCCAGTGCTCCAAGGAGGGGCAGTGTCCCCTCAGTCAGCATGTAGTGAGCAGGCGATTGTCATAGCCGAATCTCTAGGTGACGGGACGTATAATATCTACATCTGTATCAGGGAAGACAAATGAAGCCAACGGTGAAATGATCTGGAGACCAGTACCGGCTCTTCTGTTCACGAGTGGATTCCCTTCTTGGGGAGAGTCAGCGAGGCATAAGCGCTGGGTCACTGCAGCCCCTTCTGCGAGTGCGGCACTGCCCTCCCACCTTCCTCTCGTGTCACTTGGGTTCCAGAAACTCTTAGCATCTACTGCACATCCCAAGCGAGAACCAGGCAGGGGAGGACGAGCCTTGGCACAGGGCTCAGGAATGGAGTGCGTGGGGCCACTGCCTGCACTTGTGAGGTGTCAGTGGGACAGTTGAGGTGTGTGTAGACCACACAGACCTCACGACAAAGGAACGGCATCTCTGTCCTACGCGGGATTAGCACACAGCTGTCCTGTGATTTTTCACTGTGCGCCCTCAGTGATGGGTTGTGAGGACCACACTCCAGGCGCACAGGCTCAGGCAGGGTGTTAGGACAGCATGTGGGACACGGGAGCTACCTCGGACCCAGGGTGACGACGTCACCCAGCCTGGCAGCAGCAGGTCCCAATCTACAAGTGTTGTGGACTCGAGAAAACGTGCCCCGAGGGAGGCTGAGCTGGAGTCAGCCACAGGCAGGCCGCTGGCGAGCGCAGTGACGGGGGGGGGAAGCTGGAGCCTTCTTCTCCCAACAGCGGAAAGGACATCGCAGCTGGAAACTCTAGGAAAACCAACAGTGACTTGGAGATTCACGGCTGAGACCATCTACAACATGGCAACAGTGTGAAGGGCCCCCCGGGTGTCTACTGAGCGCCAGCCCTGGGAGCTTATGGGACAGTCCCCTGGGCTAGCAGAGTGGGCAGAGAGGAACCAGGGTGCAGGCAGGTGGCGAGCTCCCAGCTCCCAGCCCTGGTCAGCAGGCGCCCAGAGCGGCCTCTCCCAGGACGCTGCCCGCAGACTCCGCCTGGCACGCTTAGATAGAAGTGTGTTTCTTCTGGGAGTCAGTACATTTTCCCTGATTTCCCCAAACATTGCCAGTCTGTTTTCTTAAAGTACAAACATATACAGTATGTTCATCATTTAAAATACCATTTTCTTAATGGTTGAAAATGCTCTCTACTGTTTCTTCCGAACTGTGAACAATTAGAGAACAGGACATTTCATTTTAGAAATAAGCATTGTCAGTGAGCTTCACAAACACCAGAGGGTGGGATAATTAAATTAAGGGAATCTGCCAGCTTCTTTGGAGATCGCCAACAATCCACAGTGGCTGTGATGCCACGTTTGTCATGTCAGAGCTGCCGGTGGAGCCACGGTCACTGAGGCAGGCGCCCGCGAATGCACCTGCATATTCCATTCCTGCCGATCGCTGACTACACGCACTTCCTCTGTTTTTGTTTTCTATGAAAATACAACTGCACGTTGCATTTGTTAAATTAGGGCGCCTTGGCAGATGCGGAGCCCATGGACAAGGGGGGAAGGCCCCGACTTATGCTCGGCACCCTCCATGCTTCAGGCACCGGTGCTGTGCTCTGAAGAAGGGCTTGGGCAGGCGTGCTGGGGTACAGGAGGCCGCAGTCAGCAGGTGGGAGGGCTGGCGGTCATGCTTCCTCCTACCTCTCCTGGCCCACGGCTACGACCCAGGCTCATGACGGAAGGACCCCAGGTGCTCAGGTGCGTGGGCAATGTCTGCCCAATTCCGGGGGGGCGGGGTGGGGGAGAGAGCTTCTGGCATAACAGCATCGAACTAAAAATCAGTAACTGAAAGACAACAAGACAATCTCTGAACATGGGGAAGCAGCACACTTGTCAGTAATCACAGCTCAAAGAGGAAATTTCAAAGGAAACTAAAAAGGAGAAGAGGTGAATAAAAACAAAACCACAACAAAACTTGTGGGATGCCACTCAGTGCTGAGAGTGAAATTTATAGCACTAAATACATTAGAACAAAGAAAGGTCTCCAATTAATATCTTGATTTCCTAACTCGAGAAACTAGAAAAAGAAGAGCAAAATAAGCCCCAAACAAGCAGGACAAAGAAATAGTAAAGAGCAGAAATCAATGATATGAAAAATAAGAAAACAGTGGAGAGAAGGAACGACACAAAAATCTGGCTCTTAAAAAAATCAAGAAATTGATAAATCTCTAGCAAGACTGATAAAAATAAGAAGAGAGAAGACACAAATCACCAGGAATGAAACCAGGATTATCATTACAGAGTCTACATCATTAAAAAAGATAATGAGGGAATATTACAAACAACTGTAGGGTCATAGATTTGACAACTTAGAAGAAATGGACCAATTCCTCAAAAATCACACACGACCAAAGTTCAACCAAGATGAAATAGGCAATCTGAATATCCCTGTAATTATTCAAGAAACTGAATTGGTAATTAGTACTCCCCCAAAATAAAATCTCCAGGTTCTGATGGATTCACTGGATAATTCCACCCACTATCGAATTTTGTACAATTCCTTCCAGAAAATAGAAGGGGAGGGAACACTTCTCAACTCATTGTGGGAGGCCGGTGGTGCCATGAGACCAAAACCAGACAGATAGACCAAAAGGAAAAAAAAGAGAGAGCGAAAACTACAGACCAATCTCTCCTATCAACTTAGATGCAAAATTTGTCATCCGAATATTAGCAAACTAAATCCAGCAATGCAGGAAAAGTATCATACGTTACAAATGCGTGGGATTTACTGCAGGGGTACGAGGCTGGGCCACCGTTTAAAGTCAGTCGATGTAATCTGCCCTATCAACAAGCCAAAGAAGAAAAGCACAGGACCCCAGCAATGAGTGCAGAGAAATCATTTTAGAAAATCCACTCTCAGTCATGATCAAAGCTCTCAGCAAGTTAGGGACGAAGGGGAATGACCGCAGTTTGATAAAAGTCACCTGTAAAGCCCCAGAGCCAAACCCGCAGTCGATGGTGAGATGCTGAATGCTTTCCCCTAAGATCAGGCCCAGGCCAGGATGTTCTCCTCCACCACTTTTATTCAACACAGCACTGGAAATTCTAGCCACACCCAGAGGGCAGAGAACAAAATAAAATGAAACGCAATGAAAGGAAAAGTGAAACGCATAGGTATTGGAAACAAAGAAACAGAACAGCCTCTGTTTGCAGATGACATGATGGCAGAAGCTTCCAGGGGATCTACAAAAACATCTTAGAATTGACCAGTGAATCCAGGAAGGTCAACGGACACAAGATCAACGGACCAAAAAAAAAAAAAAATCACATTTCTACATCCGAAGCCCAAAATGAAGAGGACAGACCATCATGAAAGCTCCCCACGAAACTAAATACGTCAGTGGGCACCTAACACATGTGCCAGATCTGAACGCTGACAATGACAACACGCTGATGGAAGCAACCGCGGAAGGCCTAAACACATGGGGAGGTGCCATGCTCACGAGAAGAGAGGCTCAGTACAGAGAGACTTGTCAGTTCTTCCCAAACTGATGCATAGGTTTCGTAGGATTCCTATCAAAATTCAAGAAAGGTTTTTCTGTAGACACAAGCAAGCTTATTACAAAACTTATATGGACACGCACAGGCTGTCAAGTAGCTGAAACAATTTTAAAAGAGAATAAGGTGGAAGAATCAGTGTAGCCGCCTTCTGGACCTACTATGTGGCTACAGTGATCAAGCAGTGTGCTGGTGACACAGGGACAGGCACAGGTCAGTGCAACAGGACAGAGAAGCCACAAGTAGACCCACAAAAATATGCCCAAGCGACTGTTCAATTTTATACTTTTAATGTTTTATTAAGGTGTAAGTGACATGCTTTTGTTGGTGGTTTCCTTTGCTGTGGATAAGCTTGGGTTTGATGTGCTCCCCTTGTTTAGTTTTCCTTTGTGCCCCCAAGTGAATCTTGAATAAAGGTGCAAAAGCAGTTCCATAGAGGAAGGATGATATTTTCAACAAATGGTGCTCCACAGGCAAAAAATGTACCTCCAGCTAAGTCTCATGCCTTTATACAAATAGTAATGCAAAGTGGGTTGCATACTTAAATGTAAAACAGAACAATGAAAACTTAAAAAAGAAATATAGGCAAAAATCTTCAGAAGAATCTAAGGCTCGCAAAGGTTTCTGGACTTGACAACAAAAGCATAACTTACAGAAGGACAAATGGATATATTGGACACAATCAAAATTAAAAACTTGTGTCCTGTGAAAACCGATGTGCAAAGGATGAAGGCAAGCTGTAAGCAGGTGAAAATGTTTGTAAACTTCATGTGCAACAAAGGACGCGTATCTACAATAGACAAATCTCAAAATTCAACAGTAAAAAACAAACAATCTTAATTGAAGACGGCAGAAGACATATCACCAAGGAGGACATATGATGGCAGGAGGCATGAATGCATGTCCCTCGTCATTAGTCAGGAGGGAAATGAAAAGAAGCCACACCCAGGACGATGGCTGAAGTAAGAACGGTGACAATGCCCAGCGCTGGCAAGACGCAGGGAGCAGGAAGGGTGTGGCCTCTCGCGAGAACCGTCGGCCGTTTCTTACAACTGCACATGCAATAGCATGACCTGGGGCCTCTGCCAGGAGGTGAAAACTTATGTTGACACAAAAACCTGTACCTGCAGGTCTGAGGAACTTAATTCGCAGTAGTGGAAACTGGAGTCACCCCAGGTGTCCTGCAAAGATGGCCGCTGAGCCATCGATGCGTGCAGAGCACGTATGTGGTGTGTGTGTCTCTGTGAGCACTGGTGTGGGTCTGGTGTTCCTGCCCACCCCCCGTGCTGAACCCACAGCAGCTAATGCAGAGGGTTGGCCCCACGTTGGGAGGGACACACCCAGAGCGGAGAGTGTGACTACAAGCAAATTCCTGACAGCAAACAGAGGTGCAGAGGACAGACAGACTCTGTTTGCTGGCAGCCTGTCGTCACCGGCATTTACCAGCCTGTCACCTGTGCCAGGAATAAGTGGTGGGACGCAGGCCTGCTTAATGGGGGCGGGGGGCGGGCGGAGTGGCTGTGAGCAGCGCCCATGGGCTTCTCCCGAGCGTTACACTTTTAGGAAAAGTGTAATTGTATTATTTCTAGAATCGGCAGCGTGAATGTGGAAGGCAGGCTGTGCTTTAACATTTTGTGCTGCATTTCAGGCATATTTTTTCCAGTAATAACTTTCAATTTGACAGTTCACTTATCTGCGATTATTAGCTGTGATTTTGACCCATCTCAACAGTGACAAACTGTCGTAAGGGGAGATGTGTGTTCTCTGCCTTGCAGAAGGGGCAAAATTCCAGGCATATTTCCCAGTAAGGTTTGGCCCCAGCCAGTGTCACCGCGGGATGAGACGCCTGTGGTAACGTGAGGGTGTCGTGTCCTAATCAGGGTTATGTCACCGTGGCTGTGTGCCACGTGCGGCATTGTTTGGAAATGGAAGGGGGCACAGTCTGAGGTGTTTCCCGCTTTCGGACGAGTCAGCTAAGCGTGCTATTGCAGCGCCATGTAAATGGACAGCAAATGCTTTTGGGAATCAGAGCTTCTGGCTGCTTCCGAAATTCATTTGCATAATTTGAGCTGCCATTTGGAGGCCTGTGGTTTTGCACCCGCATTGCTCTATGCAGACGGGCTCCTGAGATGACCGCCTGCCCACCCGGCTGGCCGGTCCAGGGCTGAGGAAGAGCTGCCAGCCGAGGCCCAGGTCCACACCGCGGCCTTGGGGACAGGTAGGGCCCCGCCTCAGCGTGCGGCTGGCTGGCTGCACGGGCCCCCCTCACGCCACCCTCTTCATTCTGCTTCTGTGACGGGCATGTCTGCGCTCGGCCCACTGGATGTTTCGAGTGGCTGGGCCCTCGCCGTTGCATGGAGCCCGTTTGGCTGATGGAGAAGCAGTGCCCAGGTCATGGGAGAGTGGCGGGTGGCTGTGTAAGAGCCGGCCCACGGGGTGACCCCGACGGCTGCGAGCTCCACCAGCCAGGCCTGGCAGCCGACCACCAGCTCCGATGGTGCCGCTCGGTGTTGGGCCTGTCGTCCCGGCCGCCACACCCGTCCTGCTCTTTGGAGGAGGTGAGGGTGGCGCAGGCTCGGCTCTGGCCGGGGGACACCACTCGTCACCGGGGGCCCACATGTCCTTCCTGAATTTCACTCTCCTGTTTCCTGACTGGATTGATTTCGGGCCCAGGACGTGGCTGACTCCTGACCAGCCCAGGCGACTGGCGGGGGTACTCGCCCTGTAACCCTGAAACCAGGGAACCTCACTGGGCCCGGGATGACTCCAGTGAAAAACGCTATGACACCTGATGGGAATAATTCATAAAAGTTCTAAAAACTTCCTCTTGGCGCTCGCTAAGCTTTCCATTTTGTGTGACAGGGGACAAAAAAATGACCTTTGTTGTGCAACAACCACCCTCCATCACCTGCCGGAGGGACAGACTACGTGTAACCCCACCTGCAAAGACAAACTCCCAGCTCCTGAGCTGTTTCCTCCTCGGCTTCACTGGCCTAGGGGCCAAGGACAGTTTGGTTAGAAAGGCGTAGACTCAGTGGCTGTGAGCCCCATGTCCCTGGGGAAATCCATCGAATGCATAACGGACAGTAAGAAAAGCAGCCGCATGTGCGGGGGCCAAGCCCTCGGCTGGGGTTTAGGGCGGTCCCCACCCCCTGTATGGTGGTCACCAGCACAGGGCCTCACACCCCACCCCCTGCTGGCCGTGCAGCTGACCTTCCCAACCTTACACATCACTTACGTTACTTTTTAAGACAAAAATTAACAGAGGCTTGAGAAGTCCAAAATCTATAAAGGAAAGGGAAGGAATAGAAAATGTTGGGAAAGGATTACCTCAATAAAACCCCCAGGCTCCCTCCCCCCCAACAAACCTTCCAATGGAAGGTGATTCTGGATTATCCCGGTGGGGCCGATGTCATCACCAGCGGTCTTATCAGGAAACTATGATGATGGACAGAGGTCAGAGAGACAGGGTCGAGAAGGGGGAGGAACAGAGACAGCGAGAGACACAGACGCAGAGACCTGGCTGTCACGTGGTCCTGGCTGGAGGTGACCAGGACGCAGGGACTTGGCTGATGTTGGTGAAGGGATCTGTTGGGAGCCCCGAGGGGAAGGTCAGCACTGATTTAGGACGAGTGTTTACCCGCATCCTGGTGCTGACCTGTAAAGCTGGCGTCTCTGCTGCTGTGTTCCAACTAGAACCTGATGAGAAAGCTGTAGAAGTGAGAGAGATGTGAGCAGTGCTCGGGTTCCCAAAGTGCACGGTGAGTTCCCAACACGTGAGCTGATTTTACGAAGCAATTGTGTTTATTAGATTTAATCCATATTCCTAAGAAGAAGGTGTGTCTAGGACAATTCTCTCTGCATTCCCGAGGCCCCACTGCACACGACAGCGGGAGGGAGGGGGCAGAGCTGGGCTCCACGCGGGACGGGGGGTGTCTGCGGTCCGGCCTTCTTTGGAGGCGGGGATGTCGTGTAGCCAGACTGAAGGAACAGGCTGTGTCCTGCCGGTTCCTCTCACAGGTTTGGGTGTGGGGGCCACAGAGTCCAGGGGCACAATGCAAGGCTCTCCTCTTAGCCTTTTGGGCACCTCCTCACTATCCTTGGAGGCACCCAGAGTGTCAGGGACTGGCCTCATGTCTCTTGCAGCACAAGAAGGAAAAGTCACACTTCAGAGCTGCCAGAGAAGGATGGGTCCCCGGCCCCCACAGACTTGCAGAAAGCCTGGGCCGGAACTCCATTTATACGCTGACTCCCCTATGTCCCTCTAACTCGGAAGCCATGAGGACACTCATGTCCCTGGACGTCAGGACAACACAGACGCTGTGTACGCTGTCCTTGGAACGTTTGGGCGTCCCCATTCCCTAGTGTGCAGATGTCTGAGTAAACGGCACAGGATGGGGTCCTTACCATGGAGACGGCCCGGGCATCGCAGGGCGCATCTCCTGGGCAAAGGGTTGCGGCTTGTTTGGGCCCAGCTGTTTGGCCTGGCCATTTGGGTGCCCCGCAGGACAGCCCCGAGGCACAGCCACGCCAGAGCTCCCGGGAGGTGGAAGCGTTGCTAGCCTGCCCCCAGCCTCCCTTCCACAGATGTCAGTCCCTGACAGCTCCCTGGCAGCCCCACGTCCGCTTGTGCTGTGACGGCTTCCTGCATCAACACCAGGCAGGGGTGATCTCAGGTGGGCTCCCAGAGCCAAGGCCCCAGGTACCTGTGATTTCTCAAGGATGTGCTTCCGGGAACCAGGAAGGGGGCAGACAGCATGTACCTCTGGTGGCACCGGATGCAGCCCCTTTCTGTGGGCCGCTCGGAGCGCACCTGCCTGCTCAGAGGCTCTCCCCCCTCCGGCACAGAAGCCGCCTGCAGCCCCGCCTGCCTGGTAAGGAGTCCCACAACTGTGGGCCGCTGGCTGTGAGGGCGGAGGGAAGGCAAAGCTCCCCGCTGTCTGACTGGGGGCTGGCTTACTGAGCGGTGGGAAAAGGCTGCAGAGCCTGAGATGGCTGCGTGGGCACTGGCGTGGGAAGCGAGATTCCTCCACCCAAGGAATCAGGAAAATAAGTGATTAAAGAGCCCCTGCTCCCTACACAGGGGCAACAGAGCTGTTCCCGTACGTGCCAGTCTCTCCTGGGAAGTCAACAGCCCGCCTCCAAAGACCGTGCTCTCAGGACTCTCTGCAGGACTCGGGGTGCCGAGTGGCGCAGGGTGGGGGTCACACCCAGATTCACGTTGGCTACACGCGAGTTCTCTGAGCACTGAAACGTGTCGGGGACGACACTCAGTTCAGACACTGTTTAAAGATGAGTTAATTGGCTCCAGGTTTGCAGTTTCCGAAAGCGTCACGGTGGAGGCGTCAGGAACCGGAGAGCACAGTGCGGCCTGAAGTACAGCCTCAAGTCAGGGAACTTCTGGATGAGGCCTGGTCATCAGCTGTCGTTTACGCCAAAGCACACTCATGACTCATCAAGCTTCACCTTGAATTCTATTTTTATTTCTGAAGGGATCGAAAAAATCATCTGTGGTAAAATGACTGCCTGCAGGCTGAAACCTACCAAGCCTTCTATCAGGTGTTTTCAGGCCCAATGAAGTTTACAGAATCGTTTACATGATCTGAAAACAACCCCTGCATAAAGCATGGTTCTGAGCTGGCATGAAGAAAAGGGCGCCCACAGAGCGTGGGCGGGGGGGGGGCAGGGTGAGTGGCTGGAGGGGAGCAGCAGGGCGCAGCTGAGAGGACGGACGTGAAGGAAGTTTGGATAAACTGCCCGGACAGGACAGGGTGCGGTGCTGAGCGGCCCCCCAAGTACCCTCTGTTTCATGCATCACCATGTTAAGTCACAGATCATTGGACAGGAGGACTGTCCAAGCCTGATTCCTGTCATCTGCGTGTAGTTCAGTTTACTCCAACCTATGTCTAAGAACAGCAATTTTGATGGGAAACTGACAGACAGGCGAGGTCACGGGATGTCCCACTGCAGAGGGAACCTGTCACCAGCGACAGCATTTGTGAGGTCTCGGGGGACAGTTTCCTTCTCAAGGCATTTGAGTCCCGGCAGCTTCACAGGCTGAGGGCTCGTAAGACTTCACCTGAGCTCGGGCTGAGGAGGCCCCGCTGCTGACGTCGCTGACGGCCCTCCCTCGTTCTCGGTGACATAAACGTGCCCCTGTGCTCCTGGGGTTCAGTGTAGGTGGTGTCCCCGTCTGCGTCACTTCACTTTGTGGGAACAATGGCAGACTTTTCTGATCACTGGAGGACAACTTCAGTCTCCAGGGAGATTCAGTAACGCAGGTAGACTGTGGGGTGGGTTTCAGGTGGTTAAGTCCAACGCGAAGACCTTCATAAAAGCTGAGGGTGGGTCAGGGCCTCCTGTGCCCTCCTGTGCAGGGGAGGCAGCTCTGGCTGTCGGGCCGTGTGGCAGACATTTGCCGTCACTCGTGACTGCTGGGTCCTGCTGGACTGGGGGCTTTCTGCCTCAGGTATTAGAAAGTCATGACCAGATGTTTGGAGACCCCCAGGCTGGTCCCAACACTCTTAGCACTTGCATTTTTTTTTGCCACTATTTTCTCACTTTATTATTCTCTCCTTCATGAAGTTATTTTTAAAAATGTGTGCCCTTGACTTTCAGGAAAAATGAAGCATAATCCTTTGAAACAATGTACATGCATTTCATTTGTCTGATTACTTGTTCAACTTACGTATAAAATTCATCAGCATAATTATATGTATGCGTCTCCCCATCTCCTCTGCATTAACAGACTCCAGGGTTGACCTAGCTTGTTTCCCCAGCTCCTTGGGGAGGGTACGTCCTTCTAAGATTTGTCATAACACAAGCGTCTCCTACAGAGAAGGTGGCTAAACACAGAAAGGGCAGTCGCCACCGAGGTGCCTGAGACTCAGCCTGCAGTGCCCACTCCGCTTTACCCACCAGGTGTCTCAGGTGGGGTCCTCAGGAGCAGACCCTCCAATGGGGCCGTGATCCTGGGACTCACCAGGTGGGAGGGAGTTAGTCATCTCACCCCTTTGGAGTCACCCCACTGGGGGTGAAGGAGCTGGGGGAGTCGTCCACCACGTGGCATCCTTCTTTGTTTGACGGCCGCTCCCAGGATGTGACTCCCCATATCAGTTATACCCATGGGATTCTAGTCTGTTGATGTGACTGAGTGATGACGGTCAGTGCCGTCGTTATTGTTATTCACGGTTGCCTAGAGAGGAGGGAATGGCCTCCCACGGGGACACCAGGTTTGGCCAGAAGGCAGCAGCAGCAGGAGCCAGGGGAAAGGCTAGGACACCGCTTTTCCTGGGGTTTCCTCCGGGGGTGGGGCAGGGACAGCTTAGGGCTGGCAGTTTGAATGCAGTCAGCAGGCTCTGAGCCCGGGGCAGGGCTCTACTCGTCTGGCACCTGGGTGACTTAGGGGAGGGGACTACTGGCTGGTGTGGGAGTCACGTAAAGGGGGTGATGGCTGTGGACCTGGGATTGGTTGGTTAGCACAGGAAGGCATGTTCACAGGACAGCTGTTTCTTACCTTAGAGAGGGGCGGCTCTCCCCAGATGTGGAGGGTGGAGGAGACGGGGTGGGGGGGGCCTCCAGCGTCTGCTCCAAGTTCCCGACACAGACAACTGCTCCCCCTTCTCCTCTGCTGGAGTTTGGGGAGACTGGGTTCCCAGTGTCAGACCTTCCTGCTCACAGAGTCAGGGGCAGAGGACACAGGTCAAGTCCGAGGCGGCACAAGGCTGCTGCATCCCACCCTCCCCTCGGGAAGAACGCACTGAGGCTTGGGATTCTACCAAGGGAGGGAAGCGTTTGGAATGAGATGTCCCCTCCCCCTGTGTCACTGAAGACAGAGTGACTTAAATGCAGTTCCAAGACGAGATGCTCGTTTCTGTCCAGAACTCTGAGTGTGTGCTCTGAGTGAGCGTTTTGGGGAGACAGTGACTTTGGGGGACATTGTCACAAATGCGAGTTTCACAGGCAGACTATTTCCCGTGGGACCCACGCGGTCACAGAGGGCCTCACAGGACCCCCCTGAGCGACCCTGAAGGCTAATGTCAGGACGTAGCGTGAGTGACACCTGCCACCCGAACACGGGCTCACCTGTAACTGCTCGCGCGCTGCCCTCCGACCGCGTCTGGGCTGTGCGAACAGCCCCCGGTGCCTGTGAGGGAAGCGGGGCTGGGGAGGAATCGCCTGCTGTGGTTCCTTTAAGCAGGGTCAGTCCAGTTCACCTGCCTTGTGGCTGCTGGCTGACCCCACAGAGACCTCCCATGTCCAAGCTTGTGCTCAGAGGCGCCATCACCTGGGGGCTGGGGTTCAGCTGTCCACGCCTGGGGGCCGGGGCTCGGCTGTGCACACCTGCACAGGTGAGCGAAGAAAGCGCCAGGTCCTCTAGGCGTCCAGGCAGGGGAGGGTGTTTACAACAGACGTGATCACGGATGTAAAGAGGTGAGAGCACGGCTGCCAATGGTGTCCAGGACTGAAGGCCCCAGGTGTGACCACCAGACGAGGTGGGACTGAGGCACTGCCCAGGGGGCTCGCGTCAGGAGCCCCCGTCACGCCCAGTGCAGAGCTTCCCAGCCAGTACTCTGCACACCTGGGGACCTTGCTAAGGTGCCAGCTCTGACTCGCTGGGTCTGGGGGGAGCTCGAGATCCTGCATCCCTAATGGTGACCACCCGTTCCCACGGAGATGCTGACCCATGGGCCACACCGGGGGAAGCTGTCCAGTGAGGGAGCCGCTACCTGTGCCGTGTACATTTAAATACATTAAATGAAATTAAAACTTGGTTCCTTGGTGCCCTGACTTGAGCAGCTGGACACACCGGGAGCATGTGCGTCACTGAAAACGTCCCTTGGAGGAACCTGTGCAGACCGCAGGGCCTCGGGGAGAAGTGGCTGAGACGCTCCCACAGAGTTGCTATGCCAACTGCAGTGCCGTCGTATAGTTCAGTCAGCATAGCGAGTCTGGATGTAGCTTGATTAAGAATCGGATTATGGACGTACAGGAGAAAATTAAAACAGCTGTTAATTGAATCTGAGTCCATATCTCCGAGAACTGATTGTAACGGGGAATCCTGACTGATCTCATTCCCGCATTTTTCAGGAGCAGATTGAATGCCACGTAACAGCCGTTGGAAGATGGTGCCCTTTGCTGGTCGATGCCAGTTAGAACCTGTGCTTCAGGCTGGGCATCCGTGGGGCTATTTGCTGCCCGTCCACGTCCAGGCATGGCCGCATGTATGTCCTCGCTCGATGGGTCCCTTCTCTGTGTCCCCCGTGCCAGCCCCGGCTCCAGGCCCAGCCTCCAACTGGCTGCAAAACGCTGGCTGTCACATTGTCTCCAGCTTCTCTCTTCTCAAATCCATCCGCCCCGCAGCTGCTCAGAGACCATTATAGTTTCCATCAAACTAACTATCCTTAGAAATGTACATTATGGCCAATGTGATAAGGCAGGGGACAGAAAAATGAGTCCTACTGAACAGGAGAAAACCAACATACGTATTTTTGCAGGCAATATGATTGAACGCCTAGAAAAACTTATGAGGAATTGGAGACAATCTATTAAAGCCACACACACATGTTCAGCAAGCTGGCGCTGCTGTCGTGAATAACAAGCTTTTCCCTATAACAGCACCAGCCAGTGAGCAAATACGATGGGGCAGGGACACAATGGCAGTGACTGCCGGGTGCCGAGAGCTGTGGCTGGCAGAGCCTCCAGCCTCTGCAGACCGCGCCCGACCCGGCTTCTCCACCTCTGCTGGCACAGCGCACCTGCCGTCAAACCCTTGTCTCGGGTCCCCATCTGGTGACCCGAACTGAGATGGCGCCTTCTGGAACTCCTCCAGCTTCCAGCGCTCCCAACAGGCCAGGCCAGCAGGGTGACCTGGGCCCATCCTCGTGTGACCCTCACCTGTTCACAGGTGAGCCGTTAGATTGTCAAGGTTAAGGCAATGGCAGGTCTCACAGCGATGAGCTGGTGGGCCTGGACCGGAAACAACGCCCGTGACGCGGACAGTGAACAGTGATGTCAGTCGTCACAGCCCCTCAGAGCTGGGAGTCACTTAGAGACCTAGTTCCATCGCCCTGAGGCACAGGGAAGGACAGAGAGCAGAGGCTGTGGCCTATGGGGCCTGGTTTCTGACACCTCCCTGGACTCCTGGGTGTTTCTGGACATGTGATGACAGCAGATCCGCGCGCTGGAAAGTCAGAGGCCACCTCCTGGGCTGCGGCGCTGGGAGGCCACAGGTGTGTCCCCTCTGCTCTTGCAAAGTCTCAGCACTCAGGTGTGTGATGGGACACGCCCCCCCAAGGGAAACGTCACTTCTCAGTGAAGGGAGGTCTGGGTCCACCATGCAGGGGGCGCGGCCCCTCTCCCACATTCTAACTTAGAAAAGTGAAATAGATGCGTGCGCTGGCTGTGGAAACACACGTGGCCACTGTCGTCAGGGCCCCCGTCCATGAAGACGGCAGATGTGTGCCGGCTGCAGCCTCATTAGGTCCTGGGGACTGATAAACACCCCGCATTTACATCCTAGAGGAACGCCTCACAGCATTGACTTTGGAGGAAGATGCTGAGCGCACAGGCCTCCACATGGCAGCAGCTACTGCGCTGGCCAGCGCCCGCCGCGGGCTGCCCAGGGCCTGGCTGGCACTTGTGCGGCTGCTGCAGGAGTAAGGGCCGTGCTACCAGTCCCACGCCTCCTGCAAGCTCTCGGTGCTGCACACGGGCCTCGCCTGCTGCGAGCTTAGCCAGACAGCAGGGTCCACGGCGTCCTTTCCTCAGTGCGCTGGGAGCCAGGGGACACACGCACAGACACTGCAGTACAGCCCAGGTCGGCCGCAGGGGCACCTTCACGCTTTGCCCGTGGAGGGTGCCAGCGGCTGCTCTTGAGTCACAATGTTAATTAAATGATTCTTGAAAGTTGGTCATTGCATTTCAGTGACTTAATATCTTTGTTTGGCAGCAGAGTTCTGCAGACCAGGGCTGGTTGAGAGACAGAGCCCAGGCGGAACTGAACAGATTCCAGTCAAGACTGGGCACTTGTCATGGGGGCAGGGGATGTCGGGCCTGGGGACAGGGCGGGGACCTCACACAGATTTCAGGGTACCCGTGCCTACAAATGCCCCAAGAAGTGCTGGAGCCCGTTTGCTGCACTAAAACCCTGGAGCATTCCAAAATCATGCAGGTCTTCCAAGAATGCAATGTCCGATTGAATGTCAAGCATACAAGCCACCTCCTGCCTGCCGGCTTTAAACTATATAGTTTTCACATTTCGTGGTCCTCGGTAGTCTTCTCACCTCCAGGACTGCGGGCATGTTACATACACTGCCACCAGTCGACAGTTGTCCCAAAGACACAGTTTCCAAAAGTATCCACAGCACACATTGTTTCAAATAGCAGCAGTGTTTTTTAAAAGGGGTGTGTTTCAATATTTAAACATTTTCAGGATACTTTTCAAAGTAGCACTTAGCGCTCTCCCTTTCCCATTGCAGCTGTCCTGGCCCGTATGTCCTAGTCTGTGCGTCCCAGCCGTGTGGCCCAGCCCGTGTGGCATGGCCCACGCTGCGGTGCTGAGGTTCGAGGTCCACCAGCTTCCCCAGGAGCTCGCCACAGGAACGACTCAGGCCCTGGGGCCCCTGACGTCATCGCCACAGCTCGCCGAGGTGGTATTTACAGGCACCGTCTTCTTTGCCATAAGAGAAAAAGAAAAGATTATGCAAAGCACTGTTCAGGTGAAGGGTTTCTGAAGCACCTGTGATAACTGCGGTCTTTTTTATCAGAAATCCTGACTGTGATGGAGAACACGTGAGCTGACGTACATGTGCGCCTACAAACGCCCACGCTCGTGGGACGGCAGGCCCATTTCCATTTTTGCTGTCCCCGAACCCTGAACGGTCAGCCCACACCTGGCTGGTGGCCATCCTGCCTGGTCAACTGGGACCCAGCTCATTCGGGCGCCCGCACCCCTGCTCCCAGGCCTACCACCGAGCTGGCGACAGTGGGCAAGCAGCCAGGCCCTCCTGACACCTTCTTACCGCCTGAATTTACTGTGAAATAATTGCTTTTGGGTCCATTTTGAAATGTCAAGCAGTGAGTAAGGCCTGGAATATTTATAGATGTAGGGACCCACTTGTAGGACCTCTTAAAGAGGAGCAGCCTGCAGCGCAGAGGACCCGGGCCTGCCTGTGCTTCTGTAAGGAGGGGATTTGCAGGCAGCTGGCGAAGGGTGTGGGCCTCCCCGGTGGGGGGGTCTGTCGCTGGGGGGTCTGTCACTGCTGCTCAGGGCTGAGCCTCGCTGCTGAGCGAGAGGTGGAATTGCCTCTCCCTTTGGGGTCTTTCCATTGCTCCTTCTCTCTCACCTTGCTCTAAAATATTTAGAAGGAATATCTTATTTGAAAAGCTAGTGGTCAGGTGACCTGGACGCTCTGCCTGGTTGGTGAGGGGAAGGCCCCCAGCATGGCCCGCCCACCTCTCAGGCAGCTCAGAGGCAGGAGGCGGCCCCCTGATGTGTTGTGGGGGTGGGTGGCAGCCACCCTGGGAAGGCGAGAAGTAGCCTCCTCCTGCTCCTGCAAAGACAACTGGGTGCTCACTGGACACCAAGGCCACTGTCCCAGGCCCATGGGTGTCACCTCCAGGCACCTGTCCGTGCAGAATACATGGCCCCCGGACACCATCTGCTGATGGCACTCACTCGTGGCCTTGCCACCTTTGCAAATGGCAGCAGCACCAGCTTTATCGTCCAGGGCCCGCCCGAGGCTTTCCTCTTGTCCAGCTGTGTCAGCCTCTCGTGGGCACCGTGCAGCCTGCCCGCCTCTGTTCCTCTCCCACCCGCTGCCTCTTTGGATCCCTGCCACGGCCTCCCATTATGTCCGAGCCCCTCAGAACCCTCAGTATCCCCAAGTTCCAGCTTGATGAGGACGTAGCTGTGGGTTTTCCACAGACACTTGCATCAGGATGCGGAGCCTCCCGATGTGGCCCCTGGTGTTGGCCCCTCATGTCCTGGGGGAGCGGTGCCCCATGGGCCTCTGGCAAGCGTCACACTCTGGGGAGGGAGCAGCCCGGCGAGCTGCACCTGTGGCCCCAGTGTTCATGTGCCTCCTCTGGGTGCCGGTGATGACAGAAGGCCCGTGTCTAAGGGGACATTTGTCCACAAGGTTGCTTGGTGCCTCTGCTGTGCTGGGCACAGTCTGGTGGGTGTGAACATGGGACACAAACGTCTCCACACTTCGTCCCCAGGCATGTCTGTGCACAGGCCCTCCTTCAGGCCTCTTTGCCTCTCAAACCTTTTCCCTGGGACCTGGTCCGGTCGGCCAGGCCACTGGCCACTGCCCAGGAGCCTGCGTCCATTCTCCTGTTGGGCCACGTCATCCATCTCACGAGTGGATGACCAGACGCTGCTCACAGCTCCTCCCTTTGGGGAGAATCTCCCTCTCCTCCCCGTCAAGGCCATTCCTGCTGTGGCTGTGACGAAGCCACCCCCAATTCTTGGCCTGACGGGGCCAATCCCTGCGATTCTCCTTTGTCCTGCTGGCCGCACAGGACGATGCCCCGTCACCTGACCAATATGGCCACCTGCTCAGACGGGCAGCTGCCGCGGACGCGGTGGGTGGTATGGGGCTGTCTCCCGCTGCTGAAGCTACCTGTGCTTTCCGGCCCCGCTAATGGGAAATACATCTTTTCATCTCAGGGGGGATTTCTGCAGGCCCATCTGACTTTATGACGTGAAAAAAGTCATATGTGATGTGACTGGCAGATGTGACTGTGATGTGACCTGGCAGAACCCAGCTTACACTGGTCGGCTCCTGTCACTGATGCCACTTGGCCAAGCGCTCTGCCTCTTCAGGCCCAGTGATGTGCCAGGAGCAGTCCGAGGTGCATGTGGGCCTCAGCTGCAGGTGGCAGGCCCGGCTCCAGCGTCCCAGGGGCCGTCCGAGCTGCACCCTCAGCTCCACACTTTCTCCAGACTCCTAAGAGCCACCGTAGCTGAGAGTTTGTTCGTCCCCTTGGGTCTTTGTCAGGGTGTTACATTCTTCAAACGCCCTGAATTCAGGGACTGTTTGCCCAGCCTTGGCCGCCTTGATCAAACACCCTCCCGTTTCAGTCCTGGGCGTTTTCCCGCCCCTTCCCCATACACACCTGCTAAGTTATCTGGCGATGGTGATTTGCCCTTATCAGGCCAGCATGTCCACAGTGCGTTAAAGCTGGGATTTGAACCTAGTCAGTGAGCTGGCAGCCTGGAGGGGAGACTGGGATGGCAAAGCTTTTTGTGCATCGAGTCAGATGACCCTTTCCCATATTTCAGGGTCCTGGGTTTCCCACCCAGCTAAGGGTGGCAGCCTTCGCACAACAGATCGGACATGGCCATTTCTAATGTTCTGGAACCCCCACCACCAGACCTGAGTTTGCCCCTCAGCCCCGTAGGTTCGTCCACCGTCCACCGCAAGAGTGGAGAACCTCTTGTAACCTATGCAGGACCCACCATGGAGCCCCCACTCTGCCCTTAATTGCTTGTTAACGGCTCCCTGTGTCTCATTACCTGACAACTTGGTGATAAGCGGCCGCTGGCTTGTCTGCACGCACTGTTCCTCCTACAATGTGAGATGTCTGAACGCATGCACCACGGGCTGTCCCCACCGGCAGGGGTTCCTAGCCCAGCACAGCCAGCACACAGGCCACGTGTCTGCGTGACGTGCCCGCACCGCTCACTAGGCAGAGAGAGAGCCAGTCCCCAAAGCCCGTTTTGCTGCTCATTCTATTGAACTGTTTGTGGTGACACCTATGCCAGCCTGAGACCTGAAAAGCAGAACCCAAAGCACAAGATTCATGGGGGAAATGCCGTGACAGGAGCAGAAGCAGCTGGTGCAACCCACAGACTCCATAGAGGTCCGATGTCGGAGAAGGAGCGAGCGGATGAGACCCCCAGTGTGCCCGGCGTGCACAGCTCTGGCCGGGGCCCCGTGAGCAGAGGAAGGGTTCTGCGTTTAGGGTTCTCTCTTTGTCTTCAACCTTCGCCATTTTAATTGTGATGTGTCTAGGTGTGGGCCTGTTGGGGTTCATTTGGTTTGGGACTCTCTGCGCTTCCTGGACTTACATGTCTATTTCCTTCACCACGTCAGGGAAGCTTTCAGTCATTATTTCTTCAAATAGGTTTTTTAATATCTTGCTAACTCTCTTGTCCTTCTGGTACCACTATGATGTGAGTGTTGTTAAGTTTTATATTGTCCTAGACCTAGAGGTCTTGGATTCCTTTTTCCTTTTGCTGTTCTGATTGGGTGTTTTCTGCTACCTTCTCTTCCAAATCACTGATTCGATCCTCTGCTTCATCTAGTCTGCTGGTGATTCCTTCTAGTGCGTTCTTCATTTCAGTTACTGTATTCTTCACTTCTGACTGGTTCTTTGTTATGGTTTCTATGTCCTTTTCTATGCTTGCTGTCTCTCTGTTGAAGTTCTCACTAAGTTCCTTGAGCATCCTTATAACTAGTGTTTTGAATCAGTATCTGGTGGATTGCTTGCCTCTACTTTGTTTAGTTCTGTTTCTGGAGTTTTCCCCTATTTTTTCATTTGGGATGCATTTCTTTGTTCCCCCGTTTTTGCTGCCTCTCTGTTTGTTTCTATGTATTAGGTAGACCTGCTATGTCTCCCAGTCTTGGCCGGGTGGCCTTATGTAGTAAGTGCCCTGTGGGGCCCTGGAACAGTCTCCCTGGTCACCTGCTCCAGGTGCTGTAGGAATGTCCCTTGTGTGAGTTGTGTGTGCCCTCCTGTTATACTTGAGCCTTGGTTGCTATTGGGACATCAGTGGGTGGGACTAACCCTCAAGGCTGATTGCCTGTGGGATTTGGCCACGACCACAGCTTATGGGCTGCTGTGCACGGGGCTTACCCTACTGAGTCGGATTTGCCCCGGTGGGTTCTGGTGCCTGTTGAGACTGCCCTTTGTGTGTGCCACTTGTGGGGCTAATTGGGCAGTGCTCTGCTGCAGTGTGAAGCCAACCTCCACGTGTGTTGTTTCTGGGGCCTCTTGAGAGGGGCTCTGGTGCAGGCCCAGGTCACCCTCTGCCTGTGACCAGACTGTGACTACCCGGTAGGAGCTACAAAGTGATCCGCAGTTGGCCACTGCCTGTGCTGGACCTGGAGGTGTGTGGGAGAGGCCACGCTGTGAACTGAGGATGGCTGCCACCAGTACCAGGCCTGGGGTAGCTCTGCAAAAAGCCAGGACACTGGAGGCCTGCTGCCACCTACTTTGTGTTGCTGGCTCCAGTAAGGTTCAGCCGCCATAAAGCCTCCTGCAGTAGGAGTTGGGTGTGGTAGGCGGGTCCCAGTGAGTCAGCGGGGGCAGAGGTCACCGGCCAATCAGATTCAGACTTGGCCGTAAGCGTAGGGGGC
The DNA here is from genome assembly GCF_004115265.2 of Rhinolophus ferrumequinum. Lineage (NCBI taxonomy): Eukaryota > Metazoa > Chordata > Mammalia > Chiroptera > Rhinolophidae > Rhinolophus > Rhinolophus ferrumequinum. The sequence goes on from NC_046299.1 coordinate 1,161,255, forward strand.
GGGCTCAACACAGGCAAGATGGCGCCCGCCTGCCGGCTGCCTGGGAGGAGGAGCTCTGACAGGGAAAGGCCGACTGTCCTCCAGGCCTCCCTTTGAAGCCTCACACCTCAGTCTGTCCCCCATTTGTCTCCAATGTCCCCAGAATCACCGTCCCTCTGCTGGAGCCCAAGGTGAGTGCCTGCGAGCAAGTGTGTGGGCCCTTTAAGAGGACGCCTGGGTTTCCCACCGCCTTCTGTCCCCCCCAGACGGTGTCCCCCCCCCCACTATTCTTCACAGCCAGATGTTGTGAGGGTTCCTCTTCCCCGGCGCCAGTGCTCCGGGCTGGGGGTCACTGTCAGGCTGGGGTCCCTCGCTCCTCCAGGGGGAGCCTCCGCGGCCAGGATATCCCACCTGTTTCTAATCCATCACACTCAGGTGTGCAGCCTGTTCTGCGTCTCCGCCCCTCCTACCAGTCTCGACGTGGCTTCTTTACTTCCTTAGTTATAAAACTTCTGTTCAGCCAGACTTCAGCTCATTCTCCAGGTTGATTGTTCTGTGATTTACTTGTAATTTTAATGTGCTCACGAATGAAGCGAGCACAGCGTGTGTCTCCTCTCCAGCACGGATCATGGATCGCTGTCCAGGCGTCTGCCTCTGTACCACCTCTTCTGTGTCCAGCCATCTATCGATACCACCTAGGGCGCCTCCATGTCTTGGCTGTCGTAAACAATGCTGCCGTGAACATGGGGGCGCAGATAGCTGTAGAGTTAGTGTTTTTGTTTTCTTCAGATAAACACCCAGAAGTGGAATTGCTGGGTGATAGAGTAATTATATTCTTGATTTCTTGAGGACCCTCCATCGTGTTTTCCGTAGTGTCTGCACCAGTCTGCATTCTCACCAACAGTGTATGAGGAGGGTTCCTTTTCCTCACAGCCTCTCCAACACTTGTTATTGCTGGTCTTGTTGATGATGGCCATTCTGACAGGTGGGAGGCAGTGTCTCATTGTGGGTTTGATTTGTGTTTCCCTAATAACTACGGATGTTGAGGATCTTTTCACGTACCTGTTGGCCGTCTATGTGTCTTCCTTACAAAAAATGTCTGTTCAGATCCTCTGCCCATTTTTTAATCAGGTTCTTTTGTGTTGTTGACTTGTTGGAATTCTTTATCTATTTTAGACATTAACCCCTTATTGGAAGTATCATTTGCAAACATCGTCTCCCATTGGGTCGGCTGCCTCTTTGTTTTGTCATGGTTTCCGTTGCTGTGCAGAGCTGTGTAGTGGGACGTGGTCCATCCAGTGAGCCGTCTGCTTCCCGGCATGGCCCCAGCACACGGGGGCCGAGTAGACACAGTGTATGGAGAGGACGGGGGATTGATAAGCTGCCCTGTGGTAGTCAGGACCACTCGTCACACCCCTATTACAGGGATGTGTCATGTTTTTCTCCCTCTGGCAACAGAAATTACAGTATCATTTTGATAAAATAATCAAGGGCAAAACATAATATGAGTTTCAGGTACACTCTAAAGAAAATTACATATTCAAAAAAAGGAAGTAGCTTTTCATAAGAACAGCTGCCTTTGGGGAAAAGCAGTGTCCTTAGGAGACTGAAAAGTAACTGAGCAGCAAATTATGCCTCCAGATGGTGCACACATTTAGTGCGCTCAGCACCCTGGAAGTGGTCCCGTAAAAATGGGGACATTTGCAGGAGGAAACACCAAGAGCTGCTGACACCCAGTTACCCCGTAAAGGTGGACATGGTGACGGTGACAGCAGGCAGGCTTTTCTGTGCTGACAAATGTTTGCAACGGGGCACAAAGCATCTTGTCTGTGGTGGGCTCTGCCGTCCACTACTCATGGGCAGATCTCTCTATTTTTAAACTATGCTTTTTTTTCCAGTCACATAAGCTGATTCCAGGGAAATGCCACTCTGATTGTCACTAGAAATTGTGGGGTCTGTGTCCAGCCTCAGATCCCTCTGGTCCTGGACACAGATGACTCAGGGCCCCACAAACCCACCTTCCTGGGGGCAGGGGGCCGTCAGGCCTAACAGACGGGCCACTTGATGCCCCCCAGGTGCCCCTATGGTTCCTCAGTGAGGTGACTGTCTCAATTTCCTCATCGGTAACATGGGGATGAAGATGAGGCCCACACCGGGGGTTGTCTCAAAGATTTTGTGTCAGGAAGGACACAGAGCCCTCGGGACAGTGCCAGGTGGGCTCAGAGAGCCCTCACCACCCTGCCGCCCCACCCCCACCCACCCTCCACTGTGATAGAGTGAAGGCCTGCGTGGCCAGCACAGCTCTGCCTTGAGACCCCGCCTGGAGCTCCAGGCACCCCTGCTCCCTCCCCAGGGAGGTGTGTGGTGACCATCCTCTCAGCCCCTGGGGCCCGTCTGTGAGGGATGGTTCAGTCCTGCTGCTGGGGTGTTGGTGGCTGTGTGCGCCCAGCCAGACCGAGTCTGCATACCGTCAGCTGGAGGAGGCCAGCCTGTCTCCCTGGGTGGCTGCATCCACCGACTGGCCAGGGGGTGCCGAGGTCTGGTCCACTTGCCCCAGTTCTGGATGGTCTGAACGAGCTCCGGACCCCACAAAGAAATCACCGAGACCTTTGCTGGTGTGGTGACTTCCCGTCTGCCCACTCTGTCCCTTCTGTCCCGCCCGGGAGTCCATCAGAGACAGTTTCCAGTTCACGTCCACCAGAAGCAGCATCAGCTTCCGGGGCCTGACTGACCAGTCCCCGCGTGTCTGTCCCTGGGGAGCTGACCTCCCCCTGGGGCTCTGTTCGTGGTCTGTGTGTCCCTTCATGTTTCAGAGTGGCACAGGGGCCACGTCCAGGCAGAGAGGGACTGCACCGTGGGCTGGGCAGCCAGAGTACAGTCCTTCCTGGAACGTGGTGACCACGATTACTCTCACCTTGTTCACTTCTGAGCCATCGATTGCAGCTGTGAAATAAGTTGATGTCCCCTCCTGTCCTCTCCGTCTGTGGGCTGATTTCTGTGGGGAGACTGCCTCTTCCCTGCTGTCCGCATTCCAGACCCCTCTGCTGGGCAGTCCTTGTGGAGTCTGGTCACCAGGAAGCTGCCTTCACAGAGGCTTTTCACAGTCAGTTGTCAAGATCCGGAACAACAAAAGCAAAGAAATGAGAGCCCATGTAACAATCGGGAAACAGCCAAGAGCTGTGGGCCTCGTTCTGAAAGCTGGAATTCAAATTTGGCTCAGTTTGCATGGCACTGCGTTAGAGGCCATAACTATGTGTCTACAAAGGAAGAGCGGTGGCCATGAGGGTGCTTGCACCCCGAAAGTGAGCTGCGCTCATTGGAGAGCCTGAGAAGAATAGCGTTTTATCTGCTCCTTACAGGAAACCGCCCATTAACAGAGGGGCATTTACTGTCATTTCCTGAGGAATAAAGACGTTGAAGATGTTTGATACTGAAAATTATGTTTATGTTGTCTGTGCAAATGTGATAAGACCCACAGAGAACCTGTCTTCTGCTAGTTTGCAAACTCAGAGCCTGGTGTGGAGAGAGCACTGACGCGCAGGACACGGCGCTTGGAGACGGCCCCATCTCTGGTGCCTGGCTCCCCTGACGAGGGCACAGGGGCACGGCCTGGCTTGCTGCCCCGTTTTGGGAGTGGGCCCCAGTCTGCCCTTCCCTTCCTCTCATTGTCGGGGGTCCCAGCCCCTGGGAGTCAGAGCAGGAGCCTGGGCGGCCCCGCCACACTGCCAGCTGGCACTCAGCTCAGCTTTGTCTCATTTGGGAACCGCCCAGCAAATGCAACTACAGGGATCCGGAAGGAGGTTCTGATAAAGCTGCTGGAGGAAGGATGGCCTGGTGGCTTCACTTTCACCTGCAGATTTGCTGATGCGCGTGGATCTAGGGGAGAGGGAGGGGCCTTGGGTGCCTCCTTTTGGTCTCCTTGAAGTCTTAAGTGATCAGAATGCAAAGTCTGCAAACCAGGGAAGGAGAGCAAGCCTGGCTATTGTTGAGGGAGCCACGCCTAGGGCAGGCAGCGTGCGTTCTCTGACGACCCAGGGCCTTGGTCAGCACCCAAGGCCGCAAGGCTGTCTGTCTGGGCACAGACACCGGGACAGGTACGCCTGCATCGGTCATTCATTCATTCATTCGAGTATTGGCTGAGCTTCTGTTGTGAGCACCTCTCTGGCAAGGGCCATGTCTGTACAGACGGTGTGCACAGTTCCCTGCACGAGAGGGTCTCACACTGTCCCCAGGCAGTGGACACGAAACCAGGAAACAGACCCCACGTGACAGGGCTGTGACGGAGGAATGGGGGTCCTGCATGCACAGCAAGGAGGTGCACTGGGGTGTCCTGGCAGAGGAAGACTGGGGGTTACAGGGTGTGCTCTGCATCCTTTGATGTGCGTCCGTGTATCCCCCTAGAGGACCTGGTCTTTCTTGGTGGTCAGCCGCTCAAGGACCCCCTCCCCCCACACGCAGGTCGGAGGTGCTGAGCAGTGGCCCCTCCTGGAGCAGGAGTTCCTGGGGGCTTTGTGAATCTGAAGGAGGGTGCTGGGGCTGGGGGGGGGTGTCACTGAGGGTCTCAGGAAGGTGGTCGGACCAGTGTCGGTTGCACAACAAGTCAGGAGCCACTTGGCGTCTGGGGAGCAGCAAAACTGTAAGTAAGGCCCTGACGCAGCCCCCAGCCGACCCAAGGAGGGCACTGGCAGTGTGGCTGTGGGGTGACCTGTCCTGAAACCCCACTTCCCAGCTGTGCCTCCATTTCCCCACCTGCAAATTGCACATCACAGTGCCTCCCACAAAAGGTGAGGATGAAATGGTTTACATGCAGCAGCCGGTCCAGAGCAGCTTACTGTTCATTCAATGCGTTGTCTGCACTGCTGCTCCTGGAGGCAGGGACTGGTCCAGGCTCCATGCCCAAGCGTCTGTGTGTGTGAGTGTGAGTGTGTGTGTGTGTGTGTGTCTGGGGGAAGGGGAGGGCTGGCGGCTGCAGTCCTGCCGGTCAGTCTGGCTTTCAGGCTCTTTCTGCAGCAGAACTCACACAGAGGGGAGGCCAAGCCCAGACGGGTTCTGGGTGAAGGGATGGCCGCCCTTGAAAACCCCACTGGCTCCTGACCTGGTCGCCTTTGGCAGGGGAGGCAGGGTCCCCAAAGACCCTCAGGGCCCAGCTGAAAAGGAGCCACCCGTGCCCATCTCCTCATTTCTCACTCTCTGTGGGGACACTGTGGTGATTTAGGGACCTTTTCCTTGAATGATTCCTTGCAGAAGACAATACTTAAATAATAATCCTACAGTTGCAATGCCAACTAATCAAGCTAATTGAGGGCAGTCGGGAAGCCCTTTATTAACCATAAGGAGGAGTGAGTAACTTCTCAGAGGAAAGTGATGGAAGATTAACATGCTGGTGGACAAAACTCACGTGACTGCCGACATCAGCAGGGACTTGCTTGGAAGTGGAATATTGACTCCGGTCAGGCAGATTAGTTCCCGTGTCAGAAGGAAAACCACTGCGAAGTGGACAGTAGCCAGCCGTGCCCCAGCACACGTGAGAAAACAGGCGTGCAGGGAAAGGGCTCTCTGTGGGGCGGCCGTTGTCTGTGGGATCGGCGACCCGCTCAGGCCCACCCAAGGGGCCTGGCCGTGACCTCGGGGTTCCATCCATTTAGTCAGTGTTCCAGGTCTTGACAAATGGCACGTGGGAAATTAAAGCCCCCTCTGACTTCTCGTATAAATACTGATAATTCATGTTTACATAGAAATTTCAAGTATTTTCAGTGTTTCTTACATCATCATATCAATTATTTGGGATCTGGGCTCCGTGAAATATAGTAGACGTTATTACATTGATTTATGGTTTACCAATACCTAACGCTGTATTACTATTCTGAATATAAATGCCAACAAGTATATGGAAATCCTGTTTCATGATGGGGAGGAAATAGGGCCCCAAAGCCACTCAGTAATGGACCAAATGCAGTGCCTACAGCTCAGTGATGAGCCGGGAGCAAAGGTTCCCTCACACACAACTGGGGACGGCGTCAGGCGAGGGATCCTTTGGCCAGAAGAGTCTGCGGGGAACACGGGCCAGACCGCGGCAGGTCCAGGTAGCGGGCTCCAGCCCCCACGGTGGGAGCCCTGCCGCGTCCACCTGCGTTGTCCGGCTCAGCAGAGGGCGCCCAGCCGACCACGTCATCCCCGCCTCTCACATGCTGGACGGCGGTCTTGCAGTTAGCGCGGCCCTGGGGCTAGTGTGTGGTGGAGTCTGCAGTGTGGGCACATCTCTGCTCATCCCCTCTCGTCGCTCTTTCTGTCTGATTTGTAATGGGCGTTAAAGGCAGGAAAGCAGGACCTGAACAGAAGGAAGGGTTCGGACTCCAACAGCTTCTTACTGTCCAGTTTGAGAGCTCGCGAAGGTGCGTGAGGACAGTGAAAGTAGGGACGGCGATGCAGCTTGAGCCGAGCCCTCATCCTGTTAGAAGCAGGGGACTTGAGACGCCCCGTGAGCCTTCTGAAAATACGTACACATATACAACACACGCACATGTATGTGCATGTGTGTGTCGTATATGGGTAAATATATTTCCATGGGTGTGGATACCTTCCACTTATGCATACAAACTTACAAAAGCAAAACAGAAGCTACAGAAGCGAAATTCACAGCCACATGCATTCAAATGCACCACCTTACTGAGCCCTAAGCCAGGTTTCTAAGCTTCACAGCATCTTCCAAACAAACTAAACCAAAACTACAGTCCGCGGTTCACGGAGGTGAATCCTGAAGCGCGTCTCGGCTGGTGATCTGCTGACAACCAGTCAGGCGACCAGTCGCATCGGGCGGCCTGCAGGTGCAGTGAGAGGGGATCCCCACGCCTTGGTGTCTTTGCTCTTGGTTCTAACTGCCAGGAATGCTGAGGTCACAGGGACGGGCCTGGAGGGAAAGGCTTTTACTGAGAGCGTGGGCAGGTGGGATGTGGGTACTCGCGGTGTCAGGTGTGCGGGAGGCCGCCTTGGGAGCTGTTTCCATAGTAATTACGATGTAGACATAGTAATACAATGTCAGGGAAATTCTCACTACATGGTAGAACACATGAGTTAAAGCGGTTTAAAGAAATAGCTGTTAAACTTCTCATGTGGGCAGCGCCTCAGAGTGGCGTGCGGGGTCCTCCTTTCAGAACTGGGTGCATTAAACAGGTGCCGGAGGCCTGACCTCTGGGTCTCCACCCTCCAAGACTAGGTTCTCATCTACTAATGCCCAAATCATGCAAGATGCTTTTAGGACGGAGCCACCAGCCAGTAAAGCTGGGGGCACAGTTCATTATTTTAGTGCCTACAAAATACCTACTGGATCGGAGAGAAAAACCACCTAAACGAATGTCCAGTACAGTAGGGGTGCGCTGGTCGGACTAAAGGCAGACTGTACGATTTGTAGAATTACAAACAAGTTTCCATCCGTTTATAGGAAACTGTTTCCTCACTGTCCTGTGCCTCAGCAAAGGCCTGCAGAGACAGCCGAGGGTCACGCTGTCACAACCATTCTTAGCATCGGATCCGAATGTCCCCGGGGCCGCGGAGGGCCCGGTCTGCTCTGGATTTCCGGTAAAACAAGGAATTCAGTTTCTTCCATTAGGACTGCGGCTCCTGATTCTGTCTGCGAAGGTTGGAGCGCTGCCATCATTTATAAGCGGGGAGGAGAGGTGCATGTTATTGATTTCAGGAGCCGAATCTGAGCTCATGCATAATGAATGTCCTTTGATTTTCTCCCCCAACAAACTTGCTGGTGGAGTTGTTGTGACTGTAACTAAATATAGCGTAAAACACACATCTCATAAAGAAGCAGAGACAATGGTGGGTATGGTGGTCTGAAGACAGAAGTGCGATCCTGGCTCTGTTACAGGGGCGAGCAGAGGAGTTGGTTCTCATCACCGCCGGGGGGGCCCTTCACCTTCTGAATCCCCCACCACGGGCGTGCGGCTTCTGGAGCTCGGGAGTCCCCTCCCAGTGGCGGTCTTCTTGCTGCTCACCTTGCCACGGCAGGTGTGCCTCCTCTGGACACCTGAGCCGGGCACGTGGACCTGGGTACACGTCGCATCTCACTCACAGGTGAGTCAGCTCTGTGGCTACCTCCAACTTCAGGATTGTAAACAATACATGTAATTTTTCAGTTTCTTTTATCTTACGAAACACTAGTGCATCTTCTATGTAGCATGTGCTTCCCCTCGAAAATAAAATGCAGTTCCCCAAACAAACCTCACTGGTCCTAGTGACCCCATGTGCAGGAGGCAGCAGACAGAGGTAGCCATGTCCCCGTTTCCTAATGCGAGCATTTGGTCACCGAGATGCATTTTGTTCCAGGTCAGGAAGGAAAGAGGCAGTAACGGTGGTGGGAGTAGCCCTACGCGGATGGTTGTGGGATGTGGCCAGCTTCACGGCTCCTGGGTCCCTCTCCTGAGTTGCGTTCTTTGGCTTCCGACTGGAGGTCATAACCGACACTCAGGACGGCGGGCGAGGGGGTAGTCAGGTGATTGCCCCCACCTCGGTCCCCTCGGAGCAATTCCAGTCTCCACAGAATTCACAGTCTCTGTTGCCCTTGATTGCCACAGGAACCTGGGAGTTCGGGGAGCTTTCCTCCTGGGAGAGGGTGGCAGAGAATGACCGACCGTCGCACAAGGTCAGCGTGTGTGCTCTGGGCAGACCCCAGACGTCTGGGCACTGGGGCGGGGGAGGCCAGGACCGAGAATGCCACTTCCTGCCTTGTTACCACGAGCTTGTCAGAACCCGGCCTTGAGGCCGCCATGCTGTCTGCATCCCATCCGAGAGGACATCCCGCAGGCACCTTGTACAAGGACGTTGGGCAGTGTTGTTGATCAGCTTCCTAAGTATTACTAGCAACCTGAACGCCCAATAACAGAGGGCCATTTAAATGGATTCTATGTATCAGTAACTCAGGACACTTTGTAGCCACTGAGAAAGATGGTGAAGATACATTGTCACGGTCAAGGGAAGGGCGTTTCCCAGGTGCTCAGAGCAGCCAGCAGGCATGGTTGATTGGATTGCATGCAGCCTCTGCTTCTTTGCTTTCTCTTTCTGCCATGTGGCCTGGCAGTGCCCTTGAGTAGTGATCTCACGTCCCACCTGATGATCCTGGGCTTGGCCAGGGGAGTGGGAGCAGATATGACACCCCCAGGGGCCTTGAACGTGCTGGAGCGGCTGGCGTGGCCTGACTCTGTGCTCTGGTGATCTGCGCCCGTCTGCAACCCCCTTAGTCGGGGGCTAGAGCGGAGACCACGCAGCTGCCCAGCCAGGCCCGTCCCGATCACAGGACAGGGTACCTGCCGAGCCGGGAGCACGAGAATAAAGCCTGGACGTTTGGAGATTGTTCTAAGCTCATTACTGTAGCAATCGCTGGCCTACACAGGGAATTGCACAGCTCTTTCCATCGTATGACCCGCTATTTATAAGGAAAGCCGCTGTTTATGGATAGAATCGATTCTCTCTCTATTTATAGTGGCATGTAATTCTGAAATGGTAAACAACTAATGTTTCTCTTTTGGGGGTAGGATTCGGAAGTATTTCTACTTGCTTTTTATGCTTCCTTATGTTTACAAACATGTGATTTGCACACACATTCTTTTTAGGGAGCGCATTCTTTGGTGAGCAGTCATTGACTTTCTTTTAGCTACACAAATTTCTCTGCAATCATAATATTAAAATGTAAAACCTCCATCAGGGCTGAACTTTCTAGAATAGTCTATACATAACGTAGTGACCCCATCTGTTTGATAGTCTCATAACATCACATATGGAAATGTTCAGTAAATGTTCATTGAACCAAATCAAAGGGTATTCTTATACCGGGGTGCCAAAACGTGTATACAAGTGGACACTTTGGTCAACGTTGCTCAAGCAGTAGTTCTCCATCATCAGAAGTGTCTGGACGCTGATGGGAACCAGTCTGAGCACCTCTTGTAATTGCAGAAGTCAAACGGGACTTGTATTCATTTTTTGTTATCGGTATATATTGAGTATCACAATTTTATTACAATTTTCCCTTTTTAAAATGAGTATACATTTTTTTGGCACCCTCTGTATGTTGCCACCTAGCCTCTTCTCCCCAAATATAATTTTAAAAATTACCCAGTTGATAGATTTTTATGTAAAATTCACTTGTCAGCCCTTTACAATTCCAAAATGCTCAGTGAGCAAACATTGATCGATTCCCTAAAATGCAAAGTATGGTGTGTCTTCTGCCGGGCAGAGACAATGCTCCCTTCTTGTTTCTTCTCGTTGATGTTGATCTAAAGACGGGCGAGTTCGTTTCTGGTCACTCGTCCTACAGGAGTAGGACGGGCGCCTGATGCAGTGCCCATGTGTCCAGGCGTGCGGGCTGGCGGACCTGGGCCTGTGACGAGCCACACAGCGTTCTCAGCAGGGCTCTCCATGCTGGCCCACCTGGCAGGGCTGCTTGTGCTCTCTTGGCTGTCGTGCACCAAACGTGACGCTTGTTAATGATAGCTGATGTCATTATTATACTGCCTATGCTTCTATTTTTTCTGTGCCAATTCATGATTTTATTTGTATGATTTGGGAGAGCGTATTTTTCCTCCATGGGGACAGCATTTCTAGAAATTTACCGTTCTAGTCTATTTGGGCTAGTAAGCCTTTGTGGCCTGTGTAAATAGGTATCGATCTTCTGAGGAATCTATGAAAACATGCAGACTCATCCTCTCCGGAGCTGGAAGCGACTCTGACGACCTCAGCAGCCCGGGCGGGCATGGCTGCGTCCCAGGGGAGCCAGCTCCTCAGCTCCTGGCAGCAGCTCAGGGCGCCGTCCAGAGGGCTCCCGCTGGCCAGCCAGGAACTTTCCACTTGGAGTCCTGGTAGCTTTCCTGGAAAACAGACGTTTCGGCCCACTGACGTGCAGTTGTGTGGGGCCAAGGAGCATGTCCGGCTTTGGGGAAATCAGTGTCCGTTTGCCGAGGCTTCACGCAGAGACGAGCCTCGTGTCCGCCTGCCATGCTGACAGGTGACGGAAGACAGGGTTTCCAGAAATGTGTGTAGTAAGCATTGCTCTGTTGTTTGATTAGCCAAATCTTAGGCTCTAACTCCGTACGAGCTTATTCAAATCGATCCAGGCACGCACTCGCTGAGACACGTGCTCCTTTCTTATGGAAGTTGAGGGAGATTAGTTTTCCTCCACAAAGCCCAGTTCAGGTCCACACAGGGTCCAGCGAGCGTGGTTTTGGCCATGGGGTTTCAGGCCCAGGCTTGCTGGCTGCCTTTCGTCCTGGGCTCTGGGCTGTGACAAAGGACGTTATGTAAGCAGTCATTGATATGCAGGTTGTGACTTTGTCCCAAATTATGAATATAGCCTATTGGGAACCAGTTGACCCATCGTTTCGGGTCATTTGAACTACTAGACAGTGATATCAGATTCCTATGCAATCAGTGAGTTTAATTCCCCAGCCAGCCAGTCAATTAGGTGACCATGTGCTCAAGTGCCAGCAAAGGGGGTCACTTTGGCGGCTGTGCGTCAACATGGCCTCCTTTCCCCAGGCCCATCAGAGGATAGGCTCACGTGGCCTCCACTTCAGGCCAGACGAACAGTCTCCAGTGCTTTTTGGTCCAAGCAGCCCAGAGTGCCTGCCCACATCTACCAGCCAGGGAGGGGCGGGCACGCTGGGCTCCACAGCCACAGCAAGGGGAGGGGAGGGTCCTCGCTGTCCCTGTGCTGTGGCCCCCAAGCGGTCGGATCCCAAATCACGACAGGAGGGACGCAGGTGGGAAGGGGTGACAGGGAGCACTGCCCCCTCTGGCTCTTGGGACATCGGGGACGTTTGGGATGGAGGCAAGACCTGCCGATGCTGTCACCACAGCCTTCATCAGACCACAGGCTCTGGGTGCACGGTCGGCCCAGCCCTGTGAAACCGCCTGGGTCCGTTCTGCTCTCCCTGTGTCTCCCGGGCCGAGTGTGAAGCACCCTCCATCCCCAAGTGTTTCTTCTGCCCTTGAACTTTGTCTGTTCCTCAGTATTCTGGGGCTTCCCCCAAACCCCCACCATGGGGCAGAGGACGGTGCAGAGAGGTTCGCGGGAACCTTTCACCTCTTGAGAGAAAGAATTTCTCGGGAGGCAGGATTGGATGCGTTCCTTATCTTGATTGTGAAGATGGTGTCATGGATATAGACATTTTTCAAAACTTAACAACTTGTACACTTTAAGTATGGGCAGCTGATCAAATACCAGTTCTACCTGAAAACTGGTAACAGTGAGAATTTCTGGGAGCCACTCGTTAATGTGGGCAGATGTCGGTCAATGGTGAGTTCTTTCTGACACACAAACCTCCCCCTGGGCTGGCCCCGCGTCCCAGAGTGAACAAGCGGCTGTCACAGCACAGGGACAGAGAGGAGGCCTGAGGACGGGTGCCCCGTCAGCCCCCCGGGCCCTGGCTGGTGACAGAAATGCTGCTCTGCCATCAGTTAAGTGTCACATCGTCCTCACCCCTCTGTTCCCTCCCAGGTCACCGTGAAAGCAGAAGGGAAAACACGAGGCCTGCGAGACAATTTAGGTAGAAATTGCTGCATGTGATTTATGGTTTTAATTAAGCTTTAATTAAAAAGGTACATGAGCATTTAGTAGTTAAGAAAAATGCCATTGTGTTTGGGTCAATTGAATAACATAAAGTAAAATGAGCTACATATTTCTAGTCAGAAGCTTCACATAAGAAAGCAATGCAAATAATTAAAAAGCAAATTTAAACCGATTTGGGCATAAAGGCTTTATAACGGGGGCAGTGGCTTAAAGGAATGTGATTTTCCTTTATTGTGACACAGCTGGATATCAGATCCTGCACGTGAGTGGGGTTGCTTCCCGGGTGGGCACGGAGGCGGCAGGCGAGCGAGCCTGAATGTGACAATGTCACTGAACGCCGGCCCCCACCCGGCGTGGCCCGGCTTCCCCGAGCCCTCCCTCTGCCTTTTGTCTGCTTTGTGTTGTCCTTGGCATTTTTATTTGCTTCTTTAATTTTCACTAGGTCAGAATCTGATTTAGGGACACACGGACCTGCCCTGCTCACGAGCTCAGGTACCTGGGGTCTGGGAGGAGGGACAGAAGCCGTGGGGACAGTCACTCATCCTGCCCATGGTGATGCTACCACTTTGTTCCTTGGTGGGGTCAGGAGCGCCCACGCGTTTGGGCTGCAGACTCGCGGGAGTGTGAGTGAGTGGCCCAGGGAGGGCGACTCAAGGCCCTGGCTTTCTTCGGACGCCTGCGCTCGGGACCCACAGGCTGGTGGCAGAGGACGGACGATGTCAGGGCCGTGAGCAGTGCACCCTCGCTCAGGATGGCAGCTGCTTGGCGCTGGGCACCCTGAGCCTGCTGAGCCTGGAGGTGCCAGGGTCTGAAGGCTTGCACCACCCTGTAAGTGACTGCCCCACAGGCAGGTCCTTCCTGCCATGCCCATTGGTGAGCCCTGGGTGTCTCAGGCCCAGCTCACGGGACTCCCCCGTCTCCCTCCGGCGGTTGTTGGCAGGAGCACCCAGGAACCTTGGAAACAGAGCTGACTTTGGCCTTCCCAGGCCAGGTGTGACCTGACTGGCACAGGTACGCGATGTCCCTCATTCAGGCCGGGTTCTCAGATTGTCCGCTGTGCCCTTTCTAAGCCTCCCGGATGCTCCCACAGTCAGCAGTGCCCCTACCTCTTTTCGCTTACTCTTTGATGCCTTCTCAGGAATTGCGTGCCTGCCTGGCTTCGGGGTTTCACGTTGGCTAGAGTGGATCTTCGAGTAACAGACCCTATGTGAGGGGACCATTCAGCTCACAAAGTGAGTGTCCTGCACGTTTTCAGGAGCCTGTCCTGCACCAGATGCCAAAGAGAAGAAGGAACCAAACCATGAAGGGTTTCGACTCATCCCATGTCTGTCCACAAGGCCCCTCAGCAAGCTACAGCTCTGACTGCTCTCACACGCGAATCGCGAATCCCGCCCCGTGGGCGAGGGTGGCAGCAAGACAGTTCATTCCAGGAGTGTGAGTGTCTCATTCGGGACTCGGTTTAAATGGTCCCACGAGTCGCAACCTAAGGCTTAATTAATTAAAGGGCTGCTTTCCAGCCCCGCCTTGCACCACCGACTTTCATGCAGGACTTTGCATCCTGAGCTTGTGCAGACTTCAGCTCAGTCGGTGCCATGAAAGGACACATTTTATACTTCTCACCTCCTGGACCACAAATCAAACACGAGACATAAATTGTCAAATATTTAATCACTGAACAGCTGGAAAACTGGCTTGTTTTTCAAATCACACTTGTGATAAGTGATGGAAGGTAAACACCAACTGTTGAGTTCCTTAAGAGAAACATAATGTTTTCATAACTAAATGGAAAAAAAAAAACATGGCAAATAATTGACACATCAGCTTATCAGAATTGACTGTGTTTGGTGGCACATCACACCAAATTCCCTGGGTTTAGGTGTCCAAATGCCAGCAGAAAATCTCGTTCAGCTGGACTGGGCCAAAGCCGTAGCGCCCTCCCCTTGCCCTGGCCTGAGGTGCGGGCTCTCAGCCTCCAAAAGGGGAGCAGGAGGGGAAGGAGCTGGGAGGGGGAGAAGGCAGTCCCAGGGCGGCTGCCCCGAGCGGGCTTCGTGACGCCGGTGCAGGCGAGGCACAGGGCGTGGGGTCGCAGCCAGGGTGTTGATCTGCTTTGAACCCTCTGTGCTTCTCAGTGGCTCTGTGACCTGGGGGCCACAGTGACCCTGGAAAGCCTCCGGCTCATGTCTGTAAATGGGATAAATGAGTTGATGGGTTAGTGAACGGGGGTTTGGGCTCATGCACACAGAGGTGCCACCTGGTAGTGTCACGTGAGAGGTTCAGGAGAGCAGCTGCAGGAGCGAGCTGAGCTGGGCGTCAGCAGACGTGGTGGTGGGGACCTCCGAGGGCTGTGCCGCCACAAAGCACCCCAAATGGAGACAGAACTGTGCGAATCAGCTTTGTCAGAACCTGGGAAATAGGTATGGTGTCCAGCACCCAAGAAAAAGGCTCCTAAGTGTGGCAGGGGGACTTCGTGGCATTGGAACCTGGCATCGCACCCCTTCCTGCTGCCAGTCTCTAAGATGGTGCCCTCATTCCCAGGGTGGGCCCCCGATTCTGGAGGGAGCAGACTGCTGTCCGTCTGCTGAACACGTAGGGGGCTCTGGGAAGGGTTCACAGCAGGGCTGTGCTTTGCCGACTTGGAAGGATCTCATTGTGGAAAAGTGGCCAGTGCAGGGTTTCGTTGAAAACACTGAGTCACATGAGCGAGCTGCTGATACGTGGGTCACACAGTAGAGAAGCCACTTCTCTCTTCTGGGAGGAAGAGCTAGAGAGACACTCGGGGGTCAGTGCCTTGAAGAGCTCCTGCATTTCATGGGGCATCGCGACAGCTGCGTGCCGGCCCAGGCGGGCAAGCGCTCGGGAGAGACCTGGGAAGGCCCACACGTTTATCCTCTGACTCGGGGCAAGCAGGGAGTGACGACGGCCGAGTCGCCACTGGACGGGGCGCTGTGGACGGAGCCAGTCTGCAAAGAGCACGACAGCTGCTGCTTGTCTTCTCTGTTTTGGTGAGAAAAGGGGAGATCTCTGTCAAACACAGCTGATCACAGGCTAAAAGAATAGAGATTTCAGAGATCACACACAACGGACAGCTCCGAGGGCTGCATCCCTCTGGCTTCCAGCCGGGTCTGGCCAGCAGGGAGCCCGGTGCGTGGGCAGTGGGGAGGGCGGTTATTCCCCGACCCTCCCTTCTGATCACTGGGTCTGGCTGCCGCTCACTGAAGCACGCAGCGCCTGGTTGTCAGGCAGCCATCTCTGTAGGGCCTTCCTGCCCCCACCCCTTGGCCGGCCAGGCCTGGGGGCAGTGTGCCTGCTGTGCTAGCCCCAGGTACCCCACTGTGGATGCCCCATGGCACTGGGCCGCTGTCTGGCGGTGCTGGATTCCCTGTCATTTGGATGAGGGAGCCCAGGTGTCCTGAGCCCGGGGACAACCTGGGCAGCAGCAAAGCCCTGACGGTGTGGGCTAGTCGGGGCTCAGAGCAGCCCCCAGTGGGGCTGTGGGTGGTTCATTCACTCGTGGCCCCGAGTGAGGCCGGCGAGCAGTGGAGATGAACCAGGTGAGGGCGTGGCAGGAGTCCTGTGAGGGTGGAGGGGCAGGTGGGTCAGATATGCCGGCTCCATGGAAGCGCCCCCACCTCCAGCACTGCAGCAATGTGGGGTGGCAGCCGTCACAGAGGCCCCGAGCAGTGACAGGCATGTGAAGGAGGCAGTGGAGCCTTTCGGGGAGCCGCAGCCCCTGAGGCCGGCTGGGCGGGCTCAGGGAAGCCGGTGGAAGCACAGACCGTTCCTGTGGGGATGGAGCAGCCCGCGTCGGTCAGCCTTCAGGGGCAGTCGCTTCTGCCCTGACCCGCGCCCACCACACACCGTCATGGTACCCGTCTGTGCCTCTAAGGGCCCCTCTGTATTGAGGGCAGGCCCCGCAGCCCCGTGTCCTCTGATGGCAGAAAGAGGACCCGGCTCCACCCAGCGAGGCACCAGTGGGACAGTTCGATTTGGTGGCCGGGGCGGCTGCCCAGGCCCATGGATTTTGGTGGTGGCAGCAACAGTGGTCACTCCCGAGGGGCATCAAGCTCACATTGTTGACCAGAAGGCACACTGGTGCTGGTGTTGGCGACAGTCCTGGGACAGGAGCCAGTCCCTGGTGGTCAGGTCCAGCGGTGGCCGCCGTGGGGATCTTGCAGGCTGGCTCCACGTGTGGCATTGGGCACAGCTCCCGGCCCTGACCTTGGATCTGTCGTCGTCCCCACCCCACATGTGAGCTGCCTGGCATGTAGTGCCTGCGTAGGTTTTGTCAGAATGGACTGGTCCCAGCAGACATTACACAGCACGCGACTGTGTAGCCATCCTTCCCACCCCCAACACTGCCGACGTTTCCGTCCGAGTTCCTTTACTGGGAACATCTGACGCCCCGACTCACAGGAGAGCGGGCTGCTTTCGCCGTTAGCTTGTCCTTTGAGAGCAGGCCAGGCCCTGGTGCCAGTCAGGGAGCACACAGAGCCCGACATTGTCTGCCTGCCCTCAGGGTGCTTCTTCCTGGTCTGAGCGAGAGCTGGGAAACCACTTACACGCTCGTGACATTGTGTTTTGCGCAGGATGAGTCTGTAAGAAAGAAATACCCCTGAACTATTACGTCTCTCTAAAGGCAGATTTGAGAATAAAAATCCACGAGAGCTCCAAAGATAGCAGGAGAAGTGGGGTCCACAGCCAAGCCGTGGTTGGGTGTGGTGGGGATCCATGGATGACAACAGAGGTGGGCAGAGGCTGGCTAAAGCGACCCCGCAGGACTCTTGCTGAGGGCCGGCCAGGTGGTCAGACCCCACCTGGAGAGGTGGGGCACAAGGAACCCCCCAGATCCAAGGTTTATTATGAAGCTGAAACGATCAAACAGACTGAGAACAAATATGTTGATAGACCAAAGAAGTGAACTACATTGCCCGGAAACCAGCCGATATTTATATGAGAACTTGGTATTCAAAAATCAGTGTGGGAAAGCAGGGTATTTAGTAAGCGGACCTGGGCAAATTGGTTACCTTATAGAGCCAAAATGGATGCTTCTTTCACTTGATACAGAAGAAAAAAGATCATCGAGATCTAAATGTGTAAAACAAAATACTAACCATTTTAGATGAAGTGGGAAGAATATGCTAGTGACATTGTGATAAGAAAAGCACGGACAATCCCGGGAGGGAGTGATGCTTCTTACGGTGTCTCTCATGCCACCCTGGCCCCAAATGAAACAAAACAACAGAAAGGAAGGAAAGAAAAACATTTCAAAGGAAAAACAAGCACCTTACACACAGGTAATAACACAATTACAGAATAAGAGAGGGTGTTTGCAATGCAAATAACTGACAGAATGGAGACTAAAATAGATAATGAACTTTTATGAATTAATAAGAAAAATGTAAGTAACTGAGTACATAAGTGAGGACAGATGCAAACGGAATTTGGAGCAGAAGAAACGAGAAAGGATGAGGTGTAACACAGGTGCCCACCCCCATTTGCAGCCCCACTTCCAATTGAAAAGCTCCCATGGACACAGTGGGGGCTGTTTCTAGCAGGGAGGCCTGGGCACGGACCTTGGTTGCCTCCCTGTAAACACCTAGGAGACGGGACACACGTGGAGGACACATGTTTCCAGACACTGGACAGCAGGGAGCACAGAACTGCACTGCGTGAGAGCCATTGTGCAGTGGTGGCAGCTTGTAGTCTGCAGGGAGCAGGGTGCCCACGGGAACCCCACAGTCTCCTGGAGTTGGAGGGGGAGGCGGCAGCTGGAAGCTGTGCCCGAGAGGAAGGACCTGCGAGGGATAAAGATGGGACCCCCGAGACCTGGCCTGAGTCCTGCTCTGCCCCTGGGCCAAGCCCTCAGGTCCGGAGAAGGAGCCCCCAGACGGCAGCGGCTGAGCAAGTGGAGCAAATGCAGGCGGCAGACCCTTGTGTTCTCAGCAGGCAGGATGGACAGACCTGGGCTTTGGGTGAACTCCGGGGGACATCCCAAACTGACCGCAAAGCTCATATGGAGTCTAAGGACCTAGAAGTGCCGAAACAATTTTGAAGACGAACGAATTTGAGGAGTTACACTGGCTGAAGCAAAAGCACAGTGTCAAGCTTTGGTAATCCGTGTGCTGTGGTGTCAGCATCAGAGTGGACGGTGGATACACACAGCGGGAAGGACGGCAGAGGCAGAACCACGCATGCGTGCTTACGTGACTTTTCAACAAATGTGCCAGGGTGGCTCAATTGGAAAGGGATATTCTTCTCAACAAATGCTCTTGAAAAAGTGACGATCTACAGAAAAAAAAAAAGACTCTCAATACTTACTTTACACCATGTGCAAAATTTAACTCAAAATGGATCATAGGCTTAAAAGTTCTTGAAGAAACTATACAAAAAATATTTGCGACTTTGGGGTCAGGCAGAGATGTCTTATACTGGACACAAAAAGAATAAACCAGAAATGCAAAAGAAATTGATAAATTGGACTTCATCAAAATTAAAACGTTTACTCTTCAAGATACTCTAGTGAGAACAACGAGAAGGCAGCAATGGACCGGGAGAAAATATTCCAAAACACGTCTGATAAAGATTGTATGCTGAAGCTATAAAAACCGTACCAGTCAGCAATTAAAATGGAAATGAACTGGTAAGAATGGGACAGAAGACGAGCAGATACTGGCATGAGTGACAACAAGCGTGTGGAAGCTGCACATCGCTCAGTCCGCGAGTGAGTGGGATGAAGTCACGGAAACGACTCCTATAAGTGAGCAGAAGCCAACGAAGCCGGTGGAGGGAGGGACCGTCCCCAGTGACTCTTGAATGCAGTGTTGTGACTTCATACCCTCAGGCTGAAGGCAGGAAGAGCCACAAACAAACCCGTGGTGGGATGTGTCAGCGGTCTGGGAGGCTCAGTGTGTTCTGTGGACTTGAGCAAATAAACACGTGTGAGGATGGAGGTGAGGGGTCCTCCTGTTGGAGAACTAGCAGTGGGGGGTGCTGCGATCGAGCCCGGGAGGTGGCACGGAAGAGGAGGTGTCAGTGTGAGTTCACGGTGCCAGATGCAAAATAGACAGGAGTGGACATCGATGCAGAGTGTGTGTGTGTGTGTGAGAGAGAGAGAGAGAGAGAACACGCACTTGCACATGTGTAATTCTCCACCCGAAAGCGGCAGAAATGTTACTTCTCTGCGTAGTGGGGCTGAGAACGGAGGAGGCTTCCTCTTTCCTCTCCTGGCCCTGAGCACCACCACCCTGGTTGGTGGGACCGCCCCGGCCTGGTCCCACCTGTCTCCTCTTGGAGAAGCGTCTCACCCAGTGGGTACACCTTGCGATCCTCTGTGGGGACGTGCCTTCATGTCCCCAAATGAGCGAGCAGGGCGCCCAGCCGAGTCCAGATGACCCGGTGTGCCCAGTGGCGACGCCCTTGAGCTGTGTCCCACGTGGCCGGCTTCCTGCTTTCAGATTCTGTTGATAAGCTGTCCCCACCCGGATGACGCTGAGTTGTTTCTGGGTGTTACGACTTCTCCGGGTGGGGTGAAAACTGTTTGTTACCTGCTGGCGAGAACAATTGCCCGCCAGGAGCGCCTGGCCTGCTCAGGTCGGCTTCTGCATGTCCCATTGCAGCTTGAGCAATTCTGTGAAAACCTCTCGCTCAAGTGCAGTAAACACTTCTATTCTGAGCATTTTATTTGTCTGACAGTAGCTTGTGTTCATTTATGACCCAGAGAGCCCATATTTCAACTTTATCAGGTTTAATAGGTTGTAAACGAAGACTGGCAAATCTAACGCTACATAAAATTACCAGAAATGAGGCAAACAGGTGCATAATTGGCATCTGAATGCCTTTGAACTGTGAACTTCTGTAGAAGGATAACGGAATTTGGCTGTTTCTCTGTGGGGCTAATGCAGGTGATGCAGTTGGATTTGCTCGAAAGACAGCCACTTAATGGTGTCATTTCTGTAATTAGGACAGGCAGCTAGAAACCCATTTTCACATAATGAAATACAAGGGTTCAAATAAATCTTATTAAAACACCTGTGATTTCTTAAGTTCGGCATGAGAAAGGCCTGCAGGAACTAGAAGAAGGATGCAATTTGATAATGGAATTGTAAAAGCAATTTTAAGGGCATAAACTTTGTTTTTCAAAGTCATGATTTTCACAGACAGGCAGCTGATAATCTCCCTGTATAAATATACGTATAAATGTGCAATTACCTGCTATTACAATCCTATTAAAATGTGCTAGGCTCTCCATTTAGTAGACATTCCGTCTAATGGAGCCGGAAACGTAAAGAATGGGTCATAAATTCCATCTTGGAAAGAACGTCAACTTTCTTGGTGTGTGAGGCCGGTCCCCGCATCCCACCCCCACCCACGGGGGCAACACGTCTTCACTCGCTCCCTCTGCTGTGTCACCTCCAATCGGACTCGGGTCCCATCTTCCCCTCCCCCACACCCTCCCACCGGACACGCCCCTCGACACTGTTGGTCTGTCCCTGTCCTCTGCCTGTCCCCTTTATCTGCCTGCTCTCGCTGACATCCCGCTGGCCTTGGCCATTCTGTCCCCGTGGCTCACACCACATTGACCCGGTGTGGCCCATGACCTCCGTCCTCTCAGTGGCCCTTCCAAACCATCGCCCCTCCCGCCAGAACCTCTTCGCTCCCTGGCCCGTCACCCTCACCTTCAAACCCTCTGCCTCCCGCCCGCCCACCCACGCACCAGTCACACGCTCCACTGTCCCCGTCTGTCAGCTCCCCTGCACATGACTCCCCACCCGCTGCCCGTGCTGCCTCCCCGTGCCCACCATCTCAGCAGCCCCAACCCAGACACGGACAGCCATCAACACCATGGCCTCCTGTTTCTGGAAACTCCCATTTCCAATGATATACCCTCCCCCATTAGTCAGCGAAACGGAACAGTAAGGTGTGTGTGTGTGAATCCACACACACGTGTGCAGAGAGCTATCAGAACGGAGTGCCTCACATGACTGGAGGCCAGCGGGTCCCAGGACCTGCGTGGTGAGTCAGCAGACCGGAGACCTAGGAGGGAGATGGTTTAGTTTCACTTGGAATCTGAAGGCCTGAGAACCAGGACAGCCAAGGACATAGTTTCTGTCCAAATGTCAGGCAGCTCAGACCCAGCAGAGCTGATGGTCAGCGTGAGCCCCAGACAAGACGGCAGCAGGGCCCCAGCTCCAGGCAGGGAGGCAGCAGAAAGTTCTCTCGCTTGTGGGCGGGTCAGGCGTTTCCTCTAGTCAGGCCTCAGCTGATTGGGTGAAACCCACCACGTCGGGCAGGGCCACCCGCCTGACTCAGCCGAGTGCTTCACGTGTGACTGTCACCCGGAAAGACCCTCACCCACCCAGAGCCACATCTGACCCGATGTCCAGCAGCCTGGGGCCCAGTCAGGCTGAGCTGACAGCTCCCAGCCCCGACGCATAACCGAGACCTTATCTCTACAGACCTGCCCTCTCGCCACCACCCCCGGACCCCCCACCTTTGTTCCCCAGAAGCTGAAACCACTGCCTCTGCCGCCCTTTGCCCTCTTCACGTCTCCCTTCCGGCTCAGTGTCCGTGGTCACTCCCAGACTCAACTCCTTCCACGGGGACTAAACTTGCTCCCCGCCCATCACCCTCACCTGGAAAGACCCAGCCCAGGTGACACTTCACACCAGCCTCTTCCCCACCCGAGGACTCAGTGTCACTAGAAATAAACACTCAACTGTTGTGACGACTCTCATGTCAGATCCTCCCCCGGCCGCCAGGATCCCGGGCAGGCTCACCTCCAGGCTCTGACCGTTGTTTCGGGTCCACTGTTCAGAAGCTCGTGTCCTGTTTCACTAGGAGCACAGAGCCGTCAGGGTCGCCACTGCAGTTTGCCCACCCGTCTGCCGGCCGTGGCCTCTGCCTGTGACGGCCCCAGTAACGCTGCCTCGTGGTCATTCTTGTTATGGCCATGACAACGCGATGCCTGAGACTCTTACAAATCACTGAAAGAGATTTTGCAAAGGCAAAATAAGAATTGGAAGTCGATAGAAATGGAAGGAAACGTACAAAAGAGGAAAGTGTAGGTAAGATGTTTGGAGCTGAGTAAACGCCCAGCGACCGCAGGCCGATTGACGGCCTGTCCACAGCCGTGAGCTGTGGGCGTCAGTGTTTGCAAAGTAAACACACCTCCGCGGGCTCACAGGGGAAACAGAGTGTAGTGCAGGGGATCCTGCCGACTTCGCCAAGTGTCATGCGGGGCGTCCGGCGGGGTCTCCGGTCCCGCCCCCCACACAAGAACGCAGGACATGGTGAGGCCAAAAAGGAACACCCACGGAGCCATAGGTAGGGGAGTCACACCACTATAGTCTCACTGGCAGCTGGGTTGGAGACACAGGAACCAGGAGCAACACAATTCTCAACCCGCCGCTTGCAGACTCAGCCACCATCTTCTTGCTAGCTCCCCCTTTCTCTCTTTTTTCTTCTCTGCTAGCCTCCTCTCCTAGCCTAGCCACGGCAGTTATATTCATGGCTAATGGTTCACTGGTTACAGCTGACGGCCAACTAGCCACAGCTGCTGGCCATTTGATCACAGTCGATGGCCATTTACTACCTGAGCCAGCACCCTTCTATGTGAGGCCGAGAGCCTGGAAACTGCTTTTTGGGGCTCTGTCCCCACACTCCACCCCTACAGGGTCTCGCCTCACAATCTACGCGACAAGCGTCTTCCGCGAGGGGCCCTGTGCGAGGAGCCTGGAGGTGAATGCTATTTCCTGGACACAGCCAAGCTCTCTGGTCACAGTCAGGGTTTCTCAGGGCACCACCAGTACTCCTGGGCACAGCCAGACTTCCTGGACTTCTTAGGGTACCACTAGTCTACCCGGGCACACGAGGGCCTCTCAGGGCACCGCCACTCTCTCTCTCGGCACAGCCCGGCTTCCTGGACACAGCCAGGGCCTCTCAGGGCACCGCCACTCTCTCTGGGCACAGCCCGGCTTCCTGGACACAGCCAGGGCCTCTCAGGGCACCGCCACTCTCTCTGGGCACAGCCCGGCTTCCTGGACACAGCCAGGGCCTCTCAGGGCACCGCCACTCTCTCTGGGCACAGCCCGGCTTCCTGGACACAGCCAGGGCCTCTCAGGGCACCGCCACTCTCTCTGGGCACAGCCCGGCTTCCTGGACACAGCCAGGGCCTCTCAGGGCACCGCCACTCTCTCTGGGCACAGCCCGGCTTCCTGGACACAGCCAGGGCCTCTCAGGGCACCGCCACTCTCTCTGGGCACAGCCCGGCTTCCTGGACACAGCCAGGGCCTCTCAGGGCACCGCCACTCTCTCTGGGCACAGCCCGGCTTCCTGGACACAGCCAGGGCCTCTCAGGGCACTGCCACTCTCTCTGGGCCTCTCAGGGTACCGTGCTGGAATAGCGACTCACAGTCAAGGTGCTTACATATTCTCAATGGTGGCCGGTCAAGACACAATAGCAAACATCCGCCAGTTCCACTACATGGTGGTATGTTCCCAAACAGTCAAGTGGTCCATTAAATTAGGGATGGAAGGCAATTCCCCATAGTCCATAGTCATTCTCCAGGGCTGTCCTGGGGGTGAGGGATGACCTTGACCTCACCCTCAGCTCCCACGGAGGACTCAGCAAGCGTTTCCTCCTGGGACCCCTAGTCCTGCATCCGGGCTGCCTCAGCAAGCACTTTCCAGCCCACGGGGCCGCAAGGACCTTCACTTTCTCCGGCCTCTGCTGGTTGGGGAACCGTCCATGTCTTCCCACCCCTCCACGGGGTCCAGCTCTCAGGCAGCTGCTCCTCCTGGTCTTCCTGCAACTGAGTGTGCATATGCACAAACTGCTCCACTGCCCTTCGGAGGGCTTTGGCCGGCACCGTACCCTGCTCGCTGCGCCATGTGTAGTGCAGGGGATCCTGCCGACTTCGCCAAGTGTCATGCGGGGCGTCCGGCGGGGTCTCCGGTCCCGCCCCCCACACAAGAACGCAGGACATGGTGAGGCCAAAAAGGAACACCCACGGAGCCATAGGTAGGGGAGTCACACCACTATAGTCTCACTGGCAGCTGGGTTGGAGACACAGGAACCAGGAGCAACACAATTCTCAACCCGCCGCTTGCAGGCTCAGCCACCATCTTCTTGCTAGCCCCCTTTTCTCTCTTTTCTTCTCTGCTAGCCTCCTCTCCTAGCCTAGCCACGGCAGTTATATTCATGGCTAATGGCTCACTGGTTACAGCTGACGGCCAACTAGCCACAGCTGCTGGCCATTTGATCACAGTCGATGGCCATTTACTACCTGAGCCAGCACCCTTCTATGTGAGGCCGAGAGCCTGGAAACTGCTTTTTGGGGCTCTGTCCCCACACAGAGTCAGAGAACACGGACTGTCAGAGACGTGTTTTCTTTTGCTGTCTTTGTTCTCGAAAGGGAAGCGGGGACTGTCTTATTAGGATCAGACAAAGATTTCAAGGTCAGCAACGTTAAGCAGAGTAAAGAGGCCCATTTCACTTTGGCAAGTGAAGGTTATAAGAGCTGCTGCAGTTGTCCTGGTTTTGCTTCCTCAGAAACCAACCCTGAGTCCAGGGCTGTGAGTAGTTTGTCTGGGACACGATCCTGAAAGATGCGATGGTGTGAACATGGGAGACAGCTGCCATCTGTCATCTGTCTGTCTGTCTGTCTGTCTATCATCTATCCATCCATCCGAAAGGACTTATTATAAGGAGTTATGGAGGCTGAAATATTATAATCTGCTGTCTTTCTCACATCATACATAAAAATTAACTCAAATTGGATCATAGACCTAATTGTAAATTGTAAAACTATAGAATTCTAGAAGGAAAACTGGAAGAGGTCCCACGCACCCCAGGTCAGGACCAGGAGAAGGTGTGGCCCAGCAGGCAGGAGGTGCCCAGGGCCCCTGATGACGGGCCCTCTGGGGGCCACGCCCCCCTTGGCAGCTCACCCAGCAGCAGACACGCACCAGGGCCTCTCTGAGGCACGGAGGGTCCCTCATTGGGCTCTCACACAGCCCGGTGTCACAGCCCCCTTCAGGACCAAATGACATACATGTCCTCTGTGGTTCTCCACCCCCAGGAAGACAGGCTCAGTCACTTTGGATGGAGGCCCTGTTCTTAAGACTCGGCATCCAGGGCAGGCTGCTGTCCGCCAGGTTTGGGCCAGCGCGTCCAAACTGTCCCCAGACAAGGACTAATGGTGGACGTGGTCCCTGGTGGGAGGTCACACGGGTGCTGCTCAGCCCCGAGGCCGTGTCCAACGGTTCATTTCCAGTGGACAGAGATGGGATCTGCTTCCTGGAGGCTGGGAAGACAGAACTTCCTACGTTTGTGCAGAATTGAATTAACCAGGCATGTGATGAAATCTGGGGCGTAGCAGAGAGGTTGTTGTAATAAGTCTCGACTGTATCTCATTTAAGGAAATATGAAACAGCAATTCAAGGGGCTAATCTCAGTCCAATCAGAGTAAAATATACTCAGCTTTGCAGCGAGAAGGTGAGAATGGGCTTCTGCACCATCCCTGTTCAATCGCAAAGGCAATTAATCCAACGTGTGGTTGTCTGCAGCCTGAGGACGTGATCCTGCTTCAAAACAACAACATTCAGTCACAGCAGTTATGCATCAGCGAGCGTCCACGGGCATGTGATTTAGATTTTCCAAGTGACATCATCGATGGCCAGATGGAATTTGCATTAACAGAGGCTGTTGCTCCCACGGTGCATACTTTGGAATTGTACCTTATTTACATAAGAAATTACATTTGGGTCCGTGTGCGCGTCACATTGACAAATGCTGTTTGCACAGTGGTGGCAAGGTCAGCAGCAGCGACAGGCATCGCTCGCCGAATGTCTTCCATGCTGACGTCAGCTGTGAGCACACATTGAACGACACTGGTTCACACGTTAACTTACTGCCTAAGTGTCCACACACACAATTAATTAAATGGTTAGAACGTGTGCGTCCCTGTCGTACGTTCTCTGTCAGGAACAGGATGGACAGTTGAACAGGGAACAGACAGCCGCCCACCATGGGGCCTTGTGTGTTTTAACTCAGGAGACAGCAAACCTGCCAGGGTGTTCTGACAGCGGACGTCTGGGTCATTGGGTGTGTTTTTCTTCATGGGGTTCGAGAAGCATCCAGGGACCTTTGTGGACACGCAGCCCCGTGTGGGAGGCCCTGGCCTTGGTCCTGACCGTGGCAGGTGGGATGTGGAGGCCTGGGCACAGGTGACCTCGTGGGGGCCCCCTGGGGCATGTGGGCGGCGGGCAGCTGAGGGCAGAAACTGCGATTCCTCCCAGTGGTCCCGCCGGCAGCAGAAGGCCAGCTGCTTGTTATCAGAGGACGGAAGCAAACCTCCGCTTCCTCCGTGTCCCCTGAACACTGGGACTCTCTCCCTTGTCCCCCAACCCCCGCCCCAGAATCAGGTCCCCACCCAGGGCAGCCCTGAGCTGGCAGCACCGCAGGCCACGTGTGTGAGTGATGGGGAAGGAGGGACAGTCATTGGCTCCCTAGGGGCTTGTTCCCAGAGGCCCCGCGGCCCTGGCACTGTGCCCCCAACCCTCACATCCATGGGGGACCCTCCCACGCAGGTGCGGGGTGTCGGGAGCCCACAGCAGCCCCGGCCTGAGCAGCGGCCCTGTCATGCCTGGGGCGATGACACCCAGGCCCCGAGGCCCCCAGGACCACCCTGCAGTGGGCAGGTCAGGGCCGGGACCAAGGTGACAGCGGTGACCCATCAGCGGTGACAGCATCCCATCAGCGGTGACAGCATCCCATCAGACAGACCCGGCAAGCGCAGGCGGCTGGGCCGGCTCCGTCCTCAGAGGCCAGCCCCCAGCTCCTGCCCTGTGTCTGTCTGTCCCCTCAGACAGTCCAGGGTTTGAGGACAGGGCGCTGGGCTCTGTGGCGTGAGGTCCCCAGGTCCTGGCTGTGTCCTGACTGGTGCCTGGGACGTGCCGAACGACCCCTGGTGCTGGAGGGGCCTCCCCGAGCTGTGCTCACGCGTCCATGTGGGGACCGCAGCCTCCACTGTTCTGATGGCTCCCTGGGTGTCACTGAAGACACCGGTGACCCAGGACTGCAGGAGGCGCTCCCGCCGTGCTCTGGCCTCAGCCAGGCCTCACTGAGGCCAGACGCTCTGCTCCTCGGTCCCTGTCCTTTTGCTCTCGCTTCAGCAGCTGTGAACCCTGCAGGGTCACAGTCCCCCAGGGTCATGGTCCCCCCAGGGTCATGGTCCCCCAGGGTCTCGGTCCCCCAGGGTCATGGTCCCCCCAGAGTCATGGTCCCCCAGGGTCACGGTCCCCCCAGGGTCACGGTCCCCCAGGGTCACGGTCCCCCCAGGGTCACAGTCCCCCAGGGTCACGGTTCCCCAGAGTCATGGTCCCCCAGGGTCTCGGTCCCCCCAGGGTCACGGTCCCCCAGGGTCACGGTCCCCCCAGGGTCACAGTCCCCCAGAGTCATGGTTCCCCAGAGTCATGGTCCCCCAGGGTCTCGGTCCCCCCAGGGTCACGGTCCCCCAGGGTCACGGTTCCCCAGAGTCATGGTCCCCCAGGGTCACGGTCCCCCAGGGTCACGGTTCCCCAGAGTCATGGTCCCCCAGGGTCACGGTCCCCCCAGAGTCATGGTCCCCCAGGGTCACGGTCCCCCCAGGGTCATGGTCCCCCAGGGTCTCGGTCCCCCAGGGTCACGGTCCCCCCAGGGTCACAGTCCCCCAGGGTCACGGTTCCCCAGAGTCATGGTCCCCCAGGGTCACGGTCCCCCCAGGGTCATGGTCCCCCAGGGTCTCGGTCCCCCAGGGTCACGGTCCCCCCAGGGTCACAGTCCCCCAGGGTCACGGTTCCCCAGAGTCATGGTCCCCCAGGGTCACGGTCCCCCCAGGGTCATGGTCCCCCAGGGTCTCGGTCCCCCAGGGTCACGGTTCCCCAGAGTCATGGTCCCCCAGGGTCTCGGTCCCCCCAGGGTCACGGTCCCCCAGGGTCACGGTCCCCCAGGGTCACGGTTCCCCAGAGTCATGGTCCCCCAGGGTCACGGTCCCCCAGGGTCACGGTCCCCCCAGGGTCACGGTTCCCCAGACTCATGGTCCCCCAGGGTCACGGTTCCCCAGAGTCATGGTCCCCCAGGGTCTCGGTCCCTTCAAGGTCCCCGTCACCCAGGCCCTCGCTGAGCACCCTCACCTGTGCAGCTGTGACCTCACTCCCTGTGACCCACTGGCTCCCTTCTGCTCTGGGATCTGAAAGAATCAGGCAACTGAGAAATTCTGTCTCAAAAAAACCTAATAACCAGCTATTGTTATAAATGACCAGGCTTGACAGGAAACAAGATTGAACTTCTGGTTGATAAATCCCTTTTCTGATTGGTGTGAATTTTCCCCTTTGGGACTCTGCATAGGAATGGAGGTTCAGGAAAATAAAACCTTTATTTCTTTGTGCAAAAGCTGCTCCTGGCGTTTAACTGAGGCCAGCAGCCTCTTTGATGCTTGCAGATCCGAGAGGACTGACATCTGGCTCTAACGACAGGCTCTCCCTCCTTCCGGGGACGCGCCAGGTGGAGTGGCTCCCCTGGAACGGCCCTGGCTGTGTGGGCGGCAGTGCTGGGAAGTGTGTCCGCTCGGGCGTGCATCTGAGTCTTGTGTGTGTCACACCGACCCCCAGGCCCGGGACCCGTGGCTGCTCACGTGTGGGGTCCTTGGGGTCTTTAACGGGTGCACTCTGGTTTTTATGGGTTCTTCCTATTCAGTGCAGTACCAGCCCGAGGCCTGTTACCCACCCCTGACGTGGGTGCGTCTCACTCTGACGGTCGGCTTGGTGCACCTTTCAATACCTGCGCGTGCTGCCTGTGCCCTCCCTCTACTCCCAGGCGGCCTCTCTCCCAGTGCTTTCTGTTTTTCCCTCCTTCCCACTCATGCTTTGCTCTCTCTGCCATTCCTGTGCCTCTCCAAAAGGAGCATTAGCTCTTCAGGGAGCTGGGGGCCATCTCGGAGCGGCCTGTGCCAGTGCTCACGGACTTGACAGCTGCTGCCCCAGCCACGGCCCAACAGGACACGCTGGGGTCCCGCCCCAGGCTCTTGTCAGAGGCATGGAGAGAAGTTGCTTTTCCTCCTGTGGCTCTCTGCTCTGACCAACAGGCGCGCGCGCACACACACACACACACACGCACACGCGCGCACGCACACACAGGCAGACAGACGCACACATACACACAGACAGACATAGACAGACAGACACACGCACGTGGCCTCAGCCGCCCTGGGCCACCCTCGGAGCTCTCAGCAGCGGGGCCTGCAGCCGTCACGCCCACGCTGTGCCGCTCACAGTGTGTCCAGCCTCCTGTCCTGCACACGGGGCTGAGGGGGGTCTATCCCTTCACCTTACAGTTTGGTGTGACCGTGCCCTGCGCTCAGAACAGTAAAACATAAACGGACGTGCTGCGTGCCGTCGGCAGGTGGGACAGGTGCAGTCAGCCCCTGGTACTGAGCTCTCTTCCCCGTGGTCCCTGGGGCACCGAGTGTTCCAGGTGATGGAGTGACAGGAGAGATGGTGCCGCAGGATAAATCTGTGGCTCAGAGCCCTGGGGACCCTCCCTGGGCTTGAGCTGTGAGTGAGGAGCTCTCTCAGCTGAGCCGCTGGGCCTTGGGGGCTAGATTGTCACAGCAGCAGGACATGGCCTCGCCCGACTGTACATCTGCCTGGTGTCGCGATGACAAAACTGTCATGCAGGGTGGGTCTTTTTATTGACATTAGTGGACACGCTGCACGGAACCCAAAAGCAGAAATTTGGAGGAGACTTGGTCTCCTTCATCTTCAGAGAACGTCCTCTCTCATGGTCCATCTCTGTTGGGTCCAGCACAGGTAGGGGCTGGGGGCGGTGCCGAGGGGCCACTGCTGTCTCAGCTGCATCCAGATGGGACGTGCGGCCCCCAGACTCACTGCCTGAGTCCTCCCCGCCCCCGCCCCAGTGCTGGGATCCCTTGGCCCACTATGATTCTATTTGGCTCTTAGTTTTTAGCTGGTTTTAAAACAACCTGCTTTCCGAGTGAGGAGAGGTTACCCTACATATTCAGTGGACGTGTATTTTAGGGCCATTTATAGGCGAGCCTTCAGGAAGCCCCCGTGTGACTGACGTCAGGCCCCCTTACCGATTGGTTGCTGGACTGTGGCCCGGTGACCGGCCCTTCTTCGTGGGGGTGGGGGGACAGGCCTTTGATCTGAGGGCCCAAGCTCAGGGCTCCATCTCAGGGCTCGGCTTCTGCCTGCTCGCCACACGGGCAGCCCAGGGGCTGGCGGGAAAGCACAGCGGCTTTCCTCTAGGAGACATCCATTCAAAGGTCCACACAGTCTGCTCGGGGCTGGTCTGGAACAACACCCAGTGACTGGGGTGGGGTCCGGGGTCTCCTGGGGTTCACGGCCCTGCGCTGTCCCCACGTGTCCTGGGGTAAAGTCAGGCTGAGCCTCAAGTCCCCGTGGTGGGCTCTCCTCAGATGCCACCTTGTCCCTCTGCCCAGCGCCCCCGTGAGGAGGTGGCCTGTCCGTCTTTACTGCTCCCGGCAGAGCAGAGACCCCCACCTCGGGGTTTCCATCCCCAGCACTGGGGGGGTGTGTGCTTCCTGTGCTCAAGGCGCTGTTATCCAGGAGAAGGTTTGTTGTCACCATCATATTTCAACCTTTGCCGCCCCAATGGCCACTCGCCAGCTCGTTTCCAGATACTTCCTGGGCGCCGGGATGGGGTCCCAGACAACCAAAGATCCATATTTTCATGCCAGTTTTATCTGTTCATGCTGTAAAATTAAAAACAGTTTTTTTCTGGTGACTATTGCTTAAAAGCTACAAGCAGTAGCTTTGGCTGGTCTGAAGCTGTGGTTTCACTGGTTGTTTGCACCGTACCGTCCACCCACGCAGAATGCACTTTTCCAAACACGAGTGGGTGCTCACGGCTGGGATTTCATTCTAGGACCCGTAGTAATGGCATTTGTGGCCCTGTAGCAGCCTTAAAAATCTATTCCCAGAGACTATGTGCTTGTGCTGGGAGGACATTCAACCGAGAAGGCGCCTCGTCATTGAAATGTCATTTCCCATAATTCGAGGC
Source organism: Rhinolophus ferrumequinum (assembly GCF_004115265.2). Classification (NCBI taxonomy): domain Eukaryota; kingdom Metazoa; phylum Chordata; class Mammalia; order Chiroptera; family Rhinolophidae; genus Rhinolophus; species Rhinolophus ferrumequinum. Next base: position 1,192,880 of record NC_046299.1, read on the forward strand.
CTCCTGGAGGTCACATGGGAGGTCTGATAAAAGCCAAGTGCGACTCAGATATCACATGAGGGTAAACTCAGATCATCTTCTGTACAAGAAAGACGTGACAAGCACTGATAGATGAGACTGCCGAGAGCCTGACAACATGTGGGGTCATTTGGAACAAGCAGTGTTCACTCAGCATCTGTCATTTCCTCTTGTTTCCTGAGTCACAGCCTTTCCTGACCGAAGCCTCCATTTCGGTTTATGTGACAAAGTGTGTGGAGCAGGCATGGGCACCCCATTTGCCCAGATTTGTGATGTGGAAATGGGGCCCCTCGGCTCCCAGGCGCCCCCTGTGCTCAGGTGTGTCGCGTGCTGTCACCTCCTCTGCACAGGTGCCCACAGGCTGCGGATCCTGTGGTCGCTGCTGGTTTCACCCACTCCTATTTCAGAGTTCTGGGGGATCGCTCACTGTTCTGTAAACATTTCCCATGGGTTTGGCTTTTGTCGTCCAGTTGATGTAACTGTTCTGATGTGAAGATTTGCAGAGATTCAACAATTCGGCCGCCACCGCCTGTGCCCTCCCACGTCCTCTGGTTGTTTCACCTTTGTTATCAGGAAGATGGCGAGGCTCACGTTGCTCCAGCCCGAATGTTGTCTGCAGTCTTCTCGTCAGTGTCTCTCCTAGTGTTCTCACCCTCCGGTGGTGACGCCATTACTCGAGAAAAGGGCATTTCGTAGAAGCTGCCAAGTGGCGACCCCAGCTCTGGGCCTCTTCCTCGCTCACACCGCATGGCGGCCCCTCCCCTGGGCTGCACTGTCCTGACATAGACTTTGGGCCAGAAAGGCAGGTAAACACTTTCTTCCCTCCCGCCTGCTGCTCTTCAGTCATGTTTGGTGCCCCAGTGAGTGGCCCTGATGTCACTGGGTTTGTTTTGTTTCTCTGTCCCTACCTTTTCAAGTGTCACTGTTCACTTGGCTCTTACATACTCGCTGTGCTATGGCCGATGCGACGGTCCCATCCCTGCCTGTCTTCCACGTGGCTCTGCGTCCCTGAGGCCACTGCCTCAGACATTCCAGCTTCCTCCGCCGCAGCCAGGTTTGCACGGTCCAGGCTCATTTCCTGCCCGAGACCTGGAACCAGGCACATCTCCAGAGGCCTCCGGTCCCTTTCGGGAACAATACTTAGACGGGCCATCTTGGGTGCTCACTGCACTCGTTTTCATTGTTTCCAGGCCCTTCCAGGTGAACGAGCTGGAAACTATCTTATTTTAAAGGGGAAATAATCACGTTTATTTATGCAAATAAATGCCTTTGAAGTCTTCTCCCTCCATCTCCCTCTCATAGACATAGATAGATATAGACACAGGTGTGTAGAGCGTAATATACTTATACATGTTGTTTGTGTTTACACGTGTTCCTAATCCGCTCAAGTCTTCAGTCCGAGTTCCTTCCTAAAGGAATCACAGGGCCACACGCCCCCAGGGAGCCATCCGCCTGCCGTGCCCGGGCCCGTGAGTGTCCGGGAGCCTCAGTCCCTCCAGATCTGAGTCAGCACATCCCCACGTGGTGAGCAGGCCGCATGTAGGTACACAGCTGTCCGAGGACACATCTCAGACAACAGGGAAATATGTGCACGGGCCGCTGTTACGTGGTGTGAAGGGATTGTGTAGGTGTTTGCTCAGTTTTCATGATGACACTGTTGTCAGAGGAGCCAGTGTGTGCCTTTTTCCTTTCCACCTGGAGACACATCTGGAACACGCACAGCTGGGCGTCTTCCATTTCCCTGTGGTGCCGCCCTCCAATCTGGGCCCTGGGCCGCCCACCACACAGACCATGCCAGTGGGCAGCCGTGCACGCCAGGCTCCCCCTGGGTTTGGCCAACGGGAGGCACCGGTGGGAAAACAGGCGGGATGGGACTGGGCACTGGCTTGGCTTCTTCCGTCTACTGGACCTTCTGCTCTGGCCAAGTGACCCTCCTGACACCTCCTCCCTGGGGGCCTCAGCCGACCCCGGGACACTGCACTCTCCTCTATGAAGCCTCTTCCCTTACCTGGTTGGAGGGTTCCATCTGTCTTCCCCGGTACATACCAGGTGAGATGACGTGTTGTCTATAGCCTTAGAACATTCCAGCATGTGTGCAGCACAAGCAGGCACGTGGGGAACAAAGGAAACAGACTTGTCAGGTGGCTGCTGAGGCCGGGGACACGCCCACAGACGCCCACTGTGCTGTCACGATGTTATTCGTAAAAAGTCATCGGCAATCCACCCCCAAACGCAGATGCTTTAAGGACAAGCTCCTTCAGCTTAAAGGAAAACAGCATCCCCATGCCATGTATATTATTTCAGAGCACGAAGGAAACGTCCATTTGTAAAGCCAGGTGATACTGCACCCAAACCTGATACATGCCCCCGAAAAACACCATCGTCCAACACTGCTCAGGAATTTATAACGCAAAAAGTCTAAGGGAAATATTAACACATTGTTATAGTTGGATTGCGTGTCCCCCAAAGGGTATGCTGAGTCCTAACCCCCAGTTCCTCCGAATGTGCTCTGGGGGTGTAATTAGTTAAGATGAAGCCGGACTGGAAGAGGGTGGGCTCGTCATCCTACGTGACCGACCAGTATCCTTGTGAGAAGGAGGTCCCACAACCCCCCCACACACACACAACCTGTACACACGCAGACACACACACACACACACACACACACACACACCCCTCTGGAGACTTGGGCACGGAAGGGAGAAGGCCACGTAAAAGCAGAGGTGGGGGGCCTGGGGCTGCAGCCCCGGCCATGGCTCCTGTCCCCCCAGAAGGACTTCTCAGAGTCTGGAGGACGCCGGCACTGCCAGCACCTTGGTGTGGGGCTTGCAGCCTCCAGAACTGTGATCACCGATTCCTGTGGCTTTCAGCCCCTCGTTCGTGCCCCTTTGTTGGGAGCTCCAGACACTAAGACATGCATGGAGCAACATTTGATGACATTACTGTGTGTGCACAGTGTGGCCTCCTCAGGGATTAAGGGATGGTTTAACATGCAGAAATACACTAATATATCACCTTAATTGCTCTGAGAAGAATGCTTATAAAATCAACTTGAAAAATGCATAGGAGTGTCTACTATACATAAAACATTCTGTGCTTGTCCATCTGAAAAGCCTCAAAGCGTCACCTGAAAAACCATGAGAATGAATACAAGATGGGAGAATGGCCAATAAAGGAAAGACCCAAGCCATTGGCTTTCTAAATGCCAAACATTAGCGACAGTTAGGAAGCCTAATGAATAAAGTGGCTTTGTAATAGCAACCAAACATAAATTCCGGGAAGTAAACTCCAGCCATATGCAGTCCCATATGAAGCAATCTATAAAATTTTACTGAAAGATATAAACTGAGATGAGTGAATGGAGGGATTATTAACTCAATGTTATAAAGATGCCATTTCTCTCCTAACGAATCTGAAAGTGCAATGCCAGTCAAATCCCCAGACGGCCCAGAGGTTTTCACGATAAGCGAGTGAAACAACAGTGTTGGAACGTTCAGGGCATCGAGGCGTCTGGCCAAGCAGATAGGAAAATGCTCTCTGGAGTCAGAGTGGAGTGTGACTTAGGTCAGGTAGAGGATGGAGATGCGGGTACAGAACACACATCCCGCACCCCAGACCGGGGTGCAGAAAGGCTGAGCTGTCAGGGAAATGGCAGCGGGACAACTGGTTACACTTGTGGGGAAGACATAAATCCTATTCTTAGCTCCAGCTCCAAAATGAAATAAGTTCTGGATTGATTAAATATTTAAAGAACAAAAATGTGAATGCACCAAAGCAAGAAGCCTAAAAACAGGTGAAGTTTTCCTTCTGGATGTTTCCTACTGGACACCAGGTGCAGGGCTCCAGGGAGCTTCGGCTCAGAGTCGTCCTGCTCTGTCGTCGCCCAGTGGGTGGTCTTGGCAAAGGGGCTCATGGCTGTCTTCCATTTTCTCATCTCTGAAATGGGAATGACAAGGTCTCTACCTTGTGGGGTTTTTGCAAACAGGCAACGAGAGGACATGTAACTTGCTAAGAACAGAGCTTCCGAGAAGCGTGAGCCGTGTCACTGTGCACATGAGAATGAAAGACGGCTCACCACAGCAGCACCCCAAGGTCATGAGCAGAGACCAGAGGGGTGTTTCCTTACACACGATGGGTGCTGCCTCCGGTCCAGCAGTTTGAACATCTAGGTATGTATTCCCTGCGTGGAGTCTGTCCCTTACGCATGTGCAGAGTCATACATGCAGTTGGCTGTGAACAGCACATAGTAGGATGCCACACTGAAGCACAGTGGGACAGCAGGCTGCCTGGGCTTAAATCCAGCCTCTGCTCCGGGAAGCTTTCCCGTCTGTTCATGGAGGTCTGGAGGCTCTTGGTGAAGAAATAAACAGAAAATTTGACACAAAACCCTCCACAATGACACACCTCGTAGTGTGGCCGGAGGCTAAAACCTCACAGGATCAGTGCAACCCACCGCCGTGGTCGCCTGTGGAGAGTGAGGTCTTGGGTCATTTATTTTATTGATGTATTTTCTGACTTTTTTTGAGACGGGGTGGGGTGGGGGCAACGGTATCTTTGAATTCCTTGTGCTCCGAAACCTTGTGAAAATAAGTAACAAACCACCAGAGTGAGAAGGTTAAAATGTTGCCAGTCACATGAGCTGAGAGTGAGCTGGAGCAGGAAGGAGGCCTTGTTTCCTGCTGGGCGCAGTCTCCGTAGAAAATGTCTGCATGTGTGAACGCCCATCGTCACCTCGTAAGTTATGTCTGTTGGTCTAATCTGGCCCCACCCCAAGCCTGTTTCTGCTGGTCCGCTTGCACCTCCCTGGGTTCTGGGGGGGCTGGTCCTGTCATCGAGGCTGAAGCAATGGGGTCAGCCTTCCTGGAAGAGGGGCCGCAAGGGACGCTCTCCCCGTGGGGCTGCTCCTGGGACCCTGACCCCATTGCTCAGTAGGTACAGTCAGTTCTAGAAAGGATGATTCCAGTGTATGAAAATATCACTCCTTTCATCATTCAAAAACTTGGTTTTGCAACACCGGGACTTTTCCCAAAACTTTGGATGAATAATTCATTCTCAAATACAAAGTGTGGGGCTTTCCTGATGCCGTAGAACGTGTCCCTTTTTTATTATTTCTGATAGATGATCCAGTGTCATTGAATTTCACTGTCCTCAGGGGACGTTTGAGGAAACCTGCCTGGAAATCACATCTCAAGTGAAGTTTTAATATAAATCACAAACACAGAGGACAAGCGACGTTGTTCTATTAGAGACAATTTATTCTGTACGTTTGCACAGTCAACTTGTCTGTAGTGTCAACTTTATAACTGTCCCCATTTGGATGAGCCGTTCGTAGTCTGTGCCACCGTGGGCCTCGGCAGCTGCTGAGAACAAGCCAACGCGCTCTCTGTTTCAATGATGCTCCCCACCCCCACCCCGTCCCAGATTTCAGTTAAAGGATCCTCCATAAAGTCTATGTATATTGTACAATCTTCTTACTTCAAAATGCAAAGCCAGTCTGGTTTTAGAACAGCAAACAGCCGCTGAAGAAGCGCATGGTCTCAGCCCGATTACACGCGATTCTGTGTCGGCGGGCGGCGTTTTTGTGCTGGGCACGCGGGGCTGGCAGAGCGACGACAGCCTTCCTGTGCTGATGTGGACGCACGCGTGTCTCGGTTCTTCCCACTTCGGAGGTGGCACCGATCGGCAGTGGCGCAGCCGGATGTCAGGAGCTGGCCCCGTGCCCTCCTGTGGCAGCACCGCCACGCAGGCCAGGCCCCTCTGTGACCGCAACGGGTCCAGACACACACAGCCCCTCAGTGATCCCGTCTGAACTCAGAAGCGAACGGCGTCCGAGCCCCAGTGGGCAGACCCCAGTGGGCAGACCTCCGCCACTGCGCAGCCACAGGTCAGCCTGGCCTGGCCTTTGCCGCCTGGATGAGACCCACGCGTAGGAAGACGCCGCCAGGGACTCGCTTCCCCTTGGCCGGTGCCCTGAGCACAGTGGGCTCCCTGTCGGCCCCACGCCCTGCGTGAGCACTTCTCTCAGGCTCAGACCCGCCCCCCAGGTCCTTCCTGCACGTCACCCTGCAGCCGGTGCCCCTGGCACACTCTCTTGCTGGAAGATGACACAACTACCTGTGCAGCCACAGGGTCGTCCTGGCGGCCTCTGGTCAGAGGCGCTGGCCGGTGCAAGGGGAGCACCAAGCTGCATCCCTCGGGACATCACGTCAGGTCCTGCGGCTTCACCTCCTCTTCTCCCAGCTACCCTCTCTGTCCTGCGACATCAGATTGCATGGCCCTGCTTGTAAAGGCGTCCTGGGCACCCTCTGCCTACCCAGCCCCACCAGCCTATTCCTGGTCCAACCACCCCCTGGGGCCTATTCCCCCTTTCACTGATGGTGGCAGTGCTGGCAGAAGGGACAGGCGAGTGGGCCGGTCCCGGTGAGAGAAGATGCACAGAGGCCACTGGGCCAGGAGAGACTGGAGACGAGAGTGTCTGACATGGGCACAGCCATGTCAGGAGCCATGTGCCAGCTGTGCCAGTCGGGCCGGAGACAGTGATGGGGAGGGGCCCAGGGTCATCGGATTGGAGGGCAGAGTTCTGGTTTCTCCAGAGGAGGCTGAGATTCCTGTGGTGTTTGGGAAAGGTTTCCGAGGACATTGGGCACCATGAGCTGGCTGGAACCCACAGATATTAATCAGGACATTAGAGTAATTGGGGTCCTAGTGAGTTCTGCTGCCTTGGAATTTCTTTTCCCCAGGAAAGGACAGATTTTATGCCGAGGACTCACCAGGTGCTCGGTTACAATGGCACCGGCATTTTAGGAAGTACCATATTTTATGGGAACCGTCGACTCTGGGCTCAGGAGACATGCTGGGTGCTGTGGCACATTTCGTGTTGGTTCTGGCGGCTCCAGGACCATGCTTGTGGCGGCTTATTAATTCCAAGTACATGATTCACCGTTTGCAATTTGAACGCAATGTCTGCAAGTTTTTAAGTTTTCTACTTTTATTTCTGCTGGGAATTCCTACAAAGACAGACACTAGAAATCAAGCTGCCAGGAAGTAGCTTTCCCTGTGAGTTTTCAGTTTGTTCTGAGGTGCATGTGGTCAACAGAAATAAACCAGCAAATCTCAGCACCGTTCAGGGACCTCAGGGAACTCGGGCTTCTGGGGAGGGGCCAGTGACTACAGATGGGGGCCCGGAATCCCGCCGCCTCCTCTCTCTGTCTGTCTGTCTCTCATCCACCCATGCCTACAGGTGAGCAGTGCATGTGAGGTGATTCACCAGGCCCAGCCTCACCTGGAGTCGGGGCTGCCGTGTGACTCAGGGATGGGGCCAGAGTTTTTTGATGCCGCCCAGGCAGATTATGCTTTGTTTCCTGGAATAACCTGGAAAATGACTTGCAAACACTCACTGACTGATGCAACTGGAAAAAACATAGGGCTGCAGGGTGGCCTGTGCTTCCACAGCAGGCAGACAGCCTCGCAGAGAGGGGGCCGGGCTCCCTCCCTTCCTGTCATGTGTGTGGCAGCGTCCTGGAAGGTCAGTCTCTGGAAGCATCCTGGGCCCTCCATCCAATACTGGGGAAACTGCGCTCAGTGCGTCTCCCCCTGCCCCCCAACACCTTCCTGTCCTGAGCAGCTTACGAGAAGGAGACAGTGGACGGGGCTCAGTGAGGGCGGGAGCTCCGCCTTCATCGTTCCTCGTCGTCGGAGGTCTGCCGGACAGACGTTTCTGGAGCGTTTGTGTGCTGAGGTGAAGTGTCCCCTTTTCTCTCTCTCCCACACTCTGGGCTCTCATTTGCAGCTTTCTTTGGTTCTCAGGATTATTTCGTGGACATTCTTCAACAGTTCTCATTTTCTGACTGCTCGCTACAGGGAGTGAGTGACAAGATCAATTTCTTTAAAGTCGTGAAGCTTCCAAAATTACTTCTGTGCTAGTTTGAAAAGCACACATCTTGGAAGCCAAGTGATGTCTCATGATGTTCTAGAACTATGTTTTTACCGTGTGTCCCTCAGCTCCCGCTGGCCACATTACCACATCCTTCTTCACATGAAGGCAAAATTCAAGTGTCATTAATGCTGAAAAGTTTTAAATAATTTCGCCCCACTTTTGCTGTGTGCACATGTCTCTGTATGAGACATAAAAGGCATTCCTTAGTGGGAAATCATCCCATTTGGGATTGCCCACTCACTGCCCGTTCTGTGCGATAAATGCTCACGCTGCAAAAACGGGAAGTTCGGTCTGCACTTGTCTTGGTGAGAAGCAATGGGAAAGTGGACCCAGTGTCCCAGGGCAGCAGGTCCTTGAATAGCGTCATTTCATTTGACATCAGTTAGTTATAAGGTTGATGAGATGCCAAAGGAATCAACCCTTGTTTATATCAATTAGCCGATGGCAGAATCAGCTTTGTTATACTCCTCTGGCCGCAGTTCCAAGAGCCAATCGATGGTGCTAAGTGAGGCCCTAAGTGCATCCGTGCCCAGGGCCTGGCGCCCGGTGCCCCCCGGCTGGTTCCCTGGTCTCACCTCGCAGCGCTGTCCTCCTCCTCAGGGCTGGTGCCCATCCATAGGGAGCCCTCCCCCAGCCCCGACAGAGGGTGGGGCCTCCATCGTGTATTTGAATTGAAGGCTGTTTTAGGGCTGGTGGGTATAATTGCAAAGAACCGTCACACAGCCATCACAGTAAGCCAGAATATTTTATCATCGTAATTGTTGGGAAAAGCAACAGGCGTTTGTTTAGCTTAAGACAATCTTTGCAAACGGGACTCGTTTATTTACTTAGCTTATAATTTGTCTGTACGTCAGTTTGAAACGTTGCTGAGGATAAGTTGAAGTTTAAATGTTAATTACTGAAGGCTGGCCTCTGAGGAGATCAGTTTAGCTGCTTCTAGCTTCTCAAGATGTCCGTCCCTCAGGAAAATAAGAAACTTAGACTAGCAGTCGGTTTGGCTTCCCGAGGGGCAAAGACTTCCTGTGGACTGAGAAGGTTAAGGAAGGAGGTGAACAAAAGGTGACATTACAAAGCCCGTTTCAGATACAATGCGCCGTTGGAAATAACTATTTTCTCTTTACTCTAAGCCGTTTAGAAACGGATTCAATTTTCCTATAGAAATTTCTAGACTTTTGCCAGGTGGGGCAGCACACCTCTCCGTGGACAGCTCAGTGAAGTGGCTAAGGAGTGTGTCCTTGGAGCCGCCAGAGTTGTCCTGGGCGTGATTACATCACTGGACCTTTCGAGCTCCACTGGGCCTTTCACTGTTTGCAAATACCTTTGCAGCCTCCAAGTAGGAAAAAGTGAGGGTGGTCTAAATGAACATAAATGCCAAACAATCATGCAGTCTGGCTTCTTTCCAACTTGGCATAAGAATATGTGGCACGTCTGATGTGCTGAACAGTGTTCAACATGAAGGATGGGGGTGCCAAGTGAGAACGGGGAGCAGGTGTGTGTCCCCAGCCAGCCCCCCCGTCCCAGGCCTCCCACACACAGCGACAGTCTCCAGTGCCTTAGCTGTAACACAGGGAAGGGGCAGGAGGACACTTTTACAGAAGAAGGACGAGGAGGTGGGTTCCAAGCCTGCTGCCTGCAAGTCCCCCGACACAGGACTCTGGGCGGGTGACAATCAGTCACACAGAATAGACCACTGGCGGCTGCTGAGCAAAGAGAGTCCACGACGGCCATTCCGTAATTATACAAATGACCACAAACCAGCCACCGGCTGTGCCTTACAGAAGCGAGAGAGGAACCTATCCCCATTCTTCCTGTTCCTGCAGAAGTGAAAGATAAACTCACCATTGTTCTTCTTCCCTCCTTTTTCCACACCGAGAAGTTTCCATGGAAACAGAGAACACACACATATAAACCCTACCTCACGGCAGAGGGGGGTCTCTCTCCCACTAGCGATTAGAGACCGGCACCCTGCCTGTGGCAGCCTTTTCTTTCTGAATCTCTGCTAAATAAACTTACACTTTAAACTCTGTATCTGCTCATGTGTGGATTCTTTCCTATGTGAAGCCAAGGACCTTCCTGCCCAAGGTTTGAGTCCCCACACTGGGGGACCCGCTAGCGCCACCTGCACAACTGTCCCCATCAGGGGACGGGTGAGTAAAGTGTTTGAATCCGAAGAACTCTACTAAGAGGTCAGGAGAACGGGACAGAAAAGCACTTTTGTCTTTACAAAGTTTTCTTCTAAAAAAGAAATGAAAAATGAGAGAAAGAGAGGAAAGCAGCTGTGTGGGGGCCTCCGGTCGGCGGGTGGCAGGTGCGTGTGGCCCCTGCTGGTCAGCGTTGCCTGCAGGGGACTCTGCGTCGTCGGGCCCTGCAGGTTCACTGACAGGGGCTTCAGTTTCCTAATTACAACTGACCCTTGAATAACGCGGGGTGGGAGCCCCAATCTGAGCAGCTGAAAATCTGCATGTAACTTTTGACCCCTCTAAAGCTTTAACTGTCCCTCAGCGTCCGAGAGCATTGGTTCTAGGACCCCTGCGGATACCCCAATCCTCGGACGCTCAAGCCCCCTGTGTGAAATGGTGTGGATCAGTGCACACAGCGGGTCCTCCCCACCTGCGGGCTCCCAACTGCAGTTCGAAAACAGCGCAGGTGTTTATTGAAAAAGCTCTGTACGTGAGTAGACCCGCCATTCAAACCTGTGTTGTTCAATGTCAACTGTGTTTGCATCTCTTTTGCTAAAAAATCCACATGAAATAAAGCCACTTAAACATTACAGACAAAGAGTGCTGCTATACATAATTTAAAAACTAAATACAATTTTAGGTGCAGCATCACATTCTTTCTTGTACATTAACGTTTCCTATTATAAACTTTTATAGCCTGAGTAGATGGAGCTGACTGACTTAAAATGGATTTTAATTATAAAGGAGGTATGGCTTCATGGCTTCCTGGGGCCCCATGCCCATCGCAGCTCCAATCTGGGGAGCTGGGGGACAGGGAGCTTCCTGAGCCCAACCACTTCCTGCCCGGTAGGAATTCCTGCAGAATAACCCCCAGGATGCGTTAGCTGGACCTCCCCCAGGGAGTTATGCCTGTTCCAAAGGTGAGAATGGCCAAGGGCCACCTACCTGCCCAGGTGAGACCAGGACAGGTGCAACTCTCAAAGGAGGCAGGGCCACGTCCACGTTGCAGGTTGTGTCTCTGACCTGGTTTGAGGTTGTTAAAGGATCAGCTGGGAAGCGAGCCGCACAGGGAAAGTGTCACTGCCGCAGGATTTAGAATAAAACAAAGTGGGACAGAATTCAGCTGATTTCATTACAGTAAATGAACACATTGCGTGTGTGCACCCAACCGGGATGCCCCGTAACATTAATAAGCTTTTTATTAGATTATTTCAAAGAGAACAGTGTTTGTCATCAACTTCTCCATGAATCATTTGAATAATGTTTGTGGTTCCTGAGCTAAACCTCAACCTTAAAGCGTGTTGTGATGTATTTTTGCAATAAAAATATCAAGTTCATTTAAACAATTACTTTTTAAAGCACTGTCTCTCTCCCGGTGGGTGTTCATTGATCAGATTATCAGAGGCGATGGGTGTCCTGATTGTCTCCATCCATTCCACGAGAGGCAGATAAACGCTCGTGTCGCTGCTCACTGGCCACGCTCGGAGTCGGCGCGCAGACGGGCCTCGATCGCCAACGAATCGCGTTAGGAGGCGGCAGGGGACAGTTACAGCCAGGACGAGGGACGGGGGCTGTGTGCGCAGGGGCTTAGGCTTGTTAATATTATTCTCGGAAAACGGAGGTTTGCCGCAGTTTTGTGATGTCGTGCCAGCATAACAGTACAGCTTTTCTCGGGATGTCCCCTCCCTGCCTGTCGTGGGGACAGATCTGGGAGACGAGCACTTCACCACTGGGCATGGATTTAGGGGTCGGGTGCCCTTGTCTACCCGCCGTCCGTGATGGCGGGTTCTCCCTGTCTGATGCTCAGGGTGTTCGGCTGTGGCCCGAAGACGCCCCCACGCTGCGGGGTCCGTGGGGAGCCCCTCCCTCACCCGGCGGACATTCTCCGCGCTTCCAGGCGGGAAGCATCCCTCCCACATTTCTGAGATGAGCTGTCCTGTGTCCAGAAGCGTGTGAGTGAGTCCAGGAAAGAAACGCCCTCTGAAATCTTGGAAGTGGCTTAATGCACATGTTTCTGAAATCGGTCATGGACAAAGTCTGGCTCTCGCCGCTGCCTTTCGACGTATGCCGGTTAGTTAGGGGCTGAGCGAGGCCCTGTGGGGTGCCCCTGCCCAACGTGGAGGGGTGCACAGACTTGCACAGGTCCCAGGGGACGGGTCAGCAGGCCACGAAGGAAGAGGTCCCTGTGATAACCAGGGCCTTGAGAGTGGTCCAGATGGAGACACAACCGGCCGGGCAGAGCAGGGCAGGCGGGCAGAGATGCATGAGGAAGGCCTGGCCCCGCGAGGGGAGGAAGGACGGACGGGTGGGGTCATGGCCCAACAGAGAGGTGGGGGCAGCTCCAAGGCTGTGATAGAAGGAGAGCAGGAGTGGGACGGTCTGAGGGGCCCTGAGGGACGGGGCGGAGAGGGACGCAGGACACCCAGGCCTGGAGACTGAGGGGTGGTGGGACCACACAGGACACGGGCCTGGCAGAGGCCTAAGGCCAGCTGGGCGCAGAGGACACGCACTAATCTGTTGGGGGCATTTGGAGTCTGAGGTGCAAGCAGCTTCAAGACAAGAGACCTTAGGCTTTCAGATGACCCCGTCTGCACAGGGTGTAGCTCCCAGATGGCCAGGAACGTGGGGTGGGAGGAGTGGGGTCCTAGTGAGCACGGCGCAGGGCGCAGGGCCGGCCCGGAGGGGTGTGGGTCCTGTCACACGGCGGCCACCCAGATCCTCACAACAGCAGGACGAGCCTGGAGGTGGACACGGGCCTGGACGGGGGCAGTGAGTGTGGAGAAGGGCCAGGAGAGGCTCTGCTGTCCCTGCAGGCAGTGGGTGGGGACAGCTGGCCCTTAGTGCCCCTCCCCCCGGTGGAACAGCCCCAAACCTGCTCATGATGGAAGGTGTGGCTGTGGCATTGGTGTTTGGGATGCCAGGGTTCAGGGGCCTGGGGGTGACTCCCGACTCCACCCGCCCAGGGGTCATTCTGAGGGAGTCCCCTCCCCGCTCCGGCCCTTGATGACGGGCTTGTGCAGGGAAGTCTTCAGAGCTCAGAGATGCCGTGGGCTCAGCTCGTCTCTGTTTGTACACAAGTTGTTCAAAGACTTGCTGCACATTTTGCTGGAAGCAGATTTTTTTTAAAGAAAGTTTATACTTTGACATTTCACAGACTAGTGTGCAATGAGCCTTCTCACCCTCTTGTCTCAGAAGCCTGTGTTTCCTCTGCAGTGTGGCAAAGAATGAGATGGAATTCTGGGTGACGGACCCCTGTTTTCTCCAGGTTCCTGTGAAGGTGTCGCCCAGGCTCCTGTAACTGGCGGATCGGCAGGGCCAGGCCACGTGCTACGAGCTGAGGACAGTTCAGTCTGCTCTCAGATCCTGCCGCTGGTGTTTGCTGATAGAGGTCTGCGCAGGAGAAGGGCTGTCCCTCCTCCACTGTCTAGAAATGTGTCCTGCTTCTGGTGACCACAGCAGAGCAGCTGAGAGGAAATTGCAGGCAGGGCGGCACCAGCCAGGCACCTGTCACTCCACTTCAGCAGCTGTCCCCCCGAGATCTGATGGCAAGTCCATGGGCACAGCCAGGGCCCTGGTCGGCATCCCGCCCCAGCTCTGAGGGCACCTCGGGAGGCAGCAGGGTCCTTCCCTCCCCCGGCATTCAGTGGGCTGATCCCTGCGTGACCCCAACTGCTTCATGGGGACTCCGCAGGTCCTCTGTCGGCTCAGGCCTAAGGCTGCTTCTCTGGAGAAGGTCTGTGGGCTGTGTGTTCCTGGGGCCAGGACGCGGGTCCCCTGCGGAGATGAAGCTCGGGGACCCTGGGCGCCTGAGGCACAATACAGCCCCAGAGGGAAGCCCGTCGCTTACAGAGGCCGACAACACAGATGCCAACAGAAACGCCCCAGGATTCTTCTGCCACGTGCTGGGTCAGCGGCTTCCAGGAGAAGGAGGCAGGCTAGAGCGACGACCTGGAAAACGCCGGGAGACAGACTGGGCTTGGGCAGGTGTCTGGAGAGTACTGCGAGCTGCCTGCCCACCACCTGCCCTCCCTTGCTGTTAACCAACTGCTGATTTTGTTTTGGGGTGTCAGTAAGTCCCAGGCAAGACCCCTGCTTTTCCCAGCCTCAGGGGCTCCTGGGGGTGACATGTGACTGGGTTCTTGGGGGCAAGAGGAAACCAGGGGATAGCTGGGGCTGGGCTTTCGCTCCCCGCTCTCCGGGTGTGAGAGCTTTGGATGCGGTGCCCCCTTCTCCCCTTCCTGGCTCTTTTATGAGTGTTCAAGGCAGTGTGATTTTAAACACATTCCTGTATTTCATTGACTCTGGGATTTTTTCCTCCACTTGAACTTCTTTGAGAGTGAGAAGCGTTGGCAATCAGTGGTATCTTCCAGTCGCTGCAGGCTGGGTGGCCGTCACAGGCACCCGCCTTACAAAGTGGGCGTCAGAAGCCTGGCGACAAACTCAAAGACACAGCCACTTGCTTTTGTCAATCCTGGGGGGCCAGTTGGGAGGGGTGAGTCCCTGAACAGAAGTCAGAGTTAGGCTGCTTAGAACCGAGCTCTCACCAGCCCGGGACCAGTGGCTCGTAGCTCCGGGACTTGATGTGTTTTAGGCCGTCCCACCTTACCAAGCTTGGAGGTCCCAGCAGCGTGTCCTCTGGAAGCAACACACGGCTTGGTGTGGAGGCGGAGACTCTCAGGAGAGGCTGGGATGTGAGGCCTTGGAGATCTTGTTCAATTGTTTTACTCTATCATGTGACATCATAATCGCATTATATTATATACATTATAATTCGCATGCAGTTAAATGCACGGATCTTAAGTGCACACTCAGCTCTGAGAAACCCACGGGCCCGTGTGACCCATGGCTCAGTTGCAATGTCACATATTCCTGTCACCCAGAAGGATTGCTCCTGCTGCTTCTCCGTCAGTCCGCCAGCCAACCCTTGGAGGTGATCTCGATCTGCATTTTTATCCTCACTGATGAGCTTGGTCTGGTTTTGAACGTCACACATGTAGAACCATATACCTTCATACAGAACGTGTGGTGTGAACGTCACACATGCGCTTGAAAAATTGTCAGTGAGGTTAAATAATTGGTTAAAAGAGTTGGTCGAATCTTCTGTATCCTTAGTAACTTTTTTAACTTGTTCTGTGATTTGTCTATTTTTATCTTAAATTTTGGCAACTTTTGCTTTTTGTACTTTGGAGTTCAGTGAGTAGGAATGTGTGCTGCAGAATTATAATATCTTCACGCATGAGCCCTTTTATCCTTCGGGAAGGACCCTCAGTACCTCTGGCAACACCTCTGCCCTGAAGCCAGGCCCATTGTTGCCGAAACACCTGATGGCTTCCCCTGTGCAGGGTCCCAGCGGCCTCTCCTCCTTCCCGGCACCTTCAGCCTCTCCCCTTTGACACCTTGTTAGCCGTCAAGGGAGAGCTGAGCTCCATCTTTGTTTCTATTTCTATTGTCAATCTGGTCTCGCAGTTTCAGCCTTTTAACTGGTGTGGTCAGGCCACTGCATTGAACATACTACTGACGTGGCTGCTTGTGCCACGCCTACCGTCTGACTCATTTGTCCCGTTTATCCCATCTGCTTTCGGTTCTTCTCTCTCGCGGTCCTTTGGATCACTCAACGCGTTAACACTGTCCTGTTGTCCTGCATCTCTTGATTTTATATCAAGTCCTCTTTTTATTTTAGTCGCTCCAAGGCTTAGGCTGTGGGTTCACAGCTTCTCCTGGTCTATGAGTTCATGTTGTCACACACAGAGAACGTGAGTTCATGTCGTCACACACACAGATCGTGAGTTCATGTCATCAAACGCACAGACAACGGAAGAAGCTCACGGCACATGGCTCCCTCCTCACCTTAGCCTGTGTTGTCATGATCATGTAGCTGCGTCACGAGTCGTAAAGCTGCTGTTCATTGCTTTGAATCGGCAGGTGGTGACTTGTCCTCAAAGCAGTTAAGACAGGAGAGAATGTCTTGGGCACATTTTTATATGCAGGGCTGTTCATTTTACCTGCAGACCCTTGCTTCCACCTGCGCTCCTTCCTTCCTTCCTGTTGGAAGCTTCCTCCTGCACGTCTTGGGCCACAGGTCTGCTGGCTACAAATTCTTCCACTTCACTTTTGGAAAATGTCTGTCTTCCACCTTTTGTTGGTTTGGTTTTGCTGGTATAGATTTCTGGTTTGGCAGGGTTTATTTCAGCTCTCAGTGCCTCGTCCCCCTGCCCTCTGCCCACTGTGCTCTGGGTGGGAACTGGCACTGCTCTCACCCTCGGTCTCCTGCACACACAGTGCATTTTCACTTGCTGCTCCTAGGAGTTTTTCTTTAGCTACGTTTCCATTAGTTTGACTGTGATGTACCTAATTGTGGTTTTCTTCCAATTGATCATATTTGCATTTATTAAGCTTCGTGAATTTGTGGATTTAAAAAAAAAAAATCAAGTCTGGAAATTTTCCATGCTGTCCACTTGGTATCTTAGCACATTTCTTATCTTTTCCTTCCTGCCTCAATCTCCCTCTTTGCTTCTCCTGGAATTTAATTACACACATATGGCCTGAGTCATATTTCCCACGTGTTGCTGATTCTATGTCCACTTTTTTCCAGCAATGTTTTAAATGTTTTAAAAATACCATTTAACTTCAGAAAAGTTTCAGATTTGTGGAATTCCTGCCAAGGCCATCCAGGCAGCTCCCATTTACTCCACGCTCGTGTCTCCTATGATTACTGTCTTATATTATGATGGTACACATGGCAAATGAATGAGCAGATATTGATGTTATTAACCGAAGCCCATACTTCATTCGCGTTTCCTCGGTTTCCCCTGTTGCCCTTTTCCAGTCCCAGGACCCCATATTACATTTAGTCTCATGTCTCCATAGGTCCTCTCGGTGGTGACGGTGTCCCAAGCTCCCTTGTTGTTGGTGACCTTGACAGTTTTGAGGAGCCCTGGGCAGGTATTTTGTTCCCTCAACCGAGAAATGCTTTTCTAACGATTAGACTGGGTACTGGGTCTTTTTGGGAGTAGAGCGCCATTCTCGCTGCCTCGTACCAGGGGCCCAGACTGTTCGCTCTACTCATCGTTCTCCATGGTGACCTTTCTCGTTTGGCTTAAAGACGTGTCTGCCAGGTCTCCGCACCGTCAAGCTCCCCTTTTTTTCTCCTTTTCCAAACTGGACTCTGGAGGAAAGCCACTCTGTGCAGCCCGCTCAGAAGGAGTGTGGGTTAGCTCGTCTCCTTAGGGTGTGGCGTCTACGTGACTTATTTGGAATTCTTCTACCTGGGAGACTTTTATTCTCTGTTTCTTTATTCAATAATGCGCTTATATCTGTAGGGACTCGTGCATGTTTATTGTATTCGTTTGGTTATAACTCAGTATGACTTTATTTTGTTGCTCCGATTGTGCCACTGGAGTCTTTCAGCGAGCCCCTTCCTGTATCGGACAGACTCCCATCATGGTGGGCTTGGTTTCTGAGCATGTCCTCACGTTTGGGAGCTACAAGGGGCTCCAGGCTTATCTTGTACATTTGCTGCCCTGGTCCTAGAATCAGCCATTTCTCCCAGGAGCCCTGGTTCCTTCTGTTGGAGATGGTGTTAGAGACCAAGGTCTGGGAGCCAGGGTGGCTCACTTCTAACCTGACACCACTTCTAGGCCCTCAGCTGAGAAAGCAGGACGTGTATGTGTGAGCTCTCCTCGTGTACACGCACGTCAATAAATACTTCCATTTGTCACCATCTGTATCTGTATTAACCTCCGTGTGCATGCATTCTGCTAACACCGTGTATGTGCACTTTTGTTCAATCTTTTCCTCTCTACTTGAGTTTTGATAATTTTCTGTTGTTATTGATCATTTCTGTTGATATTGTTCACTGATCATTGTTTCCCCAGCGTCCAACCAGCTATGAAATCCGTCTACTGAACCTTAGTTGTCATACGATGTTCAGTTCTAAGTGTCCATTAAGTTATTTTTAGACTTTCCATTTCCTTCCTGAAATGCTCTCTCTCTCCACCTATTACATCCATCTTTTCTTTAAATTCTTTAACGTATTTGTACCAGTTGGTGTCGAGCCCTGTGTGCTAGTTCTCCTAACAGGGTGATTAAGGGTCTTCCTCTGTTCACTGTGTCTCACTTGATTGTGGGCAATATTTTTGCTTCTTGCGTATCTTGCATTTTTTTCATCTGATTCTGGACATTGTTTATAAAAGAAGAGTGGAGTCTTAAGCACACCTTTGTTTTGTTTCATTTATTTCCCAGATGGCATTAGTGAAAGGCATTAAGAGTATATATCTGCCTCCAACTTCCTTAGCCAGGAAACAAATAACTTTAAAACTCCTTTACACCTGGAGGTACGTATTTTTGGGTTTTGGTGTCACCTACTTATCAATCAAAATAGGTGTCAAAGGAAAATACTTAAAGGTGAGGTAATTCAAAGCTTTTCTCAATGAAACAAAGTTTAGCCCAAAGATGACCTGTGTCAACCAATACACCCCAGGCTGCAATTCATGAATAAATGAACAAAAATCTAACTTACAAATATAATTTTTATACTTAAAATGTACGATTTAATTTCGACATAGTAAGATCTGACAATTAAGTTCGTGAACTTGTTGCAATAATGTTGCTAACCTTTTATGATATCAGAGGGATTATTCATTATGAATTTGTATCAACTGGACAAACAGTTAACCAAGTTTACTCTTTGGAAGTGCTGAAAAGGCTGCGTGAAAAAGTTAGACGACCTGAACTTTTCACCAACAATTCATGGCTCTTGCATCACAACAATGCACCAGCTCACACGGCACTGTCTGTGAGGGAGTTTTTAGCCAGTAAACAAATAACTGTATTGGAACACCCTCCCTACTCACCTGATCTGGCCCCCAGTGACTTCTTTCTTTACCCGAAGATAAAGGAAATATTGAAAGGAAGACATTTTGATGACATTCAGGACACCAAGTGTAATATGACGACAGCTCTGATGGCCATTCCAGAAAAAGTTCCAAAATTGCTTTGAAGGGTGGACTAGGCGCTGGCATTGGTGCATAGCTTCCCAAGGGGAGTATTTCGAAGGTGACCATAGTGATATCCAGCAATGAAGGTGTGTAGCACTTTTTCTAGGATGAGTTTGCGAACTTAGTTGTCTGACTTCATATGTTTTTCACAGAATTAAAGCATTTCTTAATAATTCCTGTGTGCTTAAAGGTATTGGACACGCATGTGAAGGACGTTCTCAGCGCTCAGTGGCTGAAAAACAGTGGAAGGGTGTCGCTGTGTTGACACTTGTGCTTCCACAGGACGTGTGTTATTTATTGTGTCTGGAGCATCTGTAGTTTCTATTGCCACATTACAGGACCCCTAGACCAGGTCCTACTGTGCTCAGTGGGCGGCCTTGTGGTGCTGGTCAGGCCGGGGGGGTGGGGCCCTTCCTGGTGCGGGCATCCGGCGGCAGGTGCCCCACTCGCGCTGAGCTGCAGTGACGTTTAGGGCATGCGGAAGGAGGTGCCGCGTGCCGTGCGCTCCTGCTGTGTAGAGGGTGGTGGGGGCGTCCGGGTGCTCACAGAACCTGGTGCCTGAGGCGGGCAGAGCAGGCCAGCTTTTCGTGGCCCTAATGTGGGGGCTCAGGTGCCCAGTGCTGCGTGGCCACCCCCGCCTCAGGACGCTCTGCAGGAGCGAGGGGACTTGATGCGTCCGCGGGAAAGGCTTTGCGATGTGTTCTGAGGCCTGTTTAAAAATTAGGGGCAAGAGTTGCCACAAAGCACAAAGAAAAGGAATGGGATTTAATGTAAGCATGGGGCTTTGCAGGATCCATCCATCACTGACTCCCAAATGTAACCGGTTCACCGCCTGCGGAAGCCCCCTGTGGAATCGCTCCATGACCTTCCTTTTGGTTCATCAAACACCAGCATCCCTGACCCGGCGCCCAGCACTTGCTGTCCCGTTGGCATGTTGGTAAGAGTAAGGATTTTTATTAGCTTATTTAAAAATATAATGCTCGTTTTTAATTTTTTAAGAATTGTAGTCGATCTGCATAGAGTTATCTGGAGTAGGTGAGCCAGGCCCACCTCCGGGTTCGTGGAGGCTAAAACTGCCAATCACTGGTCCAGGAGGTGCCCTAACTGTCTTCCTTTTCATTTTGTGGGGGGAGCTGTGGTAGTGACGGAAGGTGGCAGTCACCGTGATACCAAGTGCCAGGCACAGCTCTCAGAGACGGTTTTTCCCGAAAATAAGACCCAGCCGGACCATCAGCTCTGCTGCGTCTTTTGGAGCAAAAATTAATATAAGACCCGGTCTTATATTATGTTATATTATATAAGACCCGGTATTATATTTATATTATATTATATTATACCTGGTTTTATATTAATAGTAAAATAAGACCGGATCTTACATTAATTTTTGCTCCAAAGACGCAGTAGAGCTGATGGTCCGGCTGGGTCTTATTTTCGGGGAAACACAGTCGCCAACACCAGCGTTCATTCACGGGACTGTGTGTAAACACTGCGTGTCAGTGGGGGAGGTGTTTTTTTCAGAAATTTCAGATCGCACAACCTCAGGGCTGTACCAAATGGGAGGACAAGCAAGATAAGACCTTTGTATCTAAATTCAACCTTGTACTTCCTAAACCAAAGTTGCCTCACCAAATAAAAATCTTCCATCAGCTATTTTCATTTTTTTTCCAAAATGAAATAATCAATAGTATACAGAGGGATCGTAAATAATTTAATTTACAATACTTGGATTTAGAAAACCTCTGGTAATTTCTCTCATTCTCAAAACAATTTGTAATTTATGAACTTTGTACAAAATATACCGCTGCCTGGAAATTAACCAAATTGTAATAATTATTAACTAAAAAGTGATGTTCATTAATGTCATACAGCAGAAGTTTAGATAAAAATGGCCAAAAATGATGACATTTATTTTCTTACATATTTAAACTTGTAAATCCAATGAACTCTCATCTAAGAAACTCACAGTCACAGACAGAGACAAGTTTATATCTTGTCCTAATTGATGCAGCTAAAGAATAATTTTCATGCGTAGGGAAAGGCGTCCTTGGTTTTTGAGCAAAGCAGGATCTCCCACCTCCCTGCTTTTACACGGAATCCTCTTCCCCTCACGGCGTCTTGCCCTCATTTGGCCTCCAGATCAGAGGGGAGACTGTCCAAACCAATGCCAACTGTGCCGCACTGGGAGGGCCCAGGGAGCCTCCCAGGAGACTGAGCTCAAAGCCAGGACAGGGTTGGCCTGCGGGGATCGCAGGGGCACGTCCCCGTGGAACCCTGACTGTCTGGGACACCTGCAAAGGACCCTGAGATGGGTGGGGGGAGCTCAAAACTGCCCCTTCCTCTTCTGGGTGGGTCTCGCTGCTCCTTCCTGACTCTGGATTTCCAATTTCCAGCTGCGTCTACTTGACTTTATCCCGTGTCCCAAGGACGTTGCAGGTGCCAAGTCCGGGTCTGGCCCACAGCAGCCAGGTGCTCAGGACCCTGGCCCGTCCTGGCCCCTGCCAGTCCACGTGGTACAGTTCCCACAGCCCCAGCTGTCACTTCGTCTTCCATCCACCCTGAGGTAATCAGGGGCCCCATGTGCCCCTCCAAGGCCGACCTTGTCACACGTCTTGTCTTTTGTCTCCCGCCGACTGAGGCTAATGGCACCCCTGCACCCCATCTGTTGACGGAGCTCCCGGCATGGAGGGCTCTGTCCTGAGGTCTTAGCAGGTGCCATCCTGCCCCATCCCTCCCACGTTCTCCCTGCACGTCCGTGCTCACATGCCAGATGTGGCTTTAGCAGTTTATCGCTTACTTTTTTTTATCACGGCATGGACGCTTAGCACGAGATACGCATGTCACAGGCTTTGAAGTGTGCGATCCCATCCTGTGAGCTCCAGCCGCAGCCTCACAGCCGTGTCTGGACCTGCTCACCCGCATGACTGGAGACTGAGCTCCTCGCACATCTCCCCGTTCCCTCCCCACCCCAGCTAACCACCCCCGACTCTCTGTGTCATGAGCTCAGCTTTTTTAGATTCCACACATCAGTGAAATCACTCAGTGTCGTCTTTCTGTGTCTGGCTTATTTCACTTCGCATAACAGCGTCCCAATCATCCATGTTGTCACCTAATGCAGAATCCCCTTGTTTTGTAAAGCTGAGTGACATTCCACCGTGTGGCTCTTTTCCACATCTCCGTCGTACATGGTCATTTATGTTGTTTTCTTACCTTGGCTGTTGTAGCAGGGGCTGTCACAAGCTCTCTGTGCGTATCTCTGGGACCCTGCTTTCAGTTCTTTGGATAAATACCCCGAAGTGGGGCTGCTGGATCACACCGTAGTTCTACTTTGCATTGTTTAAGGAACCGCTATGTTATTTCCGGCAGCCACCGTTTCACAGCAGCCCACCCCCACCCCCACCACAGCACACAAAGGTTACAAGTTCCCTGCATCCTCGCCAACACTTACCTTTTTTATTTTTTTTGTTTTTGATAACAGCCATTCTGACTGGTGTGAGGCGATGTCCCACTGTGGGTTTGATTTATATCTCCCTGGTGACTAGTGACATTGACCGTCTTTCCATGTGCCTGTTGGCCAGCGCGATGTCCCCTTGGGAGAAATGTCTGTTCAAGTCCTCTGCCCGTGTTTTATTTGGGTTAGTTGTATTTTTGCTTTTGAGTTGTAGGAGTTCTTTATATAATTTGGTTGTTAACCCCTTGTTACATCTGTGGCTTACAGCTTTTTCCTCCCATTCTGTAAGTGGTCTTTTCGTTTTGTTGATGGTTTCCTTTGCTGTACAGACAGTTTTCAGTGTGATGAGGTCCCATTTGTCTAGTTTTGCTTTTGTTGCCTGTGCTTTTGGTGTCCTATCTGTGAAATCATTGCTGAGACCAATGTCAAGAAGATTTCCCCTGTGTTTCCTTCTAGGAGTTTAACAGTTTTCGTTCTTTAGTCCATTTTGGGTTTATTCTTCTGCATGTGGGTATCCAATTTTCCCAGCAGCATTTGTCAAAGAGACCAGATAGTGTGGTATAAACATATAGACCAACGAAACAGCATGGGGAGGCCAGAAATAAGCCCCCGCACGTGCAGTCAACCGTTCCAATAAGTGACCCAAGAATTCACAATGGGGAAGCTGGTCTTTTCCTTTCTTTTCGGAAGTTAAGCTCTGTGCTCAGTATAGACACAGCTTAAAATGCAGGCATTACTTGAATATTTAGAAACGTAAAGTAAATGGCAGTTACCTGGGAGTTCGTGGCAGTATTTGTCTCTCTGTATGGTCCACCTTTTATCTATAAATGTATTATTAGGCGCAAAGTCAAAGCTTTCACTAGACAGTTATCGCACCTATAAACTTTTGGAACAAACAGGCAAGTGGAAATCAGAGGAAAGTAAAACCAGTTCTTTAGGACACACTGCTCGCTTGCCTTTCACAGACATCAGACCCTGGCTGGCCGACCCTTGTCCTGTTTAAAGGTGTCTGTTCACTATGTGACGTGTCCAGAGAGGCCGCTGTCTGTCCGTAAGCCCCACAGTCCTCAGTGCAGCAGTCAAGGCCCATCTCAGCGTCTACCTGGCAGATTTCTGTGGGGCTAAGTCAGATGTTGCCCAGGAAGGGTGGAGCCCAGGCCCCGACACAGCAGGATTCCCTGAGAGTGGCCCCCTGGAGCCACGGTTTGTAATGTGGGTTATTCTCCCTGCTACACGGTGGTGGACGCCACAGCTGAGGGTGTCCTTCACATGAGTGGAGCCCTTCTCACTCAGGGAGCTCAGGTGCCGTATGCACTTTGATCCGGAAGTCACTACTGGATTCGAATGAACTGCAGCTTGGCAAACCTGGTGGATCTAGTCCTCACATTTGCATAACCAACAGGAGCGTCCGTGACAGCTCCCTGGTTCGCTAGAATGGTGGCTGCGGTGGCTGCGCCAGCCTCCTCCTCGCTCCCGGTCCTGATCTGGAGCAAAAGGCTGCTGTCGGCAGTAAATCAAAGCTAAGTATATTTGCAAGTGACTTGAGTTCAAGGTCACAGCCCCTTTCTTGGGGAGAAACAGTGTAAGAAGTTATCAGATACCGGGGACAAGGAGCTCTGCTCTGAGGAGGCACAGGTCAGGGGTCAGGGGTCAGGGCTGCATCCCGGCTGTGGGCAGATCCTGGGCGATGCTTTACCTGGGTCATTTTGTGTGACGATCCCTGTGACCCCATGAGGAAACTTCTGCCAGTACTCCTGTTGACAAGGAAACGACAGAAGTTGGGAAGTGGATCCCTGGTCCTTCACTTAGACCCAGGCAGTCAGACTTGACGGGCCTTGCTTCCAAATCTTGTGCTCCCACATCAAATTACACATGTAACTGCCCTCTTGCCCTGGCAACATGGATGTACAGCCTGCAAAGCAGAAGAGGGGCCATGCCGGGGACAGCGGGCTTGATGCTGATGAAGGTGGAGGCTGCTGTACAACCCCCTTCTTCTGCAGGGCGGACCCTTAGATTCCAGGGTCAGATGGTGACGTTTGGGGAAGCTGCGTTTTGCTCTGCACCTTCACTGCTTACCAGACTCCTGGGATCCTGGAAGGCTATGTGTCCACGACATCATTCGATTCAACTTTCTGTTTCTGTATCGTCGTCGTCCCCAACAAGCTCCTGCTGCTGACGCAGTTGACGTCTCACAGCGGTCTGTGTCCTGGAGCCCACCCCCCGTGTGGCATCACACCACACGCCTTTGTCACATTCCTGTTAGCTCACGACACCGGCGCCTCTCCTCCCAGCAGGCTTGGTAACAGACACCATGACATCAGAATCGAGTTAGGCAGCATCTGGCAGCAGGACAACACTCGTGCGTGTGTGCAGGGCCATCTGGCAGTAGCGGGGCTGGGGCAGGCCGAGGGCAGGAAGGGAGGCCAGGAGGGAGGTGCTCGCCGCTTGCTCTCTGACGTTGCAGTGGCCGCCAAAGACAGACGGCGGGACAGCAGTCAGTGTGCCTGCATCGTCCAGGCACAGACAACGTGTTGGAAAATGCGCTGGAGTTTTGCCCTAGGGTGTTTACAGCAGAGTATTTTCTTCTCACTCTGCACCTTTTGCCCTGTCGGCTCCTCAGCCCTGTGTCCCGGCCTCCTCAACAGGCCGTCGTCCCCACACCTCTCGTCTGAGCTCAAACATGTCCACTTTCAAATGCCTTGGACAGATTTAACAAAAGTGCCCAAAAGGAATCGCTTGGAGTTCCCCAGGACGATTTCTCTGTGGAAGAGAAAACTTCAGGCCACAAAAGGTGCCACTTGTGCTAAAGCCCATGACACAAAACCTTGACTTAACACTTGAGCGAACTGCAGTTTCGACCTTCACCAGAAATGTAATCTTAGTCAACCCGTCTGGAATTTTCCAGTCAACATCCATAAGCTGCCTGTCAGGGGGGCCCTCTCCACCCCCCAGGAATAAGAGGCTACCTGTGCGGTAGAAACCCTCGCAGTCCCTTCCCCCTACGACGGCCTGAAGCTAATCTGTTTCTTCTTTCACTGAAGCTGCGTGTCCCCCCTCCTTGCTATAGAGCCGTCCGTTCTCACGCCCCTCCCCGCACACTGCAGCTGCGTGGTGCCCGTTCTGTGCCTCCCGGAAATCGCCTTCTTGCCTCCGAGACTGCTCGTGCACTTGCCGTCTCTTTGATGGACTGAATGTCCCCAAGTCCACATGTGGAAGCCCTGGCCCCAAAGTGGGGGTGTTGTGGGGGACCTTGGGAGGTGCTGAGGGTCCCGATGAGTTCGTGAAGGTGGGGCCCCCGGGGTGTGATTACTGCCCTTATAAGAGGAGCCACAGAGACCTGGCTCCCCCCATCCCTGGGTCTCCTTCCGGAGCCGCCAGTACCACCGTGACCAGCATGTGTTCCCCTATGCAGCCACTGTCACCACGCGTGATGCAGGAGCCCCACACTGACTGGCCCATGGAGGCCCAGCCTGCCACGGGGAGCAAAGAGAATGGAAGCATTCCAGCACCTCCAAGAGGTGGCGAACGGAAGACTAACCACGTCTGATCCCCCAAGCTGCTGGGATCAGCACGTTCTCAGTGAGAATATGGAAATGAACTCTGTAAGCGCTTTATCTCTGGAGTGATTAGTGACGCAGTCGGTCGGAATTAGCTTTATGTGCTGAGCACAATGGAGTGGGCTTTCGAACAGGAACTTTTCTCCCTGCTCACGTCAAAGCTGTCTCTTAAATCTCAGCCTCCAGACAGCGTCCTTCTTCTTACTCTGTCCTGCAGAGCTCAGCTTCCGTCAATATAGGACATAGCTGGAGACCACATGTTCTCTCAGTGGCTCCTGTAAACCACTGGCAGTTTCTGTGTGGGTTTTTTCTGCAATAGGAAGCTCAGATGATAAAGGGAAAGGGGCCTTGCAGTGGCCCCGGGAGCCTTCACCCTGGATAGAGGTGAGGGGCTGGGAGGGGGTGATGGGACTCCAGAAACCACATGGAGGAGGGAGTCGGGTCCCAGCTGAGGACCTGCCCTCCAGATGGCACCCTGTCATGAGGTCCAGGCCACAGAGCAGGGGGCCTGAAAGCAAGGCCTTCTGCTCACAGCCTTGCCTCTCCCTCTGAGTGGTTCATCCCTCAGGCTGGGGTGAGGGACTTACCCTGTCCCCACCCTGCCCTGCCCCAACCCCCTCCCCCTCCCCCCACCCCCCCTCCCCCCGCCCCCCCGCCCCACACCATCCCCCTATCCACCCTGCCCCTATCCCACCCCTCCCTGTGCCATCCTGCCCTGTTCCTCCCTGTCCCTGCACTGTCTCCTTCCCTCCCTGCCCCATCCTGCAGGGATGCTGACAACAGAGGAAAACCTTCTTAAGGGCAAGGTCGTTAATTTCAAGGAGCTCCTCTGTGTCACTCGCTCTGTCTGAAGAGGACACTGCCTGATGCTGAGATTCTTGAGCAGCTAGCCCGAGATACTTGGGCAGCTGGCCTCTCAGCTTTGCAGTGTTTGGATCCCAGGCCTGGGGTAGGACACGCTGCAGTACCAGCGGCCACTTGGTAGCACAGATACAGGATGTGGCCTCTGGTCACCTCAGTTTGCTCGTCCATTTGTTCAGTGAGGAATTAGCCATCAGCATCTCTGGTGACAAGACCTGCAGTGGCTCGGGGTCCCCCATGGTCAACATGGAGCAGCTTCCAGTCACTGGCAACACCTTCCCTCTGGTCTGAGGAGCCCAAGACCAACGAGTAGGTGACTCGATGACCGCCAGGTACACACGCAGCTCGAATGGTCTTGCAGTGTCAGATGGAAGTGGAACCCTGTCATCAGGAATTCTGGCCCAGCCACACTGGGCCACAGACACTCGGCCAGCTTGTGGCAGCCCTGGGGGAACTCTGCACGGGCACTTCTGAGCAGCATGTCCCATGGCCTTGAGGGGACGGGACTCTTACACCTTCCGGCCACCTCTCACGTGTCAGACGTGAAACCTGAAGAGAAAGGCGACACTGGCTCATGAAGTCTCGGGTCACCGGCACCTCCTCCTCCAGGAAGCCTCCTGGAATGTGCTCCGGAGACGAGGACCCACTTCACTGAGGTCCAGGCTGTGTCCTGTAGTGGAAGGACGCCCGAATGCACACAGCCAGCTGGTGACAGAGCTAGGAATCATCGCTGTGGTCTGTTCTTTAGAAACCGTGTGCCGCCGCCAGCCAGGGCACTGCAGTTCTTAGGGGCCTGTACACGTGTGGCCAATGACAGAACCCTGTTCTTTACAGAGAAAGGCAGATTATTGTCGTGATCCCCCAGTGTAGCCGGAGGATTAGTGAAGGAAGAGAATGAAGGACGAAACCCTCCCACATCTGAGTGCTGTCCAGCCTATAGAGCTCTTCTGTGGTAACATTCTCATCGGCTTCTCTCAGTCCTGGCAGGAAAATGCAAAAGCACAGCAGGGACAACTGTTTTCTGGGTGAGAAGACCAAGCGTCAGAGACAGAGCAAATTGTCTCTCGTCGGGTCCTGAAACCAGACCCCGGCTGAGGCCAGGGGTCTCTGTCATACGTGACATAATTCACATAACAACATAACTAGTGAGGGCTCATGTGTCTACCTCACTGTGGTTCTTCTCAGTGTTGTTTCTTCCCCCCACCCTGGAGCTGTCCCAGCTTCCCACACCCCCCTGGACTGTCTACTCCATTCGCTGTCACACTTAGGGAAGGACACAGGAGGGTCACTTCTGAGGCTAAGTCCTCAGGGCCCCGGGAGATCCAGGTTCTGGGGAGACACGGTGAGAAACAGATTCTCTTTTGGCAAGTTCTCTTTATTAACATTCGGACAAAAGCAGTCATGGAATCAAAACTGTTTTAGAGAGCTGAAAACCAAATTGGATTATTAAATATATAAAAATATTTAACATGGGAACATGTGCTTCTTTGTTAACTTTAGGAAAAATTTGAAAACATCTCCACATTATTCTGCTTTCTGTGAAAAAGGTCAAAACCCCTGTGGGGACAGAGCCAGGAGTGCAGTCTCCAGGCTCTCGGCCTCACGTGGAAAGGTGCTCACTCGGGTAGTAGACGGCCATCAGCTGTGACTAGTTGGCCATCAGCTGTAACCAGTGAGCCATTGGCCACTGATGTAACTGCCATGGCTACGCTGGCAGATGATGATGGCTGGCAAGTGTGGATTGCAGTTAGCAAGTGAGGGTGGTTGGCAGGGAAGCGGACGGCAGGTTGCAGATCATGTGGCTCCTACTTCCTGTGTCTCCAACCCAGCCGCCAGCGAGATTATAGTGGTGTGACTCCCCTATCCATGGCTCCGTGGGTGTTCCTTTTTGGTCTCACGATATCCTGCGTTCTTATGCTGGAAGTGGGAGCTGAGACCCCACATTACACCCTGCATGACAACCCCCAAAACTAAGAATTGTATATTACTTGTTCTAACTTAAAGCTATAATGTGAGAGACTTCTTTGCTGAGTTACGTAGAAGTTTTGAATACTGGAAGAATATTTCCTCAATGTTCATATGACTCAAAATGTAATAACTGTAGATTTACATTTACATAAAATCCACTTTTATGTTTACTCTGCATCATTAATATTTTCTCCATCACTCTCTTATCTAGGGAATCAACAAAATAATAAACCAAATCCTGATTTGTAGCACCTGCTAATTTCTGTGCTGTAAATACTCCCACCACGACTGATTTCTGTTTTCAAGCTATACACCTGCCCTCACTGTATACAGGCTGGGAGACACACATGATTCTGTGGGACTCCCACCACAGAGACATAGTAGATGTCAATCACCTCCAGAGCACACATAATCGAAAAATACTGAAAAACACTGGAATGTGATGGGTTCTGAATTTTTACCACCTTTGTTTTTAACATGATTTGTCAGTTATATAATTTTGTTTTTAGTAATGGTTATATTTAACACTTGGATTTCAAAATTCCTGAGAACTGAGCAATTTTATGAGCTGGTACAAGGTGGCTGCAGCACATCAGCCACCATGTCTTCACTCTAGGCTGAGGGGTGCTACCTTCTTGGGGATGTTCTTCTCATGGTGGAAGGCAGAGATCAAGAAAGACACAGTGTTTCTTAAGGGCCTTTGCACAGAACCGGCACACTCACTCCCTCCCAGTCTCCATTGGCCAAACAAGTGCCCTGACCAGCCTGATGCCGTCGGGTCAGGGATGTACATTTTGTGCAGAGCGGAGCTGTGGCAAGTTTGGAGGAAAGCAAGAGTTTTACATGAACACTACAATATACCAAAAATTTGAATGACCATTTAGCTGGATATAAAATTCTAAGTTGACATTAATTTCACCGTAGCATTTTGAAATTATCACTCCAATGTCTTCTCACATGTATTGTTAATGATGAAATTTTTTCTCTCGTTCTAATTATTATATAGGTAATTTTCTCTTCTGTCTAGTGGTTTTGAAGCTATTTTCTTTACTCTTGATCTGCTTTTTCACTGTGAGTAGTTTAAATATGAGTTTATTTTTCCCTGCTCAGTACCTGAGGGATACATGATTTTCATCAAATCTGGAAACTTCTCAGCTATTAGCTTTTCATATAATGCAGCTACATCATTCCCTCCATTATTTTGGAGTCATTTTTAATTTAAGAGTTGAGACTTAATTATGTCTGTCTATGCTGAATTTCATTTGACTTCCACAGTTCTGCCTTTCATTCCTTTTTGACTGCATCTGGTATAAAATTGATAAATCTGTTGAAATTCTATTTAATTGACTATGTTATTTACCTCCAAGACTTATTTTTGGTTCATTTTTATACCTATTTGTTAATGTTTCATTTCTTTCTTGTTTATTTTTAACGCACATTATATACCTTCATTATCTGTTTGAGCAGCCTAAATATAATTATTTTAAAGTACTTTTAGTTTTTTTATAGAACTATTTTTCATCTTGAGTAAATCATTTTGCAGTTATTACATATTCTTATTTTCTTGGCTGTGTGTCTAAGCTTTAATTATCCTTACATGTTCTGAATTTTGTTTTGGGAAAGAATCCTTTTGTTTGATTAGTTTTGTTGTTGTTTTCCTCTTTCCCTTTGGTTCTGTTTTCCCTTCTCACTGTGTTGTGGTTGCTTCTGGATCCTCAGTTCAGGACATATCCTTAAAGGGTAGTCGAGCGTCTCAGCCATGAGATGCTCTTGGGGCTGCAGCAGATCCGACAGTGAACGAGTGAGCACGTTCACTTAGCTCCTGTGTCTTCCGGCCTCTTTGAGGCCCTTTGCTGAGGCCTCAGGCAGCATTCACCAGGGTGTCTACCTTCAGGCTTGTTGGACAAGTCGGAAGACCCTATTGCCCACCCCGATTTTGACATTTAGCCTGACGATGATGGCCGCATTTCATGTGAAGCATTCTAAGTCCCTGTTGGCCTGTACAAGCCAGACCTAGAAGGCTGCCCAGGACACAGAACACACTCAAAACATGTTTAATGAATGAATAGGTGTCAGGATTCTGTGTGGCCGGAGGCTTTCCTCTGCTCACTGCTCAGCATTTCTGCTTTTTCTGGTGCACAGAGTAAGGGTTATCTTGCTTCTGAGCTCTGAACTGTCTTTCTGTTTTCTTCTTTTTATATTTCATCTATTATTGCTGTTTTGGGAGCAAAGGGGAATACATGAAAGCCTGAGCTTACTGTGCTAGTCTATCAAAAATTAAGGTCATTTGATCTTTACTGCTAACTGAACTGGAAGATTCCTAGAGATTAATCTTTGTAGAGATGTATGAACAAAACAAAATCGTGAGTATGAAACCAGCTTGCATGTACTTGACTTGAAGTGGAATATCTCACAGTACTTTAGGGAAACTGGTGCCAAACTTTGCTTTAAGGAGATAGGACACAATTTGTTTACAAACCACAAAGAATTTCAGGGGATTAAAGAAAAGGATGCAACACGAGGCTCCATTTCTGTTGTCATTTGAATTAGAACAGGTCAGCATGGTAAAGTTTAAAAATAATTATCCATGTGCTTCATTACTTTATACATCTACAGAAGTAAAGGAATAATAGTTGGCCCCCAGGAGTATAGGATCTTCCATTTTGCAAGAGCAAGGGTTTTCCTCGATTCCTAAACTGTCCCATCCAATCGTGCACTTGAATTTCCTTTCTGATAATTTCATCTCCCAAGAAGCAGAAGCGCTGAAGAGAATCCTTCACAGGACAAGAGGGAATTGATAACCAAAACAGGTGTGACATATGCATTTGTAGAAGCCATCCTGTCAGTGTGTATTTGTGATAATCAGAGATGGGAATCAGAGCCCTTGGCTGTGCGCAGATGAGGGCGATTTCAAACACTAGCAGAGGAAGAGGGGAAGGCTTGATTCCCTGGCTGGAGACTGTGGCAGGGAAGAAAGCATAGGAAGGCTGGAGAGTCACAATAAAATGTGGTTCGATTTTGTCATCATAAATTTATCTACTGAGGAAAAAAAGAAGATGTACCTAAAAAGTCAGAATCTCTCCTCTGAGGTCAGCTTTGAAGAAGACACAGGCAATAATGGAGAGACGGTTATGAGCCTTTAAAAAAGACTACGAGGGCCTTACAGATCCTGTGGATTGTCGGGGAGCTGAGAGACTTGAGGAGCTGAGAGGCCTGAGGAAATGCTGCGGATAAAACCTCGTCCCAGGCGTCCCAGGCAGGAAGCTGTCTCAGGAATGTTCGGGTCTCCTGCTTGGGGCCTGATGCAGGAAGAAGCCCTCAGTTCCTGTTTTATCCCTGTTTTATCCCTCAAGGGAATAGTTTTTAGACAAAAAGGGTAACCTCGTCACTGGCAACATGTCCAGAAAACGAGAGGTGCTTGTACAGGGGCCCAGTGACAAGCTCAGGGAGCTGGCCAGCAAGCTCCTTGGATGTTTACTGGTGACAGAAGCCTCGTGGAGCTCAAGCAAAGTGCCAGACACAGGGATAAACACTCAGCCATCTGAACCTTCCAGAAGGTTCAGAAGGCAGAGACAGCTTGCTACATACTTGTTGTTAGTTTGATGGCAATTGTGGGCAAAACTTAAGACTTTACTAACTCTTAATTAGTAAAGAGTTGTTTTGTTCACAGGTAGAAAAAGACACAGTCATCACAGGAATACACCTGCTTTCACGGAGAACAACGTTTGCCAGGGAAGTCATTTCTTTCTCTGGCAGGTTTATCAGGTGGACAGGCGGGGAAGCAGCTGATGGAGGAGCTCAGGAGAGATCCTGGGGCCGCCGTGGGCATCCTTTGGCTGATGTTTCTGACTTGGGCACCAGGCAGGTCATCATTGGACATGACAGCTCTAGAGGCAGAGGCTACCTACATGAGACTTCTATTTTTCTGCCCAAACATGTTCAGTTCTTTCAAGTGCTTCTCCACCTGGAACATTCAGCCCTGAGCCCTGCAGAGTAGGAGTCATGCAGCTCTCCAGGGGCTCAGGGCTCAGGGTGCAGAGCTGGAAGGACATGTCTCCATCCAGAAGAATGTGCTTCTCTTGCCATTTCTCCAGATGGAGCCTCAAACCCAAGGGGCTGGGCAGCAGCCACACCACTGATTCATATGGCATTTGCAGGCAGCCAGAGCTCCAGCTAACCTCGCAGGTCACTACCACTGATCTGAGAGCAGCCGACTTGAGGAGAAGGAAAGAGATTGACCCTGAGCTGGACTGGGAAGTCCTCACAGTGGCCTGGAGTCACATGTGGACAGCACAGATGTGACACTTTACCGGAGGTCACAGTGGGCAGGCTCCCCTAGCATTCCACAAGACGCATGGAGCACTCTGCGAGAGGGAAACCTATGCACTCAGAAGGGGAAAGTGTGGCATGGCTTTTCTGCAGAGGGCTTCAGCACTGGGCAACTGGAGAAAATGCCAGCTGACAACGTATCCTGACATTTCCTGCTGCCCACGTCGTCCTCTGCTCAGCCAGGACACAGGCCCCTTCTCTGAGTCCTCTGTCCTTTCCTCATCCTTCCTATGCCTGTGCTGGACCAGACAACCACCGTCTCTCACCTAGATGATTCTAATCCCTCTTGGTTGGTCTTTGTCCCCACGTTTGCCCCTTTTTCTTTTTTCTGCACAGCTGAACAAAGTACTCCTTCATGGGACTCAAACTTCCGGGGGCAAAGCAGTAATGTCACCACTGACAGTGGGACCCAGACGTCCCCCCTGCCTGGCTGTAATGAGCTCATGACAAGCACCTGGGCCCTCTGTGATGCATGGGTCACACACGAATAAACACACACAGGTGCACTAAACTTGCTGAAATGCCAAGAAATTCAGCACTTATGAGGTGAAATTTCAAAGTATATCTGCTTCCTACGGCCAATACTTAAAGGCTGGCAAGAATAGACTTTGGTGTAAGATTTGGTCTCTACTTCTAGCAGAATTATGAGGTTGTTAACTGGCTTGTAAGGTATTATTTCTGTATTTCCAGCCCTGACCAGGACCGATGAGTGGATCTATACCTTAAATGAAAATAAGTAAGGCGATAATTGAACTATTTTAAAATCTTAACCTGAGCTTGAACTCAATAGTTTTTAGTTTACAATGTAGGCAGACCCAACAGAGGATATATCTGCATTTCTTCTGCCAACTTCTATTCCAGGTAATTACCTTAGTTCATGTTGATGATCTGTTTCCTTTTGGTAACAATTAGTGTCAAGAGTTGAGGGCTTTGATTGTTGCAAGGTCGTTAGCACCCCCCATGCTCTTTGAGACCACTAGGATATCACTGCTGCTGAAAGAGCTATAATGCAGTTAGGATTGAAGAGGCAAGCGCAGGTGAAGGGAAGGAAAGGAAGAGACAAGGAGAGCACCGCGAGTTTTCCTCCAAGTTTTGCATATATTCTAAGAGGGCTGAAAAGTCACTGAGGACAAGTAGAATGCCTGGGGTGCGGGAGGTTAGGAGGGTTAGATGTGCGCTCGTGTGTGTGCATTTGAACGCATCTATGCATGTGTGAAATTCATGCTTGGTACAGTGTGTGGGAGTAAGGAGGAGCGTGGAGGCAGCTGGCAAAGGTGGGATGGAGCCGGGAAGAGAACCTGTGCCCTGACCAGCAGGCGAAGGAAGGGGACACCCAAGAAACCCATACAGTACGAGGCTTCTCATGCCCAGGCTTCTCATAAGTGAGTTACAGATTCCTGTTCACCAAGGAGGAGCCTTGCAGGAAGAGCTGAGGACGTTGGGAAGAGCGCCACCTTGGCCCAGCCTCACTGGACACCAGCTTCTGTGCAAGAACGCAAGTCCTGCCTTTGGAGAGTGCGAGCAGTAACTGCCCTGTGCCTTTAAAGGCAAGTTCAGACACTCCAATGATTGTAGGCTTCCCCACCCACCAGCCTGACAGTTAATAAAGTTCCCGGATGTATCTACGCCTTTGTTGCTCGTGACTTTTAGGAGGAAGGTCAGCTCTCTTTAGAACCAGGTTTACGACTGGGTTTATGAAAACCAATGACAGCCACCAGACACCGTGTGAAACTGCCTCAAAGGCGCCAAAGCTGACACATCTGGCCTGATTCCTGGGCGATGCTCAGAGCTGGAGCCGGCCACAGGCTGACTGCAGGGCGTGTCTGTCCTGAGGGCTGGTCTGTTCCTCCTTTGATCACCCAGAACCTGCTGCGGGCCCGTCCGGTCCCGCTCCGTAATGTGGGGCGTCAGGCAGAGCTCCTCTCACAAACCTGAGATGCCAGCTGCACACACAGACTCGAGTGTGTCAACACATACATCAGTGTTTAATTGCAAGTTGTGATCTGTGTGAAGAAGGCGAAGCTGGTGTGCTATGAAAAGGAGTGATGAGGGGGGCGCCTACCTCGACTTGACCCTCCCCAGAGAAGTCCCAGTTAAGCTGAGATCGGAGGACCTACCAGGAGTTATTGGGGGTGTGCTGGGGGTGCGGGAAGCATTCAAGACAGAGGAAATGTACGAAGCGTTGCACCTGGGACACACTGGGCGGGTGGATCAGTGGGGAGGAGGAGGGAGGCCGCCTGCGGTCCAGACTTCGCTGCCACGTCAATCCTCAGGCCGACCTCAGTAGCCCACTGGCCAGTCCAACTGGTTCCATTCTTGCCTCCGGCCTCAGCCTGTGCTCCCAGAATTGAGAGCCTACCACCACTTTGCGGAGCAGTGGGGAGATATCCAGGGCCTGAGGCAGAGGAAGAAGGAGAACCCGCCTGGGGTGTCACCAAGCCGAGTCCTGCACTTGACCCTCCAGCCCATCATCCAAGATGCCATTGAAACTGCGCACAGAGCCATCTGCCGGGCACAGGGAGGCAGCCCACTTTAGTGACTCTGGGTCATCGCTAAATTATTATGCTAACCAGACATTTCAGCCTGTGACATCAGATGGTCTCATAAACACAGGAAGTCGTGACAAATAGAACCCAGAAGGAACAGGCAGAGGGCTGCCACCCCATCCACGGAGCTGGAGACCACGACAGACGCCACATTTCCAGCTCCTTAGGGCCCATGGACTGTACTTGCAGCAGCGAAGCCAAAGGAATCACCGCCCCCCACCCCCGCCGCCTGCATCACATCATTTGGCAGACGCGATAATTTTCTGCAATTACAGATTTCTGGTTCCCGTAAAAAAGCTTCAGGCGTACAAAAGTGGGCAAAACCTTTCTCTGAACCCCTTCAACCAAAAATCCTAGTTTGAGGAGCATTTAAAAAACGTCACATCACGTTGTCTCTTGGGGTCACAGAATATTCTGAAAAGGTGCCAAAGTGTGGTCGTGTCGCCGGCCGGGCAGCTCATGTTGTCTGGACGCTGAGAGCTGAGAAGGTCTGAGGCCTCCCAGCAACACGCACCCGGCAGGGGGCCCGCAGTGTGCGTGTGTGTGTGTGTGTGTGTGTGTGTGTGTGTGTGTATGTGTGAGCTGAGGGCAGAGACAGCGCCTGGACGGCCCCAGAGAACACCCATCTGCAGACGGGTCGCTAGGAGTCAGGCTGCCTGGCAGGTGGACCTGGGGCTGCCTGCCGCTCCTGCTCCCCGGCCCAGGCAGCTCTCCGTGGTCCTGGACGTCACCCCCCACTGTACCCCTCCTCCAGGACCGCACACCGCTGGCCTTTCCCAGAAGGTCCGCACAGTTCTGCAGCTGGGCGCCTTCCCCTAGTGAAGCCTGCTTCTGGGCCCGAGCCTGGGGCTGGTGTCAGCGTGGAGAAGGTGGCTGTGCCACAGGGCACACGTGGCGCGACTCCGGACCCTGCTTTCTGGGCGAGTGCGGCTGCTGAGTTGCTTCTCATCTATCTTCATGTGGTGGGCAAGGTGAACGCAGCGGCCGCACCAGCCTTTGGGGGCTGCGGAAAATCAGGAACATGGGCAGCCCAGAGCCCACGCGCAAACCTCTGTGATTAACCCTGTACCTGTTTGGGACAAACAACCCCAGCTCTGCTCTCATGTGCTCCGTGACCTTGGAGCAGTCCTGCAGCCCCAGATGCTCTGATAAAGGGGACTCAAATGGAGCCTAACTCACAGGCTTTTGGTGGGAGCTGCAGGAAAGAGCGGCAGCCGGGGAAGCCGGCTGCAGGCGTCGGAGCGCTGGTCTGCGCAGCCCCTGAGAACCCGTGACCCCCCACCACCCAGCGTCCCCTCACCACCGAGCCCTTCCCCACACTCTCCCACAGGTTCTCCCCTGCACTCCCTTCTAAGCTTACTGCCCAGGGAACCAACTGAGCCCACGTTATAAAGACCTATCCAGATCATGGGTAGAATCGTGAAGGTGACTCAAAGTAGTAATGGTTTGGACAGGGGAACATGTCCTGCTGTTATTAATACAGGACACGGCTTAGGAACAGACTCAGTAACAACTGCAAAAGGATTCCAGGAAGTATTTCCACAGACGTATGAAGTGTGATCAAAAGATACCATGAACGTTTAAATAAAAAAAAAAAATTATTACAGTAAAAGACACATTGCTATTAATCCCCCTCAAGATACTTACCCCCCCTCAGTTCAAACACACATATCTCATCATTCTTGCTGCTTTCTGAAGCACTTCTGGAAGTCCTCTTTTGTGTCTTTACTTCATCCTCCGTCATGACAATGCTCCATGTCACACATTGCTTCTGGTACGGCAATTCCTGTCAAATAAAAACATTATGGTGTGTCCTCAGCCACCTTACTCACCAGATCTGGCACCTGCAACTTCTGGCTCTTCCCCAAAGTCAAAATGACCATGAAAGGTAAACATTTTGAATTGATTCAGGACATTGAGGCAGTCATGACAGCGCAACTAAAGACACCAAAGAGGACTTCCCGAACTGCTTCAGAAAGTGGCAACAGCAATGGGATGAGTGTGCAAAGCGAGGGGAAGTGTTTTGAGGGGAGTTAATGGCAATGTGTCTTTTACTTTAATACTTTTTAAAAATTTAAGCATTCACCGTATTTTTTGATCATACCGCGTACACTGAGCCACGTAGTCCTATGGGTGCAAATAATGAATTTCTGCAGAGAAAATGAGGCGTTTGTCTCCATACTGTGCAGCCACCTTCTCTCTCTTGCTGGTATCATCCGGGATTTACCAGAGGCTTGAGGAAAGCCACTAAAATATATTCAGACGGTTCAGGCTTCCAGTTTCCTTTGAGTCCAGTTTTATGCTTATATTGTGTCTGGAATGATCAAGTTCTTTACGAAGGATAGAAATGAGGAACCATTTCAGTTAATAGCTCAGAAATTTCAAATATATTGATCTTGAATTAGTGCTAGGAGCAAACACCCAATTACTCCCTCCTCAGACACGTTTATTAAATAAATCTAAGTCTCGGTGGGGTCAGATAACAGTCCGAATACTTGTGCCACCCTTGTAATTGGTCAGTACATATCCTAATCCTAAATGGCAAGCAGATAGTCTTCAAATACAGTTTTCAGCATCGCGAAGCTTGAAGGGATTTGCTCTTTTTCTCAGTAACCATGTTTTCTTCCTGGTGCCCAGTTTGTTATTTCCTAAATCAGTACAAACTTATTGAATATGACTTGGGGGGTTGCAGAAAACTAATTGAAATAATGTTTTATGTAACAGCAACATTTCGGGAAAGCAGTAATGATAAAAAAATCATGGACAAAAGACCATGTCTTACAACTTCTCCCTGTATCCGTCTTCTGTTTTTAAATTGTTAATCAAAGCCACCGACTTATTGCTTATAGGGAGACAGAATAAATCTTTATATCCCAAAAGCTTTTTAAATTATTCACTGTGCTTACAACTTTGCTTCTGAAGGGAGATTATCCCTTTTAATTGGAAATCTTCTATTATTTGTGTCTGAAATGTTTAAAAGAACAAGTCGGGGCTCTACCACTATTAATAGCCCGCTGCCAGGGAGCAGAATAAAGGACCAGGCTGCACGACGGCCATTCATCGTGCAGCATATTAGCCAGTCATTTTCATTCATCATGCCCCACACCTGCAGCACAAAAGTCCCAGGTCCCATTTGTATTGTATCAAGTGTTTCATAATTTCAGCCTCTCTGTTACTTAAGGCAACATTGTAACATTGTTGTTTCTTCAGTGAGATTACCCAGAAGATTGGGTTATTATGTTTCAATAGCACACCAGGCACACAGCCGCTGGAACGCGCCCAGTACCACCTCCCCAGGATGTGCTTTGGTTCTGGAAGTCAGGACTGGCGGGGGCATCTCCAACCGTGGTGCCAGGATGAGTGGAGACAAAGCGGAGAGGCTTCTAAGTTGCCAATGCTAGAGATCAAATTTGCTTTGGTGATGTGTCCTATGGCTAATAATCCCACGCTGGTCCCTGAGAAAGCTTCTGTCTCAAGAAACTTGATGATAACGATGGATCTCAACTGTAGATGTGAATAAAAAGAATCATAGTTTTTTCTTTTTTTGAGTTAGTCAAAATCAGTGTGGCAACAATATTGTGTACAAAACAACCTTTTCAACAGTAGCTGTCCTCTCTCTACCCTCTTCCCCTGAAATTAGTCTTGAATTTCTGCCATGGGGTGAGCATAAAAGGGAATTCACCTGATAGATCCATCTGACATCTCCAGGCCTTGGCTTGTGGGGTGAGAGGCACACGTGCGGTCTGTTCCCAGACCACAGGCGGGAAGCTCCATGCCTGCTGAGGGCTGCATTTGCAGGCCCAGGGCCCTCACCTGCCCCACTGTCCTGAACCCCAAGACCCTGCCGGTTGAGTGTCGACCCCCTGCTGAGGGCTTCTTGCCTCCGGACTCGTGTTTGAGAAATGTGTGCACACTGGGCGGCTGGCCCAGCTCTCCTCAGAAACGAAGTGGGGCTGTCCTCGTGCTGTGGGTCCCTGCACAACAGGTAGAGGTCAGCTGATGAAACAGCCAACGTGCTCTTTGGTAAAGCACTCCTGTAGGTGGTACCTCGTGCAGCTCACGATTCGTCTTAGAATTTAGCACAAGGAAAAATGACACTTCCCTGGTGACATGGCATTTTTCCTTGAACCAGACGGGAAGATTGCTCCCCTTTGAGGCATGAAGGTCAACAAGCTCAGCTCTAAATGTAACATTCAAATGTAGCAGCTCTAGAGACCTAGTTTGATGCCATTATCCCATTCTTTTGCTATATTGCAATTGCCTTATTTTTAAAAATTATACACACATTTTTCTTTTGTGAAAGTTTTTATCTATTTGTATACATGCAATTCGTGACTTTAAAGTGTACGATTCAGTGGCTTTTAGTATATTTACAGATATATGCAGACAGCACCACTGTCAGCTTCAGAACCTTTGCATTACTCCCCAAAGATACCCCACCCGCCTTAGCCATCACCTCCAATCCATCTACCACCCTGCCCCCACGCCCCAGGAAACCACTAATCTACCTCTGTCTCTGCAGAGTTTGCCTATCCTGGACACTCCATACAAAGGGGATCCGACAGCGCTGGCCTTTCGTGTCCAGCTTCTCTCACGGACCGTCCTGCTCCCAAGCCCGCCCCCTGCACTGTGTGTCGGTGCTTCATCCCTTTCGTGGCTGAGGAACATTCTGCTGTGTGGATGGACCGTACTCTGTCTGTCTGTTCATAGTCGGTGGACAGCTGGGTTGTTTCTACCTTTAGGCCGTCACAGTAGTGCTGCCGTGAACGTCCCTTGATCAGATGTCGTGCTGGGTGTCTTCTGTCTGCCTCTCCGGCTGCGTTGTCCCCTTCTCCCTGCCTGTGTCCAGGAAGCCGAAGGGAATGGTCTGAGTCAGTGGACTTGCTGTGCCCTGGTTTTTGCTGGGCTCAGGAGATCCGAGGGACGGAGAAGCACTAGGATACTCACTCCCGTCCCCTCCCTAAGGAGTCGGTTTGCTGGCCTCCCACACAATCCCCTCCACCTCCCAACTAAATGAAACACGAACTAGAAAGTTCTATCTTGATGCTTTCTTGATCCCGTGTCTCCTTTACGTACATGATCAGGAGACCACTGCCATTCTCCGTTGCAGTCGATGTCACAGAATGTAAACTAAATACGGTGATGTGTCCTCACACTGCCCAGTGCAGGCCCCTCCTGTGGATGCTTCTGCAGGGCCAAGCTCATCACATTCACAGCTTTTCCCGTATCTTGCTCTCATCTTCTCTAAAACGTGCTCAGCGTGGTGCCCCTGGACTAAACCCCACTGTGTGAAAACCGATTTATTTTGCTTCTGCTTTTCCTTTAGAGATGCACATTTGTAATCGGTTGCCTGTATCTCAACAAAATGCTGAGACCTTAGAAACAGTATGAGGCTCCCGTAGTTCTCTGTCACTCAACCTCCCTCACGAGACCCGGTGTCCTCTCTGGTGCATCTGTGTGTCCTGAAATTTTTAGAATCATTTTAAACCTGTTTAACCTATTCACATGTATCCAGAATGGGTCTTCAAGTACCAGGTTTTACCACACGTCTTTTTCTCCACGTGGTCATATGCACTTTGAAAAGCACATGTCATGTACTAAGGATCCTTGTCTGTGAACAAAGAGATTCAAGTTGAACCTCGTTTTTGAGGACCTTTTCTTCATAAAACCTGTAACCCATGGCTAGACACAGGTAATCAACATGCCGTACAACGAAACTCCCACCACAAAGGCTGACGACGAAGCTGAGGGTAAAGAACCGGTGTGTGCAGACCTGGGAAGCCGTGAGCCAAGGGCGCCGTCCCAGCCTCAGAGCTGTGTCGTGGCTTCGAAAATGCCGACTGGCAGCTGAGAAATAGCTCCAAAATGATGAAAGCTTTTTCTTGCATTTCCTAAGTACTGAAGGGGACCCCATTGTGGTCCATGCCCCCCAGGTGGATTATTTCCGTTTAAATTACATCTCCTGTACAGCTTTTCTTTTCACACACAGTCAGTGGCGTATACAGTCTTTCTGTGTCTCCCTCTGCCTTTTCTAGCTCTGAACTTTACCAGATTTAGCATCTAAAACAGTGTCTTTTCTCACAGGAGTTACAACGGGAACAGTGAGGATCCTGTCACCAGCGCTGGGCCCCCGAGTGTTCCCCGAACCTGGACGCTTAGCTTCTACTCAGAGGGAGCAACTCACCTCAGCTCGCCTCAGCTCGCCTCAGACTTGTCTCCAGGCCAACGTGTTGCCAGCTGTCGGATGTCCTCTCCTGCAAGGGCGACACTGAAGTCAGCAGGTGGACCCGCGGTTCCTGCCATGCTGGCTTGCTGCAGGGTGACAGCGTGTGCCACTTCTACCTGGATCCTGGTCACCTGCGTCAGAGCCAGCTCCTAGGCCTGGCCAGTGTTCAGACCGTGGATATTCAGACCACCCTGCACCCACGGAGCCACCAGTCTACGGACCACACGGTACCAGATGAGCCGGGAGATGCATCAGTCAGCCAGCGGCTGCCCTGGGCCCTCAGCACTGTCACCTTCCCCCTCGAACGATGTAAATCAAACACAAACCCTAGCTCATCGTTACTAGAAACTTGACAAATATGCAAAGGAGCACGCACTAAAGCCGGGAGATGACAGCGCCGTTCTCATCGTCCCAGTTGAAAGGACAGACATCCTGCCAGGCGCTGAGCCATTGCCACAGGCCCATACGCCTCTCCTCGTGGGCCATTGAGCTGTGAGCACAGGCGCCATCTCACCACCTGAAAGGTAAGCGAAAAACCAAAGCGTTCCTTGAAGCTCAGGTAAGAACGTCGCATTGTGATTTGAGGAGTTTTTAAGATACATAAACTATTTATCGAGGATTAGGAAACTGAAATACATTTCCTCCATTTTGCTGGCTTTGGGGAGCTTTTTGGAAAGTGTTCCCATGACGTAGCCCTCCCATGGCCCGTGCCTCGTCCCCTGTCTCCCCCACCCCGCTCCCATAGGAAGCGCACAGATGTCAGCATGTTTGCCACTAGGCTGGTTCAGAGTTTCCCCCTAAATTCTAGTGAGGGCACCTCATTTCAGACCCTGCCTGGGGCGTGGGGACATAGACCGTCTAAAAGGAACCTCCCCCTGCAGTTTTCCAGGTAGCGTCGCTGTTGTACACTGTCACCCTGAGCAGGGGTGGCCGCCAGGCCAGCTGGGCAGAAGCAGCTCGCTTTGTGGCATTTTAAAATCTCGATCTAGTACTGAATGTGACATGGAGAGCTGGTGGCCCCACCCAGGTGCTGGCTGGGCTTCCCAAGACTTCACCTGGCCTCTAACTTACCTCTGACAACATCTGAAGACAAATCCCCCCCCTGCCCCCCGCCCCACCTGTAGAGTGCAGTCCTAATTCCTGGTCTTAGAGCTGGAGGTAGAGGACAGGGGCTGCATGGGAAACTGAGGCAGGTGAGGCCATGCTCTGCGGGGTTGGGGGAAACACCCCCACTGTGTTCTCGTGGGACCACAAACGCGGTCAGTTTCACGTTTGCGTCTGTCAGTCGTGTGCTCACTATGCTGGGACTGTCGGGGGGGCAGGTTGCCCAAATCACAGAAATTCAGGACCCCCAAAAGCCTGAGAGCCAAAGGTTTTCCTTTCCTTTTCCTTTTTTCCTTCTCTTTCCTCTTTTCTTCTTTCCTCTTTCCTCATTTCCCACTTCCTTCCTCCCTTCCTTTCTTTGTTGCTTTCTTCTCTTCTCTTTCTGAGGGCTTTTGAGTCACTGCCCGTTGCTTCCAGCAGTGACATTTGAAGAAACGTGGGGGGTCAGATTTGGGGGCAGAGGGTTTAAGAACAGGAGGGCTGCACGGTGGGCTCTGCTCTCACGTTTCCGATGCTGGAGTGCTGGACCACGCACGTGGCTCACGCGGCCACCTCGAAGGCTCTCTTTCCTCCCTGGGGCCACGTGGCAGCCTGAGGTGGCCCCTCTGGGGACGTCCGCGGCCACCTTGGCTCTCCAGGACACGACTGAGGGCTTCCCAGGGACACACAATGCAAGTGGGGTGCTTGCATCCCCCCACAGTGGAACGTCCTCTGTCACCAGCGGGTGCA
Source organism: Rhinolophus ferrumequinum (assembly GCF_004115265.2). Lineage (NCBI taxonomy): Eukaryota > Metazoa > Chordata > Mammalia > Chiroptera > Rhinolophidae > Rhinolophus > Rhinolophus ferrumequinum. Next base: position 1,236,778 of record NC_046299.1, read on the forward strand.
GGGCTGTCCCGGGATGGCCGACTAAGGACGGGACAGGGTGCAGTGCTGGGAGCCCGAGTTGCCCCATCAGCTGTCACTTGGCGGAAGTCTTCGGGCTCCTGCAAGCTGCTGGCAGGGGAGGCCAAGGAGGGATGGGGGAGGGGAGATAGCCAGAAAGGTCACAGGAAGGAAATGACGTGTGGGTGAGTGAACGCCCGCCCCCGCTGCGGACGGCGGAGAGGGAAACATCGGACGTGTGATCAATGGCATCGATTACGATTTACCCGGCTCCACATCCAGCCTGGCTCCACGCCGCCGCCGGGAGCACGGGCGGGGGGTGGGGCTGCGCGCAGACACAGATCCACAAGCAAAGGGCTTCTGGACTTAGCAGCACAGACGCGTTTGTCCTCAGGAACGTGCAGTCGGTGGTAATTGGTATCATTTAACTATTAGCAAGACAGAGCTCTGTGGTAAATGTTTAATAATGATCTCCTGACAAATGTTTAGCCGTCACAGATGGACACTAAGTAATAAGAAATTATACTAATAAAGAAGAGTCATTTTTAATCACCTTCCTGGTGGCAGGGGGGACACCGTGGCGTTAGTGACAGGGGCGGTTCAGCTGGTTGGGGGAGGGGCTGTGTTAACTTCATGTAGCTACAGTGTTATAATTGCACTTGAAAGACAACCTCTTTTATCTTTTGTGCTCAAACCGCTTATGGGCTCTGGTGAGCTGGATGTGTGACACGCAGCGTTTAGATGAATATGGTCCTATGATTTATTTAGGTCGCAGCACAGTTAATAATGAATGAGGCCGGCCTCAGCTGATTGGCTGCAAAGATCTGAAGGGCTCATTCACTTAGTTAGACACTTGCTATTTCAGGCCATCTCTGCAGCTCAGCATTTCTGACGGGCTCTGCCTTCCAGGCTGCTAATCACATCAGGGAAAACTCTGCTGGAAAACCCACACTCTGGGTGGGGAGAGGCGGGGGCACAGGCCCCTAGTTACTGGGGACATTGAACGGCTGCAAACACGTTGCCCTGGCGGGGGGCCACCGCCGGCTTCTCTGAGGACAGTGACAGCACCACTGTGTCTCTGCACACAGGTTTACTGACGCACTAGGAACGGCAGTTCACGTCATTCGGTGGAGAAGCCCAGAACTTGGAATGAGACAGACCCCAGTTCAGACCCAGCCCTGCTGTCAGCAGCCGTGTGACAAGCTGTGTAACCTCTCAGACACTCACTCACCTGCTAAAATAAGCAGCACACAAGAATGCCACCACCTCATTGCATCCATTTTCCCTTCAGGATTCACTCACATCCCCCTCACCACACCCGATGGGGTCTGACAACTATCGTCCCCTTTTTACAGGGGGAAACTGAGGCACCAGGAGGTTGGATAACGTGGGTGAGGCTACACAACCTCATTACTGGCTGCAGGTCTCACTCACCCTACATTCTGAATCCCAAGAACAAGGGCACGTGAGGACACGCGGATGCGTTGAGTCCTGTCACCCAGGGGAAAGAACGGAAATGCATCAGTTATTCAGCAAAGTGCTAGTGAAGGGACCAGAAGGGGCCTGTCAGCTGCTGGGTCGCTGAGTGACACGCTGTCCCCTCACCATCATGACTGTGGACATCACACAGCTGCAATCACGCCGCCCGACGGCCCCAGCCCGGTCACGGGGACTGCGTTGACGTCCTTTGTCAGGTTTCCGGAACTGAAGAAAACTTTCCCAAAGCTTGGGAAGGAGACCAACAATGTACTCTGGTGCCTGGGGCCGGCTGCTCTCAGTGGGGCCACGCCTAGCGAGGCCGCCCGGGGGTCCTGGCTGCCCCCCGGGTTCTCCCAGCAGCTCCAGTGGTGTGTGGCTGAAGGAAGCCGCGTGAAGTGAGGCAGGCGGCTGGCAGCCCGCCGTCACGCCCACCCAGGCCCTCAGTGAGCGCTGCTGGAGGTGAGAGGTTGATCCACTGGAAGGAGTGGGGGCCACATGTCCTTCTGTGTGTGCTGTGGGGCAGGGGAGACGGGAACAGGGCCTGCACGCCTGGAGTACAGTTGGGGGGCAGGGGGGAGGAGAGGGAGGAGAAACGGGCCCTCTGTGGGCCGGCTGGCTGCTGCAGTGGACGTGTGTCTTCTCCCTTTGCCCGAGGAGCATGTTGGATGAGGAATTTGGGGACCACAGAAGTCAAGCATTGTGCCCAAAGTCACATAGCAGGTGGGGCTTGGGTCACATCTCCAGACAGGCTCCTCTGGCGTGACGCGCTCTCCTCATGCGTCAGTGGGCCATCGCGGGCCATTCTAAGCTCAGGGGAGAGAAAGGCAGTGTTCAAAGGCTGTCAGCACATGAGTTGTGTTCACGTGAAAAACAGGAATAAAACCATACGTTTTAGGAGGAGTGAGAAGTCCATGGCCCGAAATAGACATAAGAGTAGAGCATGTCTTCTAGTACGGGCTCAGCTCTGTGTCACCCTTGCTGGCTTCTTGGTTCTGAGCGGCCCAGCCCAGGAGCTCACGTAAGTGTGAGTGGACCTGCAAACCACACGTGTCCTCCCATGCGACAGAACCAAAACGCTCGCTGGCCACATGAAACCAATGCTGCTTTATGGCAGGTCCCCAGAACCGCCATGAGGAAAGGCGATGGCTGTCGTGGAGGCGTGCTGTCATCAGCCTGCTTCCGTGTGGCATCGGCGTCCCTCAGTATGTGGGTGGAGGCGCTCAGTTAGTGCCTCGCTCACGGCTCAGCACGAGCACGCGGAGCTGGTTACTTACCCGCTGAGCTTGTCCAGCTGCCAGGGCAGATGTGCTGGTGGTGTCGGACAGAAGTTACTGAGTACAGGAAGTGAGGACGGGCACAGGAAGAACCCCAGGAAGGCGGCTGAAGATGCTGCCATGCTCGGGCAGGCCCAACGCTTTACCCACGGCCTGGCCACCAGCTCAGCCGCCGGGGCAGAGACCGGGAACGACTTAGCTCTGATTGCCCAGAGATGCGTGTCTCTCAGGGCGCAGATGGGCTCCATCCTTCTACCCGGAAGCTGACGTCACTTCCCAGAAGGCTCCTGGTCTTCCCTGACACCCGGCGTCTGACATCAGAAAGGCCTCCCTGAGGAGCGGCCTTGGCTCTAGCCGCCCTTTGGAAGCCAAAGCCCCCAGGACAGTGGCCTGGACCCTGCTGCTGCCTCTTGAACGTGTTTGGGGATATTCATGATTTCAGAGCCGTCAGAGGTTCCCCTTTACTTCCTGCTGAAGCAAACTGAGAACATTGGTTCCAGCCCCCTCTCTCAAACAGCGCCTGTGGAGCAGAACCATCAACTGTGTGTGTTTGGGGGCACGGGTGTGGTTGGCTGTGGGTCCTGCGGGGGCCCTTGGGGATCTCTGCACATCCGGCTCAGCCTGCCCAGCCAGTGGCGCCCATCTGCTCATGCCATCTCGGGCTCTCAGGGACCGTCAGGATGCCTCTGCTTCCTCCGGTCCTTATGTCCCCGATTGGAGGACGTGCGCAGTGCAGATAGGGCAGTGTAACCGCTGCTCAGGGTCATTGCTCAGCCTGCCCCAGCCCCTCCCCCAGCACACGAGGCTACTGCCAGGAGGGGAACACGAGTGGCCCTAGCTCTATCCCCAGAGTGCCAGGTTCACCTGGGGGGGTCACAACGGGCAGCCATCTGGGCCGGCATGCCTCTGGGCTCAGCCATACCTGAGCCTGTCCCTGGGCTGCTTTTCGTCCTGGACTCAGGACAGGACTGTTAAAGCCACTGGGGCCAGGTGGCACTGTGCTCCCCTGCTGTGGCCTCCGGTAGGAAGACTCCGGCATCCGTGCTGTGCCTCGGCTCAGGCAGAGCCCTCCCTGCTGGCGTCAGCATTGTCACTGTGCCATAGGGTCCCTCAGTGCAGGCTCAGCCATGTGCCCTCCGTGTTGGGACGTGATGGCCCCGACGGAGCCCTTCCCGAGTAGGTAGCCCTGGGCCTGGCTCCCGTGCTCTCTGATACGCGGGGTCTTTGTTCACGTGTTGAGCAATTGCCACGAGTCAGGGCGTCCACAGCTCCTCAGAAGTGTCGCCTGCACCCTAGTCTCAGTGAGCGTCTTGGTAACTAGGCTGCACGACAAACCAGCCAAAACCTAGCGACTACCGCCAACGCTGGTGTTCTGTCTGCTCAGAGATCAGCAGCCTGGCCGATGCCCCGCTGGCTGTGCCCTGTGAACACTTTCAGCTGGCAGGCCACTGGGGGCTGGGCTTCTCTCTCCATGTTGTTTTCGGGTCTCTCCCTCCTGGCTTCTCCATGTCACCTCAGCAAGTGGTCCCCAGGCCAGGGTAGGGGGCGTCCTGAGGGGTCTCTCGAGTGAGCAAAGTGGACGTTTTCAGGCTCCTTAAAGCTGAGCTGGGGCGTGACACAGCTTCACTTCTTTGGCGTTCTGTTTGTCGAGATCAAGGCCCAGAGCCAGCCCAGACTGAAGGGAGGAGCCAGCCAGTGGTGTGACACCCAGAGGCCTGTTTCAGTGGGGCTGTGGCAGCGACAGTCACCAGACGTACTTCTCTGTGCTGCGTTCTCTTTCTGGGGCGGCCTAGGAGTCACTTCTCTTCAGAAACTGCACTTCCCGGGAGACAGTTTCCCGGCCCCCTGGCCCATGTGCCTGCCCTTGTTCTGGAGCCCTCCGCCCTGGGCTCTATGGGCATCAACCCTTTTATTTGTTTGCTTATGAAACGGTGCTAAATACATGAACTCCTCCCAAAAACCCTAAGGGGAAGGAAACGATATATGCAATTTGCTCTCTCTCTGTGTGTGACTTCAACAAATAGCTGTTGTCTGTTGTAACACACGTAATACAGTCCTTTGTAAGGAGGAGGCCATGAGCGGCATTGTTGTCAGTTATTTTTAGACATAATTTAGAGATCAGCATATTACATTATAAAACTCTAAGAGTCTCAAATTTTACATCAAGGAAAGCTTAGAGTGAGAGGGAATGTAGACAGGCACAGCCCCAACCATCGCCCTCCCACTTTTCTGGAATCTTCCCGGCTGTTAGAAACTGACAGCCTCCCGTTGGCTGCCAAGCCCAGCCCTCCTGAGTCATACGCGTGGTTGCTCCCTAGCTATTCTGTTCTATTACTGAATTGGGAAATAATCTCTTTTCTCTGTTTGAACAAATATGATGTCTTCATCTGAGCTCTTCTACCAAATCTAACAATTCTCAGAAACACCAAGCAACCAGTGGAGCAAAGATTTCTCGGTGCACAGTGGTGACTCCCGCCAGGCATGGAAGTGCGGGCAGGAGAGGGGCGTGGCCAGGGAGGGGCGTGGTCACAGCAGGGGCGGGGCCAGGAGGCTGGGAGGGTGGCTGGCTGGGCCCCTACCTGGCCCCAGGAACCATGGAAAGGAGCTGGACTTTTATTTTAAGAGAACGACAAGCTGTCGGTGTGACTTCCGGTGAGATGCCACAAGTGCCGCGATGCGGAGCAGAGGGGAAAGCGCGGAGCGTGGACCGAGGGAGCGCAGGGCAAACCCGTCTCCGGACCCAGGTGTGGGAGCAGCCGTGGAGACCGCTTCTGGAGTTAGAATTCACAGGCCCTCGGATGGACTCACAGGAAGGTGAGGCAGGAGCTCCGGGTCTGCTCCCAGGTGACGGCTGCTGAGTAAGACGGAGGCAGATGCCATGACTCCTTGCGGCTGAGGTCTCCCCAGAAGCTGTGTCCTGTCCCAAACCCGGGCATGTCACAGCACACAGCTGGTCTCTCCGGGAAAACCAGCCCCTGAGGCACAGATGGTGTTGGTGACAAACACCTGCCGGTCCTTAGAGTTTAGGGAGTCTCAGCGCACAGAGGCACCTCTCCTGTCACCTAGACGAGCTCGGTCGGGAGACGGACCTGATGCTATGACCCTGCCACAAACAAGTGCCACCTCACGTCTGTCTAGTCGTCCTCTAAACACAGCTATACCTAAGAGAGATGCAGGGCTGTTTTGAGATAGAAGCACAGAGAAGTGTCTGTCCAAACTTTCATCTGAAGAAAGGCCATGTGTCCTCACGTGAGCAGGACCCGACTAGCTCTGACGTGTCTCGGGGAGGTGAGTTTCCTTGATCCGTGATGTGCGTTTTTGGCTCTTTGAGTTAATAGAACTTTGGAGCTGGGTGTGAACTTAGAAATTCCCTTGGTCAACTTCCTCTTTTTCCATCAGCAGAAGCAAACTGAGAAAGAAGAATGGGCACCCCTAAAGTCACACAGCTGGTTCAGAGATGAGCTCAGATACGTCCACATCCTCCCTTATCCACGGTTTCACTTACCCACGGTCAACCGCAGTCCAAGAATATTAAATGGAAAATTCCAAAACTAAACAGTCCATAGTTTTAAATGCGTGCCGTCCTGAGCAGTGCGATGCGTCCTCATGCTCTCCGGGCTGCTCGGGACAGGATCCATCCATTTGTGCGGCATCTCCACACGTGCCCAAGGGCACTGCCCGCCCCAGGAGCCGTGTTGAAGTGTTTGTGTTCAAGTACCCTTATTTTACTTAATCAGGGCTCCAAAGCAATCGACATAACTTTTATTGCAGTATATTATTATAATTGTTCTATTTTATTACTAGTTATTATTGCTGAGCTCTTACTGTGCTTAATTGACAGATTGAACTATATCACAGGTATGTACGTATAGGAAAAAGCATAGGATACACAGGGTTCGGGACTATCCATGGTTTCAGGCATCCACTGGGGTCCTGGAACGTCTCCCTGCGGCTAAGGGGGGACAACTGTGGACCCAAACGTCTTGGCTCTCAGCCAGTGGAGCAGAAAATAGAAGTGGGAACGTAATAGAAAGGAGGGGAATAGAAGGGAGGGGGCTCCAAACCCTCCTCACCAAAAGGGACCATAAACTGGACAAAATGATCAGAACAACCATTGCAGTGTCCTGGGAGCTGGCCAGACTCTTCCAATTAGCCAAGGTGAACTTAGCCATGAAGACTCGCTGAACTCTGGGTGAAGTGGGACCCAGAGTCCCACCTCACGGCCCTGTCTGTCTGCTCATCCTGACAGCTCAGGGCTCACTGCTGGAGGGGCCGAGTTGATCTGGAGCAAAAGCTGACAAATCGCTGCCTGTTGGCATTTGCTGCCATCTTGGGGGCCAGTGAGTGGGACAGCAGCTGTTCTCCTGGCCCGAGACAAGAAACAGACGAGCCGGAAATCTCAGGCCAATGTCTCTCATGAATATAGATGCAAAAATCCTTAACGAAATTCTAGCAAGCCGAATCTGTAACATAAAATAGATTGATGGGCACATGGGGGCTATTCCAAGAGTTCAAGGTTGGTATAACATCTAGAAATGAATGAATGAAATAAATCAGGTTAATAGAATGGAGGACGAAATCCACATGACCATCTCAATAGATGCAGAAAAAGCACTTGACAAATCCATCATCAGGTCAGGAAAAAACACCCAATGAAGCAGGACTAGACGGCGACTTCCTGAGTTTGATGAAGGATGTTTCCTGAAAGCGCTCAGCTCACGTCACACTCAGTGGTGAAAGGAAGACTGAGTGCTTGTGTCCTAAGAGGAGCCATGAGACGAGAACCAAGAACCGGTGGCCACTCAGCGCCATGTGGGCGGCTCCAGGCAGCGCAGCTTCCAACTCCGAGAATCCAGACTAGAAAGGGAGTAAAACTATTTCCATGTGGAGATGCCATGATCTCATGTAAGGAAAACACTAAAGATTTCAGAAAAAACTCCCAGAAATAATAAACACGCTTAGCAATACTGCACAATATAACGGCCATAAAAAATCAATTGAATTTCTATATACGAGCAATGAACAACTCGAAAAGGAAATTAGGAAAATGATTCCATTCTCAAAAGCATCAAAAGAATAACATATTTAAGAGTAGTTTTAACAAGGAAGCCCAAGACTTGTAGACCGGAAACTGTAGCACCCTGCTGAGAGAAATTACAGAAAAGTTAAATAAACGAGGCTCCAGGTCACCGCCCCGCCCCCTTCGGTTTCACTGACAGTCCTCTCCTCACTTTTCTTTTTTGTGTATCCGCCATCTCCTTTCATCCGCCATTACCCTCCAAGGAAGTCACGGGACACCTATGTCTACTCCCCTGGGAGGGGATGAATACGGGTCCTCTCGCTGGAGCACAGGCTCCCCCAGGCCCCACCAGCCTGGCCCATGCAAGTGAGGGAGCCATGCCTGCAGCTGGTGTCCGAGCCCCTGTGCCCCCCCGCAAGCCTCCCCATCTGGCAGGTGACCTGGAGCCAGGAAAGTGACTTCAGCAGAGACATGGCCCCCCCAAGATTCCAGCACACTGGCTTTGTGGGCAGGATGGTCTCCCAGAAAAGGTGCAGCTGCTGAGCTCTGTCTTGAAGCAGAAACTTCAAGGACGTGAAGGTGGCAGCCTTTGCAAGAGGAGTGGGAAGGTCAGCCAAGTCAGTCATGAGCGTTTCTGGAAGGCACTGCTGAGACACACGGGCCATTTCAGGAAGGGGGGGTCCATTCCCACCCTGGCTACTGACTCCCATCCCAGAACATCCCGGAGGGCGGTGACATTGGTGACAGACGACAGGGCCACACCCCCCAGGGCCCTGAGCTCACCGCATCAGCACAGGCGCCCTGGCTGCAAGCTGTCTGGCACGCGGACACCTTTGGAAGAGGGGGAAGGTTTTTGTTGATGTTTTTAAATATTGAAAACACATTTAGGGCTTACACTCTATGAGAACTCAAATTCTTCCCCTGGATCCCACTGGGGTCGCTCTTGGCCGCTTTGGTACTGAAATCAAATCTTGAAACACTGCAATTATTGGCTTTCCCCTTCAAATTTAATTCATTTTGTAAAAGCTGCATTGGCAGCATACAGATTTGGAGGAGACGGGTGTTAAAAGCCCGGGCTCAGCCAAGTCTAGACCGTGCGGGCTCAGACAGAGCCATGGCGTGCAGGTGTACATGCTGACAGTTGCCTGCTTTTTCTTTCTTAAACAC